>NW_027069593.1:31070-203208 GCF_002906115.3 Quercus suber | reverse complement strand
ATTAAATAAATTAAGAGAAGTTTTCTAAATTAATAAATAACATGTAGGTTATGTGAAGGGTTGGAAGACTATATATACGGCTATGCTATGGACTAATTTCATATCAAGAGTGAATGAAGAAAATAGTTAAAAGCAAAGAGTGTTGTGTGAGAGAGTGAATTCAATAATATTCCTAAATACTTGAGAAATTTCGGGCCAAAGAAAGGTGTTCTTCTGGTGGAGCTTTGGGCTTGAACACTTTGTGCAGAAGCTGTTCTAGCCATACAACATTTGTTGGGCTGTTGTATCCTGGGGAGACAAGTCAGAGAAGGTCTGCACCGGTTACAAAGATTAGCCAACCAAGGGCTTGAATCTCCTTAAAGAGAGCGAGTGCCGCGCCTCAGTCCAAATAGTGTTTTTTTTTTTTTTTTTTTTTTTTTTTTTAAAAAAACCCAAACCCGACCCTATTCTTTATTAGGTCGGGTAAAACCTGATCCATTAGGATCGGGCCGGGCTGGGTACCCGCGGGTCGGGCAAAAATTGCCATCCCTATCTAAAGGGCGCATTATCAAATTGGCGTTCGTTGTCCAAGATAAGTACCTTAGGAATTTCGAAGTGGCATATTACATTCTTCCAGAAAAAGTTTTGAACATTTCTCATAGTGATTCTCACCACGGGCTCCGCTTCCCCCCGTTTTGTAAAGTAATCAATTCCTATTATTAAAAACTTCATTTATCCTGTCCCCATGGGAAAGGGACCCAAAATGTCAAGTCCCTACTGGACAAAGGGCCAAGGGGCCACCATTGGAGTAAGATACTCTGATGGTTGCCTAGGTATGTTGTTATACCTTTGACACTTATCACATGCTTTAACATAAGCTTTAGTATCTGCTTGCATAGACGGCCAGTAATAATCTACACTGACCATCTTGTAGACGAGGGATCTGGCCCCTGAATGGTTTCCACAAGCCCCTTCATGGACATCTTTCAGGACATAAAGAGACTCGTCTGGATTCAAACACCTTAGCTAGGGTTGAAAAAAACCTCTTTTGTATAACACCTCATCCTTAAGGACAAACCTCGTTGCCCTTACCCTTAGCTTCCTTACTTCTTCTTTATCCTCTGGGAGGAGTCCGTCTTTTAGATAAGAGACGATTGGAGTGATCCAATTGAATACTCCGTCTATCTGATACTTTTGGAATGTCAATACTTAGGATGTACTAGATTTTGATTTAATCACTCATCACTTCATCTGCAGATGCTGTCTTGGCTAAGACGTCAGCTTCCATATTATCCTCCTTTTATATCTACTGAAATTGAGCTATTGTGAAGCCTTTAATGCACTGCTTGACTTTGCCCAAGTATTGCTTCATTCATTTCTCCTTAGCTTTACATGTTTTATTTATTTGGCCCATTATTAACTGCAAATCTTCCTAGATGAGGACAGAGTCTACTCCAAGTGATCTAGCTAACTGCAAGCCCTCTAATAGGGCTTCATATTCAGCTTCATTATTGGTTGTTTGAAATTATAGACCAACTGCATACTCCAGATGATCCCTTTTTGGTGAGTATAAAACTATTCCAATTCCTCCTACATGCTGTATGGACGAGCCATCCACATGGACGACCCACTGCCTTGCCCCCTATTCTTCATCTTGCTTACTACTAGCAAGAGTAAATTCAGCAATTAAATCTGCTAGGACTTAAGCATTTATTGCTTCTCTTGATTTGTATCGCAAATCAAACTCACTAAGTTCTACTGCCCACTAGATTAGAAGTCCAGCGGCCTCCAGCTTATTCATGGCCTTCTTTAGTGGGTGGTTTGTCAAGACATTGATCACATGAACTTGAAAATAAGCCCTGAGCTTCCTTGCTGCTGTCACCAATGAAAATGCAAGCTTTTCCATGAGTGGATATTGTTCTTCTGCTCCACTTAAAGCTTTGCTAATGTAGTAGATGGGTTTCTATCTCTTCCCCTCCTCCTTGATCAAGGCTGAACTTACTACATAAGGGGATACTGCTAGGTAGAGAGACAATTCTTCTCCAGATTTAGACGGGCTTAACAGCGTCATTGAAGCGAGATAAGCCTTTAAGCCTTCAAACACTCGTTGGCACTCATCCGTCCATTCAAATGTTTTTCTTAACACTCTGAAAAATGGTAAATATTTGTCAATAGCTTTTGAAACAAACTTGTTAAGGGTAGCTATTCGTCTAGTGAGGCTCTAGATGTCTTTGGCATTCTTTGGGGGCTCTATGTTTAGAATTGCTTGGATCTTATCAGGGTTTGCTTCAATTCCTATTTGGGAAACCATGAAATCAAGGAATTTCCTTGATGCAACTCTGAAGACACATTTGCTTGGATACAACTTTATCTTGTATCGTCTAAGTGTGTCAAAGGTTTCCTGAAGGTCGTCCAAATATTGCATCTCCTTCATGCTCTTAACCAACATGTCATCAAATACTTCAACGTTTCGCCCAATTTGTATACAAAACATATGGTTAACAAGCCACTAGTAGGTGGCCCCTACATTCTTCAGGCCAAATGACATCATTTTATAACAAAACAAACCTTGGCTTGTAATGAAAGATGTTTTCTCTTGATTTGCCTCATCCATCTTAATCTGGTTGTACCCTGAGAATGCATCCATGAAACTTTACAACTGGTGTCTAGCCGTTGAATTCACCAACTGATCAATGCGTGGAAGAGGATAGCTATCTTTTGGGCATGCCTTATTTAAATCTGTGAAATCCACATATATCCTCCATTTGCCATTGGCCTTTTTAACCATCACTACATTAGCTAGCCAATCAAGGTAATAAACTTCACGTATGAACTCTGCGGTGACTAACTTATGGACTTCTTCCTTGATGGCGTTATCTCATTACGGGTGACAAACAGGTTTGTAGGACGGGGACACATTTAGATGATGAGTAATCACACGGGGATCAATTACAGGCATGTCTTTATGGCTCCAAGCAAAAACATATGTATTATGTTTAGGGAACCTAACAAGTTCCTGCTTCATCTTCTCCTCCGTACTTGTTCCAATCCTAGTAAACTTCTCTGGGTTAGACTCGTCCAACGATACATCTTCCAACATTTCAATTAGCTCCGCCAACATTCTTTTTTCTTCAATTCTCAATGTTTGCATCTGCTCGTCCATGGCCATCATTGCTAGATTACATTCTCTAGATGTTAATTGATCTCCTTGCACTTCTCACTTCTCCAATGCCATACTCTATTGGGAACTTCATAGATAAATGATAAGTGGACATTGCAGCCTTCCAACTATTCAAAGTTGGTCGTCCAATAATGGCATTATATGAAGATGAACAATCTATAAGAAGGAAATTCACTTCCTTATTGATTTATTGTGGGTAAGACCCTACCATGACTAGCAGAAAGATGGTGACCATTGGTAAAACCTTCATTCATTCAAACCCAATCAATGACACGTTTACTGGACGAAGTAATTTTTTGTTAATCCTCATCTGTTGGAAGGTTGGATAATAGAGAATATCTGCTGAACTCTCATTATCTATTAATGCTTTTCTAGTTGTATAATTTGCAATCGTTCAAGTAATGACAATCGCATCATTATGGGGATGGTGTAATCGTCTTACATCTTCGTCTGTAAAAGTAATGGCGGGTTTGTCTTCTCTGATTATCCTCAGTGGTTGTCCAAATATTTGAACATTCTGGACTTCACTGAGGTAGGTGTTTTTTGCTTTGGATGAGCTTCCTGTTGATGTACCTTCTACAATGATCCTTATTTCTCCGAGCGGTGGGCATGCTGGTTCCTCTACTTTGCCTTTTATTGGCTGTCTCTCGTCCTTGTGGTCTCGCCCAAGAAAATTCTTTAACTTTCTTTGCCTAATAAAAGCTTCAATCTGTTGCTTCAAATCATAGCACTCGTCTATGTCATGTCCACGGTTGCAATGAAAAAGACAATACTTGCTTTTATTCTGCTTACTAGGATCTCTTTTTATTCTCTCGGGCCATTTCAAGGATGGATCATCTTTGATCTGCATTAACACTTGATCAAGCGGAGTATTCAATGGAGTATAGTTAGAATATCGTCCTGAAAACGACCCTGCTTTCTTCCTATCACAATCCTTTTTCTCCCCTATTTTGGCTTTCTTTGGATGAGGATCTTGCTCTGGATGGTGTATATAACCATTCTCCCTTCTTCTTGGCAATAATTGCGTCTTTTGCATTCATGAAACTTTGGGCCGAATGTATCAATTCAGCCATCGTCTAAGGCTCCTAGTTGTACAACTTGTGAATGAATAGGTCTGAACTAACTCCATTGTAGAAAGCTGCCAAGAGGATCTTGTCATCCATCTAGTCCATCAACAGAGCTTCTCTGTTAAAACGATTGATAAAGTATGCAGGCTTTCATTTTCTCCTTGTTCTATGTTCAACAGGCTAGACAAGGATCACTTTTGCGTTTGTCCCCTAACAAAGTTGTTGATGAACAACTTACATAACTCCTGAAACGAGGTTATGGTATTTGGCGGTAGCTTATTGAACCAAACTCTAGCTAGGTCTTTCAAGGTGGTAGGAAAGGCCCTACACATGATCTCATCTGGAACACCTTGGAGATGCATGGTTGTTGTGAACGTAGCAATATGATCACAAGGGTCATGTGTCCCATCATATGAGTTTAGGGTAAGCATCTTGAACTTGGACGGTAAGGGATGACTTGTAATGGACGCAGTAAAGGGGGAATCAGTCTTGTGGATGAAATCATCCACATAGTTTGCTTTTCTTATGGAATCCTTCATCTCTTCCATAGCTCTTTTCATCTAGTCCAGCTCCCTCTCCAACTGTGGTACTCTACGAGTGACAGTGCCTCTGGCCTGGTCTCCTTCTACATTATTATCAGCCCCTTCGTTCTCTACATTTTAACCTCGTTCTCCACTATGCTGCTAATGACGTTGTCTATTAACTTCTCTAGTTAACTCCTAGTTCTGCTGTGTCAATTCTGCCATTGCTACTGCCATGGACTGTAACTGTTACTGGACAGTCATGGTAGTTGGTGGTACACAATTTGGGTGACTAGAGGCATTTCTACTCTCTTGGTGTCCTGGACTAGTGGCCATTGACCTAGTCCGAACCATGCAGCCATTTTGTCTTGGAAAGGGCAAAGAAGTTAATACTTAGAAACTTTTTTCTTTCCCACAAATGGCACCAACTGATGATACTTGAAAATCAGTAGACTAGAATGCTTCGGACTATGGTGATGGCTATGAATCCTGAAAAGAAAGAAAGAAAGAAATATCAAAGGTGACCGGTGTGACTCGGCCAAAGACCCTCCAACGGTTAAGTTAGTTTTTTCTCTAGGATACAAGAATGGAAAATAGTGAATGGTTAGAACTTACCTTTGGTAGATGAGACCTGCTCCTTTTATAAAGAGTTTGACGTGGGTTTACATGTTTGGGATCCATCACCATCGTGGGTGATGTTGGTGGTTAATGAAGAAAATGGGGTATGTGGAACAAAGTGCATGGAATTCCTTCCACGTACCAAGCAACGTGTCATGTTTTGCTTATGTAGAACCTTTGGAGAATTTCTTGTAGAATTTACGAAGTACAATTTGATCATCCATGGGTATGGTTGGACGACAACCAAGGACGAGCTATACTTAGTTGATCCCCATCAATTTATAAATGAAAATTGTAATACTTATTAGTACCTCGTGAGGTATTATTATTTGTCCAACCTAAATTCTGCACCCTTTAAGTTTAGGTGAATTGTACAACACCCATTTATTGCCACTTATAAAACTGACACAATTTTCATATGCAATACAACATCGTTTTATTTTATTTTAAAAAAATTTTATAAGTTGTATTGGATACAAAGACTAATTTCACAAAAAATGTTAATATTAAGGAATTAAATAAAAAATACAAAAGAAAAACAAAATTATAGGGATAAATTGACAGTTCACCCTAGACTAAGTGAATGTCAAAAATTACTTATGAGAGCTTTTATTTGAAAATGGAGGCCCTACAAAACAAGTTTTGACCATTATAATTATTTAGAAAGCATAATCAATTAAACTACTAATAAGATAAATGTCACACAAAAACAAAGTTAGATTATCTTTAGATATTAAAGCTTAAAAACTTTGAACTTAAGCTCCTCTTGTGTAAATAGTCTGAAATTTATTTGTAAGTTTAAAACAAAGAAGAAAAGGGCATGAATAGCCTAAAAAATTCAATTGTTGATACTGAAATTTCCTTATTTTTTTATGCTTCTATTTATATAAGGAATAACATATGTTTGTGGGTTCAAATAAAAGATAAATATTTATTTTCATGTTTATGTTTATTTTTATGATATTTTTGTTTGATTGTTATATTCACATAATCATAATAAAATAATTCTTAATTAATATATTCGTTTCCCTTTTCGTTCTTTTAAATTATGTATAAAAATAAACAAATAAGTTGGCATTTATTAGTTGTTTGATATCCTTCATTACATGCAAGGCATGACAATAAACATCCAAAGCAAAATAAATAAATTATAATTATTTTACTGGATCGAATTAAATTAAATTAAATTATGAAATGTAATAATTTTTTTTAAGATTACAATATAACATTATATCCAATAACAATAACAACTTAACACTTGTGATTATTTGTAAAAATGTTGTATATATATCTTATTCTCATTCACACATTTCTCTTATTTTCTTGTAATCTTCATCTTCTTCTTTTGCACCATCTCTCTCTTTCTCCCTGTAATACGGTAACTGAGCTCTCTCTCTCTCTCTCTCTCTCTCTCTGTAAACTCAAAACCAATTCCAATCCAAAATCAATCCCCAAATCATTGCAATTTGTTTGAGGTGAGGCCAAGATTCTACGATGTTCAATTAGTATTCGGTTTAGATTTCTGCACTTATCTTTCTTCCAGTAGTTATGTTTGTATGGTTCAAAAAATTAACACAAAAATAAAGCAAACTACTTTTGTTCTTGCTTGATTTGATAGTTTGTTATGTCTGTTAAAACAATTCTCAATTTGTCTAAGTCCTCCCTTACCACAATTGCCTCATTCAAGAATTTAGGTGCTGCAATGGGGTTCCTTTCTGGGCCACTCTTTGGCGTTCTTCCAACATGGCTAATCATAGGACTATTAGCCTTGTTTAATTTCACTGGCCATCTTTTCATCCACTTGGTTGTGAGTCAAAGAATATTGACGCTTAAAACGCATGAAAGGTTTTCCTAACAGCATTGGGTGGGGCTTCGCAAATTTTTTCATCTTCAGCTGCAACAATTATATCATGTAACTTTCCAAGAAATAAGTCCCTATTGAGAAGCGGTTGTTGAAACCAAGGCATTCTGCACTTATTGAATCTGCTTAGCATTGACTCATTCCACCAATTATTTGTTCAACCGCGTTCTCTAACATTCCCATGGTTTCAAGAAATTAAATTATTACAAAAAAAAAAAAAAAAAAAAATTGAAAGGTGTACAACAATTGAAAGAACCATAAATAGTTAAAGGCTCCCACCCAAACTCAAAATTAGAAAGGTGTATAACAATTAGAAGCTATACTGATGCTTTAATCATTTGTGCTTGTTAATTAATTTTATTTTCGTCACACTCTCATTTCTGGAAATACTTCCACTGTATATTTATAGGAGTGTTTAAGATGCATGTGGAAAAAATAGATGAATATTAAGGAGATATCAAAGCGAACAACCCTAAACTTACAATCTTTAATAATATTGAAATGAATATTGTTTTTCCTTTTGCATGCAATATTATAAAAATACTTATAAATGATCCCATAATTGTGATTCCCAATATTATTCAAAAGTAGTCCACTAATTTATGAGCTACACATGAATACATGATATGAACTTGTAACCCATCTAATATAAAAAACAAGGTTGGATTATCTTTAGATATCAAAACTTGTTTAGAACTAAGAAACTTTTAAGCTTAAGTTTCTCTTGCATTAATAGTGAGAACAATATTTGTATGTTAAAAACAAAGAGAAAGGGTATGAATAGCCTAAACAATTCAATTGTTCTCATTGAAATTTTCATATTTTTCTATTCTTCTATTTTAATAAAGTACAACATATGTTTGTAAATAAAATAAAATAGAAACTATTATTTTCATGTTTATGTTTTTGTTTAAGTGTTATATTAATAAATAATAATTATTAATTAATATATTCATGGTCATTTTAGAAATTTTAAATTATGTATATATAATAAACAAGCAAGTTGGCATTTATCAAGCTATATATAAAAATAAAAACAAAATTAAGCACCCATAGTGGATGGATAGATATTTTTTAATGCCTAATCATTGGTGTATTATTAAATTTTTGAACTATTTTTTGAGCTTGAACATTATCTAGATTCATCCTAGTGTGCCTCTTTCTTAAGAGTACTATTGTTTCTATCATGATTTAAAGTTAGCTAAAAGAGTAAAAGTATTTTAAATTTAGTTATGATATAACATTTATAAAGTTTTAATTTAATGTCATACTAGTTTAAGCATTTATAAATTTTTTAAAACAAGTTTTTATAAGTTAGTATAAAATTCATGTTAGTTTGTTAAGGTTAAAAAAAAAAAGAATTATAACCTGAAAAGTGCTAAAATTAATTTATTGTTATTTTTGAAACAATTGTGAGTTTTCTTTTAGAGTCTGAATTTGATAATGATGGGGTGAAACTCATATTTTACACCATCCATTAAGAGATTGTTATGTTAGCTTTTTACTTAAAACTCAATATTTCTTACAACACCTAATAACATCTCAATAAATTCCTAATTGAGTTGGATTTTCAAATGAGTATTATAATTAATTAGGTATGGTTGTACCTATTCTTTAATATATGATATGATGATATAGCTTGTTGGGATGAAAGGATGTAAAACTTGGATTTTACACCATTTCCTTATAGAATTTAATCCTTTTTTTTATTATAAAGAAAAAAAAAATTGAGTAAACACCACATGTCCAAGAAAATTCTTAGCTTTTCTAGTGATATTAATTAAATGATAGCTCATTTCAAACAATGTATTTTGATGTATTTAAAATTACATCATTTTGTCCATTTCAACTTAATAATAAATAAATAAATAAACTCCATCCATATCTATTGGAATGTTCTTGTCTTGCTTAGAATAAAAAACACAATTTAGATTTTTTTTTTTTTTTTTTAATTTTAAGATTCAGCTTTTGATTTTTATATTATCATTTTTTTGAACAAAATTTGGGAGGGAAAAAAATGGTGGGCTTGCGGGAAAAACTTTATCTTTATTTTTTTGGTTGGCTTTCTCTCTCTTTCCACTCTAACTAAAATTTGAAAATATCATTTTACTCTCCCTTTACCTTCCTCCATTTTCCATCTTCTCTCTTTTCATCCCAACCTAACATCACAAAAAAAATTGTGGGTTTTGTGGTGCTATTGCTAGTTAAGTTAGGCTCTTGGAAAGACATTTTTGTGAATTGATTCTTCGTTTCTATTTGGATGCTGATAAAATGAAGAGAATGAATTGTTTTACTTTATTTTATAGAGAAATTTATTAATTTTTCTGTCTTTTAGGTTTAATTGATGTGCCACAATAAATTGAAATGGTATGATATGATTGGACCAATTATTACATGCAGCAAGCATAGGTGACATTTAATAGACAACTCATTAACAAATATATACGGATAAGTAACATTAGGGATACAAATCTAACTTTTGAAACTTTTTAAGGAGCAAAATCAAAATTACCTCGAAATTTTAAGGGTCTAAACTATAATTTAATTTTATGAGATTTATTAAATACGGATCTATTTTATTATTATTATTTTTTTTTTTTGATAAGTTGATAGTTACGATGGGCAATGGATATTTGAATCTTGGCTGTCCTTGTAAAAAACACCAAAATGTGTCAAATGAGCCATGAGGCTCTTAGTGATGTACCATTAATTTTAATGTCTCAATTTTGACAATTTGCCAAGTTCAGTAACACAAAATTATAAACTATGTTCTTCTCAAAAAAAAAAAAAAAAAAACAAAAACAAAAACAAAAACAAAAACAAAAACAAAACTTATAACCTATGTATGTAAGGGCATTGAAGTGGTAGAACCTTGAATTCCTAAAGGAGAAAAAAGAAAGAAAAAGACATCTAATGTTGTGGTGGTGCTATTTGAATTCCATAAAATAAATTCAATAATTTCATCCACGTTTCCCCTCTTAAAAGTGCTAAAACGTAGGATTGGAGAATCCTATGCGAATGACTATGTAATAATTTGATTTCCATGTTGGACTAACCAATGGTTTTGTTAAGTTTGGTTATAAGGTCTCCTCCTTTACCACACCCAAGCGATGTGAGATTGCAAGCCCTCACCTTATCGCACCCACACCTGTCCAATGTAGTCAAAGGTGAAACCAGCTATATATCACTTTGTTTCAACAAAACCGTGTATTAACACAGAAAAACACTAGAAAGTGGCGGAGGCAACCAAGGCTCTCGCCTAGCACCTAGAAAATATGTTCAAAGTGAGTGCCTTGGTCTCCAAAAGGCAAGTGCCTCACTGAAGGACACCTCGCCTCAGTGACTTAGAGGCACTTTTATGCTGCCTTGCCTTGCTTGAGCGCTTAGGCACTCACCCGGAACGCCATTGACCATACTGTGCTTGTCCACATGGCCAGCGCCTCTTGGCCTTTTGGGTCACTACAATCCATCCCTTACAAGCTCACACATTTTCTTCTGTAGGTCCCTATACTTTTGGCTAGGTTTAGGCTCTAATAACATATTGTAACGTCCCGATCCTTATGTTAACAATATTATCCACTTTAGGGGCCATATATCTCATGGGCTTTGTTTCTCCCAAACACAAAGACCCAACCTCATCACACTCACGTTCATCCACGTGGCCTTCACCTCTTGGCCTTTTGGATAATTACAATCCACCATCTTACGACACACATGTCCTTATGTGTGGGTCCATCATTTTGTAGCACCCCAATGTTGTTTGCTTTTGGGCTTATACCTTCATCACTTCGTTTCTCCCAAGAACAAAGAAAGGAAAAATATGTTGTTAACATTCTAAATATTCAGCCGCTTTACCACACCTAGGCGATGTGGTCACGTGAGATTTCATGGATTGCAAGCCCTCACCTCATTGCACCCACGCCCGTCCACGTGGGTTGCGCCTCTTGGCTTTTTGGATCTATACAATGTTGATGTAAATTATTTTGTTATATGTGAGAAAATAACATATGGTAAATCATGTTGCAGTCATTTCTTACGTGTATCTAATATATATAGTTTGGCGGTTTGGCCACCCCTCTAAAAAAAATTTCTCGCTTGCCATGGCAGGTACGTGACATTGTTTTCTCATCTCTTAAGTCTTTGAGCATTCCACGCAAGATAAGCGAGATTCAGAAGAAATTGGAAGGCATGTCAGACGAAATAGACAGACACTTTACAATTGAGATAGCCAAAAAAAAGGACCCACTTGGTCATGTCACAAGCCGACGACATAGTAGTTCGTTAATAGATGAATGGACTGTGATTGGAAGGGATGAGAATAAAAGAAAGATCGTAGACATGTTATTGTGGATCGGAGAAGGAGTTAATGTGTCTGTTATTCCAATTGTGGGGATGGGGGGTACAGGAAAAACAACACTTGTTCAACTTGTCTATAATGATGCTGAAATAGTGAGTTGTTTTGATTTGAGAATATGGATATCTGTTTCTGTAGATTATGATGTGGTGAAGATTACAAAATCCATTGTTGAGTCAGCCACGGAAAAGAGGTTGAAGTTATTATAGTTGGATCCAATTCAGGTTAGACTTCAAAATATACTAAGAGGGAAGAGGTTTCTATTGGTGCTAGATGACTTGTGGAATGAAAATATTAGTGAGTGGGACGTATTACGTAGTCCATTAGGTGTTGGATTGCCTGGAAGCAAAATATTGGTAACTACTCGAAACTCAGTTGTTTCGTCTGTTGTTGCCACAATTGATCCTTATTATTTGCAACCTTTATCAGTTGAAGATTGTTGGGAATTGATTGCACAAAGAGCCCTCTCAAACAGGAGTTTGGATGGGAAGGAAAAATTAGTAGCCATTGGTGAAAAGATAGCAGAGAAATGTGGAGGCTCACCGTTGGCAGCCAAAACAATAGGATCTGTCTTACGTTTCAAGTTGGTAGAAAGTGAGTCGAAAGCGTTAATTGTTAGAAAGTAAGCTGTGGGACTTGCCTGAATACAAAACAGAAGTCTTTCCCGCATTGAGACTAAGCTATAACTATTTGTCTGCTCCCTTGAAGAGATGCTTTGCTTATTGCTCTATTTTTCCTCACAATTATGAATTTGAGAAGGATGATTTGGTTCATTTGTGGATGGCAGAAGGGTTCATTCAACCTCAAGGAATGAAAAGGATTGAAGACATTGGCAATGATTACTTCGACAACTTGTTGTGGGGGTGTTTTTTCCATGTTCCTCATTTTGATTATCTTGATCAACCTGTATATCATATGCATGGTCTCATTCATGAGTTGGCCCAATTTGTGTCGACTGACGTTTGCTTTCAAATGAAAGATGGGATGTCACCCTTATTACCCATATTCAGAAATGCTCGTCATTCATCTTTGCATTCTCAAGAAGATATTCAACCAATGACTTTGAAGATGTTTCAAAGATACAAAGGCTTAAGGACATTTATGGTGTTCTGTAGAAATGAATCTCATATTGTAGAACTCCTATTTGACCTTATTCAGAATCTACAATGCTTAAGGGTCTTGAATTTGAGTAGTACTGGTATTTTTGAGCTACCGGACTCTATTGACAATTTTAAGCACCTTCGGTACCTCAATGTCTCTAAGACAAATATCAAAAAGTTGCCTGAATCAATTGCCTATCTATATGGTTTACAGACACTAAAGCTCCAAGATTGCTTTAACTTCCTTGTGTTACCCAAACATACGAAAAACTGGATTGACCTGCGCCATCTTGACTTGGACATAAAGCGTCAGTTAAGTTCTATGCCATTAGAGGTTGGAAAGTTGACTAGTCTCCAAACTCTACATGCATTTGTTGTTGGAAAAGATGCAGGGTGTCAAATTGGAGAGCTTCCGAAACTAGGGAACCTTCGGGGACGAATTTGCATAAAAAATCTTGAGAATGTGGTCAATCTTAGAGATGCAAAAGAGGCCATGTTAGAGAAGAAGCCATATCTTGACAGGTTGGAACTGCAATGGAATGAATTTAGGGATGGACAAGAAGTACTTTCGGGCCTTTGCCCTCATTATAGACTGAAAGAATTAAGGGTAACAAATTATGGCGGTTCAATTTTTCCAAGCTGGCTTAGTGATCCATCTTTGTGCAAGCTTGTGAGTATTTACTTGCGCAGTTGCCAAAAATGCACAGTTCTTCCACCTCTTGGTCTTCTACTAGCCCTAAAGTCCTTCCACATTTATCAAATGCATAGTTTGGTTAGTGTGGATCATAGATTTTGCAGGCCGGGTATGAACAATATGGTTAGGGGCTTTCCATCTCTAGAGTCACTAACATTCCATGACATGCCAAACTTGAAGATTCGGACTGGACTAAATGCCGAGGACATGCCTCATCTTCATCAACTTATTGTTGTTGACTGTCCAAAACTGGCCCGCCTGCCTTCACTTCACTTCCTTTCTTCTCTTAAAAGTTTAGATATTAGCCAGTGTCATATACTTCAATCACTGCCAGATGAAGGGCTACCTGATTCACTCAAAACTTCAATTATCTTAGACTCCACCATCTTGAAAGGAAGATGCCGGCAAGGAGGTGCAGACTGGAGCAAGATAAGAGCCATTCCCAAGATAGAGATTGATTATGTGGAGATTCCACCGCAAGTGCGGGAAAACTGAGTTTCAGTTACAGGTAATGATACTAAGATTATTCCTTAATCAAGTACAATAAGTAGAGTAATGCTAAAGATACAATTTTTTTTTTACAAAAAATTTTACAAATTGTTGATGTAATGAGTGGTTATTGATAAATGAAAAAGTGATATTAATAGTGAGTCTAGATGAAAACTAATAAGAAGTTGACCACATCGAGATTTAAATTTAATACAACTATAATGAAGTAATGTTATGTATGGCTTGGTTAGTGCCTTAGTGGATAAACTCTAATTAATGTTGGCAATAACTTTGAAATCCTCCCTAATCAGATACTTCATTATCTAATTAATTTGTTTTCATTTTAGATGCTTGATAAATGAATTATTATTAGGGTTGGATTCAAGTTACACTTGGTGTAACTCTAAGCAATGTTACACCACCCAATAACTTAATATTGAATTAATATTTTGAAAATCCAACCGTTAAATTACATTATTGTGTTTCACATAGTATGTGAAGGCACAGATAATTTCATTGGCTGGACTAGTTTATGTAGAAAATTATCGATAACTCTAAAATCTACAAAATGTACCTTAATTTCATTGGCTCACTTATATTATTGAACTTTTCAGACTCTAGAGTGCTAACAATGGGATCTAACGAAGGAGATATTCAGTGTTTGAAGTTCTATTAGGAAATCATTAGATGGACACTATGACTTGTTGTCTGCTATCTGAATACTATGTTTGGAAGGCCTTGAACTTGTAAATGAGGTGAGTGTGGATGTATTAAGATTTATCATTGTGGAATATTCTGTGTTCAGCTCGATCCAATGTGTTGTTTGGTGCATGATTTGAATGGAAGGTTTTTGAACGAGCCACGATTTGAAGTCCTTCATCTTGATTTCGGGTCTTCTGGATCTGGAGTCTCACCACAAGAGGTTAGTGTGGTATCTCATCTCAGTTTGGCTGTAATTTCGTCTCAAATTTCATAAAACAATGCCAAGTTACAACATTCACAGGCATACTAAGGAGTTTAATGAATGTTGAAGTCCTTCATTTGAAGTAAACTAAACCAGATTGCTTCAAGGTGAAATACTTGAAGGCTACACAAGCTGCTGACTAAGCATCTATTCTTCCTAAAAGTGACTAACTGAATCTCCCCTCTGTTCCACAGAAAGAACAAAGGCCTCCAACCTTTTAAGTAATAGTCTAAACCCATGTAATCGCCCAGGCCAGTCCTGTTCCATGCCATATCAAGACTGGTAAATGGTATTATTCCTGCTCCCTCATAATTAGATTGAAATTATCTTCATTAGGTTGAAGTGGGCATGTTTGGGTCACATATTTGACAGCAGCATGATGTATTAGGGCAATATGTTGCCAATATTTGGTAGGTAAGAATCTAGTTGGAGTCGTGAAGCTCTATAAGGTTTTGGAAGAATTTAGTTAATTTTTGGAGGTCTAAGGTATCAGATTATTGCATTGTGGAGACATGAATTCTACAAATTTATAAAATTTTAGTTTCAATGCAATTATTGTTGTTGAGTTGAAGGTGATCATGGTGTGTGCCATTTTGAGAGATTTATGGAACTTGACATGAGTGGAACCCTCATACACTAATTCAATTGTTTGGACGTATAGTGATCACAGGAGAAAATGAAATAAGTTTGTCATTGATAGTTTACTGATTTAATGTGTTGTATACTTGTATTTAATATGATTATTAAAAAAAGAATAATAATCATGTCTAATTGAAAATTTCAAATTACAGTAATGAAATAAAAAACAAACACACGACTGAATAAGATTACAAAATCTCTATCTCTCATGCATGTGCATACATCCGAGATAAATGTCTCTAGAGATGCTACAATGAAGTATCCCTGGGTCTAGTGGCACATAACCACTGCCTTGGGGTCTCAAGATCGTCACCTGTGATCGTAGGAACATGCCAACTACCCTTTTCTGACTCCTGCGTTATACCAACATGTATTATGTTTTGAGTAACTCCTTATAAGAAGCAAAATGCTATCTCTATTCTTAATAATTAATGATCATTTTAAATAAGTGATTAGCAAGCAGATGATTGATCATCTTTTACCTGAATAACAATTGAATAAGGTGGAGGCATGTGGAGAGTAGGCTCACGTTGTGCAAATGACAGTCGAATCTGCAATTTATCCAAAAAGAAGAAGCAAGCTTCATTTCATTTTCTTCAAAGTGAAGACCTGAACTATGTCACATCCATGCATGTGAACTACAAGTATATATATATATATATATATAGGCAATGACATTTTATTAGAATGAATGAGGTTCCTCATGTTCACACAGTAGATTCTCCTAAAGAATTAGGATCAGAAAAAGAGGAAGTCAATATAAACAACAATAGAATTCTCTTCATTTGCACCAAAAGCGTGGGATCACTCAAATAATTATCTAAAATATGATAATTTCAGCTCAATTACAGAGAGTTCCACACAACTAATAGTACGGTTAAACCTTTGCCTCCATACAGTCCCATATAGATATAATCCTCATCAAACAAAGGGGGTTGCATTTCACACAAAGAACTTCTATACTCACCAAACCAACTTCCAACTAAAAAAATACAACAATGACCCCTCTTAGGCATCCCCAAATGAACTTTTCTTTAGATGAATAAGAAGCCCACTGAATTATTTTTGCACCTCTTAGGACTTCCTAAAAAGAGTGGACCTCCAATTTAACATTGCTTTTAGGCCTTCACTACTAGCTATCTGAGCCCACACCACTTGGAATATTGGCGTATAGGTTATTCAACAAAGAATCAACTTACCCCAATACCCAACCTTTGAAAGCTCACAGAAACCTGATTCCATGAGTAAGCAACCCTTCATTTGAAGACCCTGAACAAGAGTATACAGAAGGAACTTTCTCCATTGCAAACAAATCTAGATTCAACTTTTTCAATGAACAATTCTCACACAATATATCGTACCAAAATCTAACCCTTCTCCCTTCTCCCATCCCCAACCACTTATAACTAATATAGCCTGCAATTCTCTCCCAACCTGCTGTGATACTCCCCTTCAAATCCTGGAAGAGAAGTTTCCAAAGTGGATTCAACAAAATGACAAACCCATTTTAGGAAACTTGAGGACATATGCCAGCTAAAATCATGCTGGTCTGTTGAATTGCAGTTACACATCAGAAACCTATGGACTTAATTCATCCCCCACAAAAAAAATAAAACCCTATGGACTTCTAGGAAAATCAGATAAAAAGAAGTTTAAAGAATTGAAGCATAAACGTCATAAGACATAATTCAGATAATGCAGAATAGTGTCCCAGGACAACACCAAAAAGATCCAACAATAAAATTTAAGAAAAGAAAAATAAAGGATAGATAACCTAGTAGTCAGCACCTAGACTTGCTTGGAAACAACACCAAGAGAGGACAAAAATGAGTCACCATGAAACCATTGGAAAATTCTAAGAGAATTCATTAATCAATCAAACTGTAACAGTCTCCATTGGAGTACAATTGATGCAGGGAACCAAGAATTTATGTTTTAATTTGCAATTAATTTTGTTTTTGAATTTGGTTATTAATGTTGACGGTATTTAGGGATTTGATTAGATGCTTTCCATATTAGTATAATTCCTAAAACTATTTAACTAGCACTCCTGTAATGGTGAAAGACAGATGAATTTGAATAAGATTAATTATTATGAGTTGAGAATGTCTTCTCCTTTGTTTGAGTTTCCCTCTGTTTGGTGGTGATGCCAAACGCCCTTAGGTGGTGATGCCTAGGGTTTGCAGGCATATTCTAGGTGGGTATGATGCAGCACAAGTAGAAAATAGGAGATAAAAGAGAAATAAAAGTAACAACAGAACAAACTCTAGGCTTCACCACCTAGTATCTGCCTGCAAACCCTAGGCATCACCGCCAAACAAAGAGAAACAAGGGAGGAGACATTCTTGACTCATAATAATTAATCTTATTCAAATTCATATGTCTTTCACCATTATAGGAGTGCTAGTTATATAGTTTTAGGGATTATACTAATATGGAAAGCATCTAATCAAATCCCTAAAAACCGTCAACTTTAATAAATAAATTCAAAAACAAAATTAATTGCAAATTAAAACATAAAATCTTGGTTCCCTGCATCAGGAGCAAGGCATGATCTAAATGACACCAAGAAGAAGGAAAACAAAAGACCAAAAAATCTGCAGTAGAGCAATGGAGGAACAAATGTATCACCACTATTTTCATACATACAACACCACTCTAGTTATATATCTCTTCCACCGATTGTCAACAGCCAAAATTTTCCAATGCTGCCATTCAAGTGAAAAATGTAACTTCAAACTATGCTTTCACATACCAAACAATTTGCAAAGGAAACCAAATTCCTTGTCTGGTTTTTTCAGCATGCTATAAATACGACTTGACCATGAATTCCCTTGGTTTAGACCTTAGAAGCCAACCATATCCTCCTGTCATCTTCACCCCTTTCTGATTTTAGTTCGCATACAACAAATCAAGGAAAGAATCAACTCCCAATCTTCATCTAACCTAATGAATCTAGATGACATTGTCACATGCCTAAGAAAATAATCTAAATATTGTGCCATTCTTGTATTCCTACCTACTGCAATATCGAATAATTCTAGATAAGTAACTTTCAGCAACATATGTCCACACCACAGTTCAAGACAGAATCATATGTGAGTACCATCTCCTTCCTCATATCTAACTAACTTAGAGAACAAATCCCATCTCCCCCTAATGTATTTCCACACTCCCACACCATAGTAGCCTTCAACTACTGCTGAACACCATTAACCACATAAACACCATACTTACTATCTACAACATTCCTCAAAAATTGATCTCTGTCCATCACATATCTTCACAACCATTTCCAGCAAAGCTTGGTTGAAAACATGAAGCCTCCTTGGCCCTAAACAACTAAAATCTTTGTAACTTCTCTAGTATTGGAGCCATTGATACAGGTACAAGAAAAAGAGACATAAAAAATGTTGGCAAACTAGAAAGGGTGCTTTCTATTAGCGTTTATCTTCCACACCCCCCTCCCCCCTCACTTCCCCCAAGTGAAAAATATAATATTTTGCAAATCTATGCTATACAAATTTGCATATGAAAGAGGAATCCAAAAGTAACACCCAAATACATCATAGGAAAAGCATCCACCTCAGAATGAAGAGGACCCACTAACTCATCATTCATTATTCACTACATTAAAAACCTGAACTAAACAAGCCCAAAACTCTCTTTTAAGGGTAGGAACTTGGATAATATATTTTAGATCAATCACCTCCTTTGTTGTGCTAGCACATGAATGTCACTATACAGAAGATTCTCTTAAAATGCAAATAAGAATAATACCTGATGCTTTTCCTTCCATCTTGGAAAAAAGCTTGTCCCTAGCAGTTGGAACAGGTGATCCCTCATCTCATCATTTGTCACCAGTAAACACTTACCACTAACAGCAGCATATAACCAGTACCTGTGAATAATGAGAGAACAAACCTTTCACAAAAGTTTACTAATATAGTCATAATCAAAGCTACAAATGCACTGTAGATTTGAATTTTGTAACTTTTTGGTTAAATTACAAATTACACCTTCCATTTCAATCCTTTAATTTTCATTTGTTGTCAATTTAGCCCTTTTGTCTAATTCCATTACACTGTGTCATATTATATATATATATATATATATAATTTTATAACTAAAAATAATTTTATTGAAAGAATTCATGTATAAACAACACAAAGAAGACTGAAGAATTAGAAAACAAGGAACTATCTACGAGGTAATGACCATGAATAAGCCAATGATAAGACCACTCATATGAAGAAGTAATGAAGGTTGCTAGAGTTGATTCCTCGTGGTTTCCACATCTTCAATAGTCTACATCAAACATAAGGAACCAAATTCCAGATATTGAATAAATGATTAACTCCCCCATCTCGCCACCCACATAATAATCAAAGACCTAGTCCATTAATACCCATTGAATCCTAAAGGATCTAAAGACAAAACTCCACAACTCAAATGCCACATTACAATATAGCAAAAGATAGTCCACCATCTCTCCACAACTTTGGCACATATAACACCAACCCACAATAGAGTAACCCCTCTAGAGAAGGTTTTCACTAGTATTTTCCTCCAAGCTGCTGTCCACACAAAGAAGGAAAATCTCTGTGGAGTTTTTAACACCTATATAGCCTTCCATGGGAAAGACATAGGGGATGAACCTCGTAATGCTTCACAAAAAACACAAACACTAAAACCCCACTTCTCTTAAGCTTCCATCGCATCTGATCTCCTCCCTCCCACAGAGGAACATGAGATTCTAGTAGGTGTAAGAATGAATCCACCCCCTCTTATCTCCCAATAATTAAAATTCCTCATGAACCCCACATCCCACTACCACAACCACTTACCCACCAAAGATTGATTGAAAGTAGTAAGCTTCCTAATCCCCAATCCTCCACTAGCTATAGGAGTACACACCTTGTCCCATCCAACCAAATGATGTTTAAACTCCTCTCCTTAACCACTCCACAAAAAATTCCTCTGCAACCCTCTCAATCATATTGGCCACACTAGTGGGAATGGTAAACAAAGATAAGTAATATGCAGGTAGGCTCAAAAGTGTACCCTTCAACAGCATCAACCTCCCCGATTTTGACAAAGCCTC
Organism: Quercus suber; assembly: GCF_002906115.3. Classification (NCBI taxonomy): domain Eukaryota; kingdom Viridiplantae; phylum Streptophyta; class Magnoliopsida; order Fagales; family Fagaceae; genus Quercus; species Quercus suber. Next base: position 182,637 of record NW_027069593.1, on the reverse strand, counting down.
TTCCAACCAGCTAATCGACATTTGAATTTCTACAAAATAGAGTTCCAAATTGCCCTAATTTGAAGGAAGCCCCCAACAGCATACCAAGGTAAGTCATTGGCAAACAACCCACGTTAAAATACAAAAGGTTAGCAAATTCAATCACATTCTCCATCTCACCTGTTGGCACCATCTCACTTTTCCCCTTATCAACTTTTAACCTATCACCACCTCAAAACAAGTTAGCAACATTTGAATATACAAGATCTGTTCACTCTTAGCATCACAGAACAAGATGGTGTCATGAACAGACAATAAATGTGAGATAGAAAACCCACCATTTTCAGCATTCCCAACTTTAATGCTTTTGACAAGACCTTCCTCCTACATCCTCCTCGACATTCTACTAAGAAGCCACATAACCAGGATAAAAAGCAAAGGGGATAATGGATCTCTCTGCCATAATCCCCTAGAAGTGCCAAAAAATCCACGAGATCCATTGACCAAAATAGAGACTCGTACCACGGTAATGCATGTACAAAATTGATTCTTAACAGAGCCATTGAAAATTGGAACAAGATTCTTAACTATTTTGTTAATCCTTTTTCTTCATGTTCTTCTTAGGGTTTAATGCTTCTTCTTTTTAATACCAAATAAGAATTTTGCTTTTTAAAAACTTTTGTTATTTGTAAAATGGTTTTTTATTCCTTTTTTGGATTTTTTTTAATTAAGAAATTCAAAAGAACCAAAACTACTTTGTTTTGGGCAATTAATGGCAGCCCACCTAGCGAAATTAGACAAAAGGACCAAGTTGACAACAAATTAAAGTTAAAGGACTGAAATTTAAAAATAAAAAATCAAAGTTACTGAACTAAAGTTAGAGGGTGTAATTTGTAACTTCGCCTAACTTTTTCAAAATTAAATAAAGTGCCTTAAATAAATAAAAAAGTCAAAGATCAATTTTATCCGTGTTAATCAAAGGGAGTTTTCATGCATAACATGATAAACAAAGAAAAAATGTGTTAAGACAACATATATAACCAAAACATATATATTTTGTTAGTGACCTCAATCTAACCTATCTATAGTTCAACTGACTGAAAAGATGCAATCATGCAAACTTACCAATCATCGTTTGAACCAAGAGGAGTAGCATAAAGTGCACCAGAGTTTTTCCAATGCTCTAACAACTTCTTGTTATTAGGATGCTGAGCAGGACCACCAGTCACACGATTTTTATGCAAAATAACCAGGGGCAATCGCTTGGAAGGACTCATTTGACGTAGTTTTTTTACAACCATATTAAGCTACAACAAAAAGGAATTAATAAGCACGCCATTGGTAGATTTTTTGAAGGATCCAAAAGATATAGTGTCATAAGCTATTTCTTGGTATCCCACTCACCTGGGAAAACTTGAAACTATGCTGGTTGATAAGACCCACATTGGCACCATCTACAACCGCATCAAATGGACCATGCCGTTGGAGCCACTCCTGAATGAGTTCACCTTCTCAATCAATGAGGATATCACTGACAATCATTTTATGTATTACTTGTTGAAGAAAACAGAAGTAGCAAGCATCACCCAAACCAAAATAGTCAGACCATTTCAACAATGACAAAACGAGAAAAAAAAATTTCTTGAAAGCCTTATTGCACCAAAGAAATTGGTATTCTAATTTGGCCTCAGATACCATCACAAAAGTCTTACATGCATTATGTGCTAATTTTTTCCAACATACCAAACCTTCAAAACAGAACAGCTTAAGTGTACTTGTTTTCGCTTATTTATTTATTTATTTATTTTTTTAATTTTAATTGGCAAGTTACATATGCACCTAGTGGATTTTGAATCATGATCACACCCTTCATCCACTCTTGTGGGAAGATGAAGTGCCATTTGAGCCAGAACTCAATGGTGTAATAGTAACAAAGAGCAGCTTAAGCATACTTGGTTTTATAACAAATTTTAGTTTGAATTCCAGCATAGGGTTTGGGTCCAATGTACATCGAGTAGTCTTCTTTTAAAGAAATTTATCATTACCAATTAATAAAAAAAAAACATACAACAAAAGAACACATTTTCGCACCTGGAAGCAAACAAAATCAGCCTTAACCTCCCTTTGGCAAGCCACATTGGTCAATGAGGAAGCAAAATTTTCCGTCTCCTTCGGATCAATATCAATACAAACAAGCTTCTCGCCACACGATTGACAAACCCCGGTACCATCCATTTGAGTCCTCACCACTCTCCACTCCCCACTCCCCAACCACCCTTGACCATGCCATCCTCCACCACCTCTCACAACTCCTTCCCTCACTTTACTCACATCCCAATTCTCTAATCCCACTTTTTTCGCCTCGTCGCATTTAAACCAATCCTCAATAACCCCAGCAGTCGTCTCCGACACTTGTCTCACCGCAGCTCTTAACCTGTGCATTGTTTCATACACTTTATGTGCATTGTTACAAACACCACTAACTTTCAAAATCGCAGAAAGCTCAGCCTCCTCAGCCACCACACCGGCCTCAACCATATCAGCATCAACTTCATAAGCCTTACCTGCCATCCCTTTCTCGCAAAACCCGAACAATGCCGGCCCATACGACCTCAACTTCGGCACAATTCCAAACCCTTTCATCTTCTTGATCAAATCAAAAGCCATTTCCGGGTCTTCCTTGGCCGCAGCTATCCTCGCCAAGCTTGTAAACGTGGCCTCATTCGGCACAACCTTGTTTACAACCATGGCTTGAAAAATCTCGAAACCTCTGTTCAAGACATGGGATCCTCTGTTTCGGTCTAAAGAGCAGAGATAGAGCAACACATTGTAATGGAGTAACACAAGATTGAGTCCATCTCGAAGGGCCTCGTCGTAAAGGCGAAGTGCCTCGACTACGTCGCCGTGTTTGGAACACATGTCGAGTTTGAGCTTGAGAAGTCCCTCCGGGGATTCTCGGTGGGCTTTTCTACTGGCTTTTCTGGAGACCCTTGTGGAGGAGGAAGAGTCATGGATTGGTGAGGTGGCGGAGAGGGAGGAGAACAAGAAAAGAGGAGAGGGTCTGGTGAATTGGGTGGTGGTGGTGGTGGTGGTGGTGGGGTGGAGAAGTGGGAGGCGGAGAGTGTGGGAATTGGTGGATGGGAATTTGGTGAAGGAGAAGAAGAAGAGAGGAGAGGGCCTGGTGGTGGTGAGTGAGAGTGAGGGTAACATTACAAGAGAGCGTCTGGATAGCATTACTGAGAATGGTACCAAAGAATTATCCTCTCTCTTGTCATGAGAGAGAGAGAGAGAGAGGGGAGAAGATTGAGAAAGGGTTTAGGCAGGGTCTAGTCGTCTACATTACTACGACGCATAAAAGGGATATATAAGTCTAGCAGCCTATGGATAAAGTGGATAACTCAATTACTGCCTTAACAGCTTTTATAAGCTTAGCTTTAAATTTTTAGTTTTTTTTTTTTAGGTTTTGTGTTTGTTTAGTAATTGCTTATTTAGTTAAAATTGAAATTTTTTTACTGAAAATATTGTAAATAAAAGTAAAAATTAGTTGAAATAGTACAATATGACTCATGGTAAATGTTAGTTAAAATAATACAGTATGACTCATGGTAAATGTTAATTGAAATAGTACAATATGACTCATAAATAGTATCAAAAAGTGCAGTGAAATTCATGAATAGTAGCAAAAATAAGCTAAATAAAACTAGCTTTTTAAGCCATGTCAAATCCAACATTTATGTACAGTCTTTTAAAATTTCACTTTTTCTTGCATTTTTTTACTTTTTCAAAAAATTTCAAGGTAATAGTATATTTTAACATATTTTTAACAAAAAATTTTCAGCAAAAAATTTTCAACTAAAAAGTAGATAAACTATTCCCAAATGGACACTTAGTCTATATTTCTTTCATGTAATCCGCTGCCTCCCCATTAAATTTGCTTTCTCCTACTACTTGCTTCAATTCCTGCAAAATTCCCTTTAATACAATTAACACACGGCCAATTCTAAAAAATTAGTTGGTTTTTGTCAAAACTTTTTCTTAAAAAGTAAAATTTCTTATTCGTGCATATAAAGTTAAGGTTTTATTCGTAAATTCTTATTAACTCAACGGGTAAATTTTCTAATGGTTGAATAATAAATTTATAGTTTAATTTCTATCTCAATAACTAGGATAACTTTTAAAAATATATAGTTTTAATAATATTTATAAAGTATTTATTTTCCTTTACATTTTAGAGGCTGCTCAAGCTTTTCATAGATGTGAAGTGAAGTTTCACTATCAAGAAGCTGGTTTTTCGCACAGTTATACATTGTGGCTTTTACTAAAAAGTGAAAATAGATAAAGGGAATTTTAAGATATAACTTGAGATTGTATAAATTTGCTTTAAGCCTTATGTAAATAACCTTAAAATAAGGTGCCACCATGTGTTTTATTTTGTAATACTTACCTCTTATTGATCAGTTCCATGAGCCATTTTTGTTAAGTTTAACAGAATTTGAAAATGTAACGAGTGTCAACATCAACTACTAAGTAAAAACATCGTCTACTAAGAATGAGGTAGAGAAAAGATCGTTCTACCCTAACATTTTCTTGTTCTTTCTCTAATTTTCTCATTCAATCCTCATTTGGGTTTGGGTCCATTCACATGGCATAAACTTTACGGTGGAACAAATCTTTTTAACTTTACGGTAAAACAATTTTTTTTTTTTGGGGAAATCATCAAATTCCCTGAAAGTATACATAAATAGGTCATAAAGCCTAACCAATGTGAAGATAGATGTCAATAAAGTATTACGAAATAACTCCACATTTTAATGATACCACAGGTAATATTTAAAAATTTTTCAGCAGGAGATTTATGAATTACCGTAGCTACTAAGTTATTTAACTTTTACCTTTTTTTTTTTTTTTTTGGTAAACATGGAATTATCATAAACTAAGAAACACTGGCAGCAGCACCAGTAGTACAACGTCTAGAGCGGCAAAAGCCCAACATATCCTCATACAGAAATTGCAAAATAACAGGGGGAGGGGAGACAAAAACAGAGGATAAATTTATAGAAGCAGAGCCCAGTTTAGCTAAGGCGTCCGCACAAAAATTTGCTTCTCTGTAGCAATGCACTAGTTTAACTTGAGGCAGCCGCATCAGCAACTCCCTGCAATCATCAACAAGACCGGATAAATCTCCATTAGTTTTAACATTGCTAGTCACTAAAGAAATTGCTGCGGAAGCATCAAGTTCAACCTCCACAGCCAGAATTCCCCTATCTAAACACAGCCCCAGCCCCTCCCTCAAAGCCCACAGCTCCGCGGCGATACTAGAGCTAGAAACGATGGACTTAGCAAAGCCCACAATCCACTGCCCGGCGCAATCTCTAAGTAAACCTCCACACCCTGCCAGTCCACAAGAGCTTACAACCGATCCATCAGTATTAAGTTTATGCCAACCAACAGCTGGTTTCAGCCACTGGACCTGCCGCAAAATACTCTCCTTCCCCGTGTCAGGCTCCAAAACACAATACATGAGCTCACGAGTTTGCATTTCCACCACCTGTACCAGATTTGGGTTGAGGGATTGATGTCTGAAAGCCTTATTGTTCCTTTGCAGCCACAAATTCCACAAGCCCAGCAAAAAGAAATTACACCATCTGTAATCCTTACCATGAGCCTTAAAAGAGTCTAAGGCATTCTTTTTTATCCAAGTCACAAGATCATCCGAGAAAGACTGTTTCAGACTAATAGGACAGCTAGATTGCACCCAAAAGTTTTTTGCTATCGGGCATTCCCTCAGAACATGAATAATGCTCTCATCCAATTCTGTGCAGCTATCACAGCCACCCAAGTCACCAAAACCACGATAAGCCAAAATGGCTTTCACAGGAAGGCTCATGTGCAGGCATTTCCACAGGAATATTTTAATCTTGGGCAAAGATTGGAGTTTCCAAATCCATTTGCCATGAAAATCCGAAGTCTCAAGGTTATCATCAATTGCCAATAGGTACGCATTTTTTGGGTCAAACTCCCCATTTAAGCTGGAAATCCAGCTCCTATGGTCCTCCCTCTCAGCAAATCTTCTAAGAGGGATGGCTCTCACTGCGTTCAGAATGCAGTTAGGAAAGACAAAAGATAAATTTGTCAAATCCCAGCCAATCTCTGTAGTCACCTCCTGTATGCACACCTCACTCTCTCCTAGGTTCAGAGGACCTTCAATGAGGGACCTGATGGTGCCAACATTCAACCACTTATCATTCCAGAAGTTAAGTTGGCTATTACAACCCACAGACCACTTAGAGCCCTTCTCACAGATGCTTCTACCAATTTTCACTGCCTTCCAAGTTCTAGAATGAGCCTTTTGCTTACTAGCCCGTCCAGACATATACTTTTTCCTCAATACATCAGCCCAACCTCCATTGTTTGAATTCTCCATTCGCCAACACAATTTAGCAGCTAGAGTTAAGTTTCTCCCTCTTGCTTCCTGAATGCCCAAACCCCCTCGGCACTTAGGTTTAGTAACTTTCCCCCATCCAACTTTTACCTTTGTCTTCTGTCAATTCAGGACTCATAAGTTTCAAAAGTTTTCAATTCAGGTGGATTCTAGGTGGATAGACTATGTAATTATCAGAATACGGTCTATTTGGAAGGCAAGTTCAAACTCACATTTTCATATTTTAAATAATATTACACACATTTCCACACATTTTTTCACCCATATATATTTTAAAAAACTACAAACAACATTACTCAAACTATTCTATCAAACACTCCCAAAAAACAAGGTTCTAAGGGTCGAGATGGAACTCGAGTCCCTAAGACTTGAGTTCCAAGTGAATACCATATGGACAGTGGCGGCTCCAAGATTTTTTTCTAAGAGGGTCAACAAGAAGATGAATTTTGCGCTTTAAAAAGATTTCTTATTACAAATTTGCCCATAGTATATGCACGAGTAAAAGAATAAAAAATAAACTATAAGTTCATTTAGCACATTATTTCTTAATACAATAAACATATTAATTATTTTCTTAATACAATAAACATATTAATTATTTTTATTAATTGAACTTTAGTTATTACTATTTAAAATTCTTTTATCTATTAGTTTAGGACAATGATATGTTAATATTGTACTATTAATGTAAGATTTATATTGTAGACTAAACAAATATGTGCAATATTATACAAATTTGCAAAAAATGTACAATACACATTTGTTTAGAAATAGTGTAAATCTTCTATATACAATGTAAATTAAGAATTTTCTATTAGTTTATTTCAAATTTGTTAAGATCTAAATAGGCTTTTTTTTTTTAGGTTTAAGATGATTTTTTTTTTTTTTTTTTTTTTTTTGTTGTTGTTGGGCTTTTTTCAAAAGACCAAAATGTTGTTAAGAATATCATATTTAAACTTATTTCAATTGTACCAAAAAAAGATTTAGGGTCAAGGTATTCAAATTTTCATTTTAAGCGGGACAAATCAAAAATTAAAATTAAAAATATTATATATTATTAAAAAAAAATGCCAGCTCAGGGGGTTCATTTGAACCCCCTAAACTCTACATAACGCCGCCCCTGCATATGGAAAAAAGCCAATCCAGAACTCAACATTCGAGCTTTTGAGGGGTAAATCAAGGCTTTAAAACTCGTGATGCTAGTTTAGTATATACTTTCAAAATGTTGCTAACTAACTATATAGTCTGGAGATTGATGTCAAATGCCAATTTTCCCCTACTTTTAAATGGTGTGCAAAATTGAAAAAATTAAGTAGCAAAATAGATATAGGCTAATGTGAGGTCCAAAATGGAAGTATCTTACTACTAGTTTGAAAATGAATGGTTTAACCATGCAATTCAAAAATTAAGGCTAGACTGTAATTTTTCAGACTTATCCTAACCCAAACGATGTAGGGTCTGTTTAGTACGTATGTTTAAACAACAGTTTTCACATTTTTTGAAAATATGTGTAGGTGAAAAAGTGAGTAAAAATACGTGTAATATGGTTTAAAAGCTGAAAATATTATATACCAGGGCCGTAGTTTGGTAAATCCAGATCTCTCCATTTGCCAAACACCCCGCTTATAGACAATATTAACCTTATCACCGTCGGGGATAGATAATAAACCCAATTCAATCGAACTTCCTTCAAAACACCGACTTCCTACGGCCCTTTCCCCTGGAAACCCGATTCGATTTTATTCCTTCCTTCTCTTTCCCAGAAAAAAAAAGTAAAATTCATTCGTATAATTGTGGCTTCAGCTTCAGCTTTCTCAATTATCTTTTCCTTGCTTGCTTTGCAACCCGAAGGTTAGTATATTTAATTTTAATCTTATTATCTGAATATGTTCAGAATTAACACTATCTTACAATTTTAGAACTTATTATAATTGTTTTCTTATTTTTTTATTATTAAAAGTTCGGGTTTTTTTTAGAGGTCCAAATTTCTGAATAGGTGAAGTAGAAGCTGAGAATTTAAGATAGGGGTTTTTGAAAATTATAAGATTTTTAGTATGTTCCAAATGGTTCACAAAAAAAAAAAAAAAAATGTTTAATTGGTTCAAATGGTGAGGAAGCTATTCACTACAAATCTATAAACTAAATATGGCTTTGGTCACAAAATGTTTATATGGTATAACATAATTTGTTCTTATGTAAGTAATATTGTGATGCAGGTGCAGCATAGTGGTCTTCTTTTTTTGGGTTTGGAATTCTGTTTCCATTTTAAACTATTCAATCTTTGGTTGTATAGACAGTTAGACACATTGTGGCCAAATAAGTGAAAGATATGGATAATGCCCATGATCAGCCGCTCCCTCCGGGCGTTCAATCTCTGCCAAACTATTCAACTAACCCAGCTCCTTACCCGCCCCCTCAACATTTTGATTACGCCGCAAGACCTCAGTATCACTCTAGCAACACGGGAAATTATGTCTTTCCGCATCCTTATTCTAATTCAACCTTTACTAATGCTACTCAAAGCTCATATCCGCATAATGGGACATCAAATGGTTATGCTCCTCAGTGGTCAGGTCACATCCCAAATAACTTTCATGATGGCTATGCTTCTCAATTGGGTTCAGTACAACATGGTGCCTACCTCATTGAGCAGCAACTGCAAAACCAAACTGCGGTCGGGGAAATGCCTCTGCATAAGGATAACCAGAAACCTCAAGATATGGGGCATTTTGATGGAAATGATCAGAAGAACTCTGACTCAGTTTATCGAGAATCTAATTCTAATTTTTCGCATGAAGAGTACAAAAGTGCAGTAGATGTTCCTGATGTGTCTACTAGCAACTTGGGACTTCATGTTAAAAATGACAGTGAGGTTGAAACTGCCGCTCAGGATGCTGTGTTGCGTGAACAGGTACATATGCCTTATGATATCTAGGATATGCTTACATGTTTCATTACTTTATATATGATTAGTTTGTTCCTATTTGGTTTAACAGGAAATTGTCACCCAAAATGTCATACAAAGTCAAAGGTACGTACTAGTTTGTCCCCGACAGTATGCCATTCTTGATTTCATAAATGCTAGAATTGATAGCATATGAGACTTAGATAATTGTGTTCTGTAACTCAGAGAGGCAAGAGGTGCTGGTGGACCTCCTAAGGATAATACAGACATTTTCTCTGAACGTCATGATCCCAATGCTCTGAAGGTAAAATTTGCATATCTATGTTGGGTTGCTTTGATGTTTTGTTTGTCTGTTTTTTTTTTTTTTTTTTTTTTAATGAATTTATACATAGATCACTTATTATTCTAAAAATATTATCAATTTTTACATTTTATTTGTGAGTATCCTTACAGGAACATCTACTGAAGATGACTTCAGAACATCGTGCTGAAATGGCTTCAAAGCGGGGGAAGGCAAACCATCCTGAAGAAGGTTGGTAGTTAGTGTTATCCTTCTCATTTATCTACATTTGATATATTTTTGACACCTGCATTTATGTAGACTGTTATATCTTTGACATCTTTCAATTTTAGAGGCCGACCCTAATGATTATATGCTATTGGTAAGTTTGATAGCATGATGATTCTACTTATAAAAAATAAAAAAAATAACCTAAAATGATAATTCTCTATGGTCACATTAGAGGATTGTGATAAATAAAGGCTGGTAGCTAAATATTAAGAATGGATACTTTTTGGTCTTTGCCAGATTCTTACATGGGTATCCTCCTTAATAACTGGACAGATAAAGATGGCAAAACAACAAAGAGTCCTAGGAATAGAATCGTCAAAGGTCCTATGAGAAGAAAATCAGGCAGGGAAGGGGGGCTGAGGTTATAAAATAGGTTTTACTAGATTTAGCCCTTCTCTTGGCATGAGAAGAGTACTTTAGAACTAATTGCTGCAATATAATATGATTGAGTTCTACTTTTGTTTCATTCATTTAATCTGAAGGGTCTCCTTTTATTGTCAATATATGTCTCAATCCAGCTTTAGCAAAAGTGCCAAATCCTCAATTCTGTTCCTGATTCAGGCAAGCTAAAGTACAGGAATATGGAATATATCATGTCTCTGATTTGAAGCTGGCTTGAATTTAAAAGAATGAAAACCCACTATTATCAAAATGTGATATGATAAATTCTGCAATGTAATTTTCCAGGGGAAGGGTATATTGAGCTGGACTATGTAACAGGCCTCAAGTCTCTGATACCAAAGGAGAGCATGACAGTTTAAAGTACTATTTATGTAAAAAAAGCTATTCATTAATTGCAGTGATTGGTGGTGTTGAAACTTGTAGCTAGTCTAATAGATTTTCTCTTATTATATTTGCTCTTGTAATGTTCTTCATCAGATTGAAAGTGATAGAAATGAAGAGAAAAGCACCATGAAGGATAGTATTGGTGGTCTTGGGACCTGAGACTAAAATAAGATCCCAGGGGGAGACCTAACCATTGAAACTTGTTTGGGCGATGCTGTATGAGGTGGTAGATGTTTTACCTTGTTGGAAAGCTTGTATATGGGAGGCATAATAATAGCGTCATATGTTCTGGGATTCTCCATTTTGTCGTGGGTAAATTGGAGGGAGTGGAATAGTCGCTCCTCTAAAGTTGTGGAGAGATCTGGGATTGCACTTATTGCTGCTTTTTTGTTCTTTTCAATTGAACATTGTACAATGTTATTTTTATTTTTTTTATTTATTTTGGGGCGGGTTGGGGGGGGGGTGGGGGAGAGTTGTAATTATTTATTTGATTTTATGGACCATTTAAATCTGTAATTGTAATCTTTAGGGAAAAATTAGACATTGAAACTTGAACCATAGAGGAAAAGCAGAGAAGTTATAACTTGGTCATGTTTGCATATCATGAAGGAGAGTATTTGGAGAGTTCGTGTCCTGTCTAGAGTGGTTTTCTTTTCTTGGTGTGCGCTATTGGATAGGGTCTTAACAGTGGACAACTTAAGGAAACAGGGTTTTTTTTGATAGGTACAACTTAAGGAAACGGGGTTAATTGTTGCCCAATGATGTTTCATGTGTAAAGCTAATGGAGAGGATGCAAACCATCTATTCCTACATTGCTCCGTGGCTTCAGACCTATGGCTATTGACATTCTGTTTATTTGGGGTTTATAGGGTGATGCCTTCGGTTCGGGAATTTTGTGGTGTGGAAGGAGGGCTGGACTGGCAGGGAAGGTATTGGGATGATGTGGCGAGCTGTTCCGTTGTGTCTTTTGTGGTGTTTTTGGTGTGAGCAGAATGCTTGGTGCTTTGAGGGAGATGAACTCAGTGAAGGTATTGGGATAGCTGTTCTGTTGTGTCTTTTGTGGTGTCTTTGGTGTAAGTGGAATGCTCAGTGCTTTGAGGGAGATGAATTCAGTGTGGTTAAGTTGAAATATATCTTCCTGAAGACCCTATATGAGTGGGCCTCTCTGACTTCCTCGTTTTCTGTGGATGTGTTTCTTGATTTTTTTGGAATCTTGAGCTTTCAGTAGTTTCTGTTTTTCTGTTCTACTTTTGTTCTTTCTGTTCTTTTCATTTTTGAGTTGCCTTTTGTATATTGCCCGTGTACTTGGGCTTGCTTTCTGGCTTTTAATGAAATTATTTACTTTTCTCAAAAAAAAAAAAAAAACTGCTTGCTTACAACAAAAAATGATGTTTAACTGACTACCAGATCAAATATTCTCTTTTTGAAATAACCTTAACATTATAAGTTGGTCGAAATTTCTATGTTTCACATTACAAATTGATATGCCATATTTGAAATATCAGCAAGCAACAAGAGTCTTTTTTTATTATTTGAAATTAATCCAAGAGCATTTTTGGAAACTGTGCTAATTCATGCTTTGATGTCAGGTAACATAGAAATTGGAAATGGGTATGGTGTACCAGGTGGAGGTGCTTATTATGGTGCTCAAAAGCCTAATATTGATACCCCCAGTAAGTCAAAAGAATTGCCTGATTACCTTAAGCAGAAGTTGAAAGCAAGAGGTATTCTTAAAGATGATACAGAAAAATGCTCTCCTGTAAGTACCAATTATGCTAGTTTAACTTACTTATGATTTGGACTTATTATGCTCTTTTAGGTCAGATTTGGATCTGCATTTCTCAACTTTAAAACATGGGGCCTTTTATGCTATATCTTCGTGAACTTTCATCCTACTGTCAATTTACTGCACTTTCCATTGTGCCAATGTCCCCTTAAACTTTGAGATTGTGTCAAATTATTTGTTGGTTAAAATCAACAATAATATGTCACAAATACAACATATGCTTGTGAGCCCTGTCTTATGACATTTGTTTTTATTATAACATGTCATAATAACCATTATGACAATGGAGGCATGGGCAATGGTGAAGTAGAGGAAGAGAATGTCAAGGAATTGGAAATCCTCAAAACCTATGTAACCTTCAATCAAGAGCAGGATCTCTCTTTAGGTTTTGTTTGTTTCTTTTCTCTAAATTTCGAGATAGAGAGATGTCCAATTTGTACCAAGTTCTTTTCGCAACCCTTAATAGAGTAAAACTTCTTTTTATCAACAGTTTTTTGGGGGACTCTGATTTATATTTTTTTGGAACTCTCTGTTCTTTTTATTGCTTCAGTGTCAATGCTGTTTATTTTAGTTTTGGTGGTTTTTCTCATATCAGTTTGTCATTGGGATGTCAATGAAATTATTGATGCGTTACTTAATAGGAATCAGTATCATCAGTTTTGGTGTTGGTGGTTTTGCTTATATCCAGCTGACATTGTCAAGAGTCAAGCTGAGGCAATTCTAGGTTTATTCCCCTTTTTTTTGCACACTTTTTTTTTTCTTGGAAGAGAGGGGGGGGGGGGTGTGTGGGTTGTGCTGGCATTGAATCAAATGGAAGTTAAGGGGTACATTGGCATCTTTAATGAAATTTCAAGGGGCTTAAACATAAAAACCCCAATAAAGTGATTTCTTTACAAGTTTATCTTTTCAATATACCAAATTTTATTGCTCAACAGCATACCTGTGAATTTGATTTTCAGAAGTTGGAGACTGGTTCAACTCAACTAGTGGATGATGGAAAGCTGCCTCTTGGATGGGTATGTATCAAATGCCGTAGACATGTTTTCTATTCTCTTTCTCTCTCTCTTGGGGGGCTTTTTGTGTTAGAATCGAGTGCTGTATAGAATTCTTATACCCAGGCCGAATGATCGGGAATAGGATTTTACATATTTAGAAAAAGCAGAGTTGAGTCAATTACTCATTAATTGTTAAATAATATACAAGTAGTACAAGATTCATGATTGGTAATTAGTGTAATGAAACTATCTGGTGTGGGACTTACGGGAAAAGTGATTGCCATTTTTCAATGAAAGATAAAGCAATGTAAATATGCAGAAATGCATTTTTAACCTTTAAATTGGGATAATTTTCTTTCTTTTAAATTATGTATGATAATAAACAGATAAGTGCATTGCTATGCCTGATAAGTTTGTTACTGTTTCTATTCTATTTTATTGGTCTTTTGTAATTCTTACTTTTGAAGGGAACATCAATTATTGCTTTTGACTTTTAAACAAGATGTTACTTTCCAAAACTTCCCTTTTTTTGGTACTTTAGTCTACTCTTTGTTTAAATGCTTAGGGTAGTTTTGTGAAGTTGTAATTGTGTGATCTAGTTTTGGAATAAGATCTATTATGGGACATCCCAAAAAAGGACCAAAAAAAAAAAAAAAGGAATTAAGAGTGTATTATTGTAAATTTGATTAGAATATAATTCATATATATGCAAAATATGATACAATTTAAATAATTCATTGGGCCAATTATGTTGTCAAAATATTTGCATCAGATTTCAAGCTTGTTAGAGAGCCAATATTGTATTAGTACGACAGCATTGTTTTTTCTAGAAGAACTGTGTTATATATGCTTCTAGAAGAGTCTAGAATTTTCTAGTGGTAAGATGTCACTCACCAGCTGTCATAGTCAAGAATATTCTTTATTCCTTGTAACTAACTCTCCTATACCTCTCAAAATATAGTTGATGGGAGGCTAGATAGGAAATCTCCTCTTTTTTGAATCTTCCTCATTGAATTCTTTTCTAAATACTTCACTAACATGGTATCAGAACCATATCTCTCATTTATTCTCTGAGTGCAATTTTTATTTTTGCTGCTTCCTTTCTGAACCTTCATCTCATTTTTATTGCTCTTGGTTAGTCTGGTGGTTGGTCCAGTTAGTGGTATCTATTAGTGGTGAGGTGGATGAAGACTCTAGTCTTCACCACCAGTGTTTTTGCCATGGTCCAGTAGTTTAAGCACCACCTAAACAACCACAACCACAACAGCAACAACCTCATCCACAACCAGCATCACAGTTGCTGAAGCTTGTTAATGTTGGTTGTGGATGAGGTTGTTGCTGTTGTGGTTGTTTAGGTGGTGCTTCATGGTAGTTGGTGGTCTCTGAGGAGGTTCTGTGGTTTCTAAGGGGATTAGTGGCATTTTCTGGTCACTCACAGTGGTTTTTGTCAATTCCAACATTGGCGGTGGTTTCTGGTCATCAATGTCATGTTCTAACGTCAAAGCTGTGGTTGCCAGCCATTTTTGAGCCTTGTCAGCAGTGGTGTTGTTCATTGAAGTGGAAAAGGAAGCCTTCTGTTTTGTTACATGTATTGCTAGTCCATATCCAAATAAGGATAACCTTATCTGCTACTGAGTTGAGACTTGTCAACCTGTTTGGTTACATGTTTTGTCCTATCGATGAAAAGTATTACTTTATCTTGGTATAGCACATTTAGGCCAGCCAAATCAGGCAAGTCCAACCCATACCCAAATCAACCCAAGCCCGACCCAGATCCAATTGGGTCCTGCCTAAATCTTTCTTGGATCAACAAAGTTTTCAGTTTTTCAATTGGTTCACATCAAGTCTCAGTTGGTTTAGGAGACTTTCGGCTGCCATGAGATCTTTTGGCTGATTCAGTAAAGTTTTGGTCAATACATACTGAGCTTCAGCTGATTTTGTATTGTTCCTTGATTGACCCTTTTAAGGTATTGTTCCTTCCTCTTTTAGCCATTTTTGGGGCTTGGATTTCTGAATTTTCTACTCCAGTTGTTAGCATGATGAATACTAAGCTTGAACTGAGTTTTTCATTGACTACCTTAAACTCTCCCATGACATCTATCAAGTTCAACGGTAAAAAATTAGGCAAAAATACAAATTTCACCCGCTAAGTTTGGTCAATTGTCATTTGGAAAATAATGGAAGATTTTGGAATTGAAGTACTGTGCTTGCTCTGAGAAGAAGGGTGAAGAATTAAAGATGTGAATGTGAAATACTAAATATGAAGATAAATAAGGATGAAAAACTGTGAAGTGGCTAACTGATTATGAAGCTTCAGTTAAATCTAGTAAATGTCAGCTATTTGTCAAATTTTGGGTGGGTTATAGATTTATGATACTCGTTTGCTTGAAATAGATTTATTACAATGTCATGGACTGTTAAAGATGATACTAATAGCTTTGTTCTTTTTATGCATCTGGTGCTTTTAAAATCATTTCATAGAACTTTTTGTTGGAACTTTGAGGTTAACTACTTAACTTTTAGTTACATATGAAATCTCATAAGAAAAGGAAGGAATTTATGATACCTTTTTTTTTTTTTTTTTTTTTTTTTTTTTTTTTTTAAATGTCCAAGTTAGGGGCTTAAGGTGCGTACATGAATGCATGCTTGTGCATGCCTTTCTGCTGCAACTTTTTTCTTACATGAACTTTATTAGTTGTCTCAGTTCTCAGTCTTTCAAAGTTGTGAACTTGTAGTCTTCTCTAAATTTCTTAGTATGGCTTTCTTTGATGCTTCTAAAACCTTTATGAAATTCTGATGTAGGTGGAGGCAAAAGACCTTGCTAGTGGTGCTTTATATTATTACAATGAAAAGACTGGGAAGAGTCAGTGGGAAAGACCTGTTGGAGCATCTGCTATCACACAGCATCCATCACCTTCATCTCTTCCAGAGAGTTGGGTGGAGTCTTTGGATGAAACAACAGGTATGCAATAATCTGTGTGCATATCATGATCATCCTACTGTGTTTAGTTACCATGAAGAAATGAGAGGAAAAAAATGAATACATAGAATTGTATTTCTTAGTTGTGGGAACATTGTGTAAATGTTTCAGTTGTTGCTAAATTCAGATTCTACAGTGAATGATTTTTAGGTACTGATGGTGAATATGAATTTATTAGAATTTTTGGGGAATTTCGTAGCATGAGTTTCTGTCAGTGACTAGCACTTGAAAGTAAATTTCATACATGGTGTCCATGTCCTTTAATTTTTGGTGCAAGCCACTACTGAGGTCCACTGTTAAAGGTATTATCCTGCTCATGACAATATTCTTGATGGAAGCACAATTATGGTTTACCTTATTTCTTTGACTACATTTGTGGTAAAAATACTGGTAAACAACAGAATGTAACTGGATTTGCAACCTTCATTTCTAATTCCCTTCTTCCCTGAAATTTATGCTCTCTATACAGGCCATAAATATTATTACAATACGAAGACCCATGTGTCACAATGGGAGCACCCTGATTCCTCACGGCAGGTTGCTTCAAAAGATTATGACAGCATGCTCCCCCAGAGTGGTGCTGATGTAAATCAGGACGATCGATCATCTGAGCTAGAGAAGTGCATGGGATGTGGTGGCTGGGGAGTAGGCCTTGTACAGATGTGGGGTTACTGCAATCATTGCACACGGTGAGATAATGCCTCTTGTTCACTAGAGATCTTTTGATTGGATTTTCTTATTAGTTTTTTAGTTTAATACAATGCATTGGTTCTACTAAATAAAGATGTTTATTTAAGTAAGGAGGCGAGAGAGTTTGACTTTAGATAGGATATAATTGTTGAAAAAAATGTGGCTAACCCCATTAGTTGAAGAGGTTCTATAAAGTTGGCCTCTATTTAATTGGGGATTAATTTTTGACTTGAGTTGAGTTTTATTTTTTTGAAAAGTAAATAATTAATTAAATAATAAAAGAAGTATGCTCAAATATACGGGAAGTGTACTAGAACTTCTCCAAAAATTACACTCTAAAAATCCAGATGGTCAAGGAATTCCAAAAAAGAAGTGATGCTCTGCTGCTTGTTATTGTTCAATGAAGAATAGGACTTACATATTGTCAGGAAGTTGTTAATTGCAGTTTGCTTTGCATGATAAATTTCTTTTTAACTAGGCTTGCAAGTCATAAGATTAAAATGACCTTTGGCTGTTTTGTGTTATTCTGCATGAAGTAGTCCTTTTTCAATAAATTTTTCTTACCTATGAAAAAAGAAAAAAGACCTTTGGTGACCAGTGGAATTGATATTATAACCTCATGATGGCTCTGGAATTGGTAATATTGTATTATGCAGCTCTTGCAATCCTCCATTTCAGAAATTTTTACCCTTTTAAGTATGGAGTTATAGTATGGCTTCAGCTCTTCCAATAATTGTATCTTTTGACGCTCTACATTACCAAACGCTCGGCGATTCCATTGCACAATGTCCTCTTTCAGAGCCCTCAATTTTTTTGCAAGCATGAAACTAGGTGTACCTACAAAAGAATGCCGATTCCACCAGAATTGAACTCTATCCACAAATCCCTCCGTCTTCAACCACATATTTTCAAATTTGAATAGACTTTTCCCCCTTGCCATTTCCCCTGCCTCCAAAAGAATTGGACTGTGCTCTGAGATAGGATGTGGTAAAATCCTTTGAAGAACATCTGGGAAATGATCCTCCCAGACTAGAGTGACCGAAGCTCTATCAATCCTGGACATTGCTGGTTGATCAGTACCACTTGACCATGTATATCTACCTCCATCCAAAGGCAAGTCAACCAAGTTAAGATCCTCAATAAATTCAGAGAATTTTTCCATAGCCAAGGTCAAACGTGTCTCTCCCCTACGCTCGCTAGGGAAGCGAACAATATTAAAATCCCCAAAGCAGCACCACGGTAACCTTCAATACTGCTGAATACCCACCAACTCATCCCACATGTGACCCCTCTCAATATTCTCATTTGGGCCATAAACCCCTGAGCATGCCCATATAAAACCGTCCCCCACCCCTTGCCACTTTACCGAAACTGAGAAAGTGCCAACCATAACCTCCACCTTCTCCAAAATCCTTTTATCCCACATAAACAAAATACCACTAGCAGTCCAATCAGCCTCCAAAACAGCCCAATCCACATATGGACAGCTCCACAAACTATAAACCAACTGTCTATTCATGCTAGCAATTTTCGTCTCTTGTAAACAAACAACATCGCACTTCCACTCCCGCAACAAATTCTTGACCACAAGTCATTTTTGAGGATCATTTAAACCTCTAACATTCCACGAAATCATTTTTGTCTTCATAAACACTAAACTATCCCCAACTACTGACACAAACACAAGACCACCCTTTATATCCTGTCATAATTCACCGAACATATGAAGTTTTGCAACTCTCTACGTCCCTTGTTTTTGGACTTGGCCACTTTTTTGCTACCCGTTTCTCTCCTGTGTAACACATTGGCTGCTTCCATCACAGTTTTTAGCCTCTGTAAGAGAGCAATGCACAACTTCTCATGTGAGTCGTTGACAACCCAACCAATTTACTGAATCCAGGAATTCTATGCTTCACCCACCCAGAAATATCTAACTTATTCTCAATACTCAATACCTCAGTGGCCTCCTCCAACTCTGCCAAATTTGCTGACACACTCGGATCAATTATTTGTAGAGGTAAACAATCTGACATTTCAGTTTCACCAAAACCCATAGAAAAATCAACTGCATCCTTCACAAGCATGACCTCCCTAGGAAGACTTAAAAGTTCCTTACTAGAAAAAGAATTAACCTCTTGACCCGATACTCTAAAACCCATTGACCCAGCTCGCAAAAACTCCAGAAAATGATCGGGAAAAGAAGGTCCGATCAATCGCGGCACAAATTCGAGAATCACTGATCTCTTACCATCAAAAATCAACCCACCCGACAGCTTATTATAACCCAAAATACTGTTCCGGTTGGAGCTGAACCTAAAACCCATCTTCACAAGAGACTTGATGCGCCCCGACACTTCCACCGGCGATACCTAGCGCTGATGAGTTAATAAAACTCCCTCTTCCTTGGTCTGCGTCGCCCCTACTGGCGGAACCACCTGCAATGGATTGACCGAGAGGCTCCTTTCATCGTCATCGCTCCTCAACAAAACCACCGGCGTCGCTAACCCAGTTGTAAGGACTGTGGGATTCTCTTCAGTCTCATTGGGACTAAGTGTAGAGGAAAGTGGGCCTAAAAGAGTGTTGGAGCATTCGCCGGCCTCTAAAATGCCTGGGCTTGTACTCAATGGGCTTAAATTAGACTCACAGTGGGTTACGGGCTGTTTTGGGCCCAACCTAGTATTCAACTTCACACTCTCTTCTGTGACAGCCCGTAACACCCATTTAATAGAAGTTTTTTCACCTTTGGACTTATCCCAGAAAACCCGTCTCTTCCCATTCTCAACTACCTCCACTGTTAATCCCTTCCCAGTCCATCATGTATCCCTCAAATCACGCCCCTTGCCATTTTTAGTCTTCTTTCTTTGGAAGAAATTTCCTGAAGTCAAAAATCTAAGATGTTATGTATCAAGGAAGGGGATAATAACACCAAGTTTTTTCACAAAATGGCTAATTCCCATAGAAGGTTTAATCATCTAAGGACTTTGGACGTGGATGGGGTGGTTTTTGAGGAGGAATCCCAGGTGACTAATCAGGTAGTACAATTTTATAAAACTTTGTACACGGAGACTGAGGGGTGGAGGCCTTTTGTGGAGGGTTTGGATTTTGATCGTATTGGGGATATGGAGAGGGTTTGGCTTGAAAGAAAGTTTGAGAGAGAGGAGATACTTCAAGTTGTACATGACTTGGAAGGGAACAAAGCTCCAGGTCCGGATGGGTTTACTATGGAATTTTATCATCATTGTTGGAAAGTAGTGGAGAAAGACGTCTTAGCAGTCTTTGAAGAGTTTTTTCAACATTGTAAGTTTGAAAAATCCCTTAGTGCTACCTTCATTGCATTAATTCCTAAAAAGAATGATGCCTCTAATATTAGAGATTTTCGACCTATTAGCTTAGTGGGGAGTGTGTATAAAATCTTGTCTAAGGTTTTGGCAAATCGATTGAGAGTGGTTTTAGATCAGTTGATTTCTGAGACTCAGAATAGCTTTGTGGGTGGAAGACAAATTCTTGACTCGGTTCTTATTGCGAATGAGTGTGTGGATAGCCGAGGGAAGAGTAGGGTTCCTGGAGTCATTTGTAAACTTGATATTGAAAAAGCCTATGATCATGTGAATTGAGAGGCTTTGTTGAATTTGTTGCATAGAATGGGCTTTGGAGTGAAGTGGTGTAAGTGGATCTGTACTTGTATATCCATAGTTCAGTTCTCTGTTTTGTTTAATGGGTTTCCAGCTGATTTTTTTGGTAGTTCAAGAGGTTTAAGACAAGGGGATCCGTTATCTCCTATGCTGTTTTTGATTATGATGGAGGTGTTTAGTAGGATGTTGAGAAGAGTGGAGGGAGCTAGCTTGATCCGTGGTTTTAAAGTTGAGGGTAGGAGGGGTGGTGGGGAATGTGTTACACATTTACTGTTTGCAGACGATACTATCCTATTTTGTGATGCGGATGTGGAGCAAATCCTTCATATTCAGTTGTTGTTACTTAGTTTTCAGGCGGTAACAGGTTTGAAAGTTTATGTGCATAAAAGTGAAATGGTTCCAATAGGGGAGGTTGATGATGTGCATGCCCTGGCTGAAATTTTGGGCTGTAAAGTTGGAAAGTTGCCTATGTCTTATCTTGGCATGCCATTAGGGGCTTCACATAATTCCCCTTCAATTTAGAATCCTATTTTGGAAAAATTTGAGCAGAGATTAGCCGAGTGGAAGAAGCTGTATCTGTCTAAAGGGGGCCGTTTGATGTTACTCAAGAGTACGCTATCTAGTCTTTCTATCTATTTTCTATCGTTATTCACAATTCCTACTCATGTGGCTAATAGAATTGAAAAGTTGCAAAGAGAATTTCTACGGGGTGATAGCAAAACTCATTTGGTAGGATGGGATAAAGTTTGTGCACCCATAACCAATGGTGGCTTGGGGATAAGGAAACTTACTACTTTCAATAAGGCCTTATTGGGGAAATGGTTGTGGCGGTTTAGGAAGGAAGAGGATCGGTTATGGAGGAGGGTGGTAGCTTCAAAATATGGTGAAGAATGGGGGGGTTTGACCTCAATACTGGGTAGGGGAGTTCATGGGTGTGGTTTGTGGAGAGGTATTCGCATGGGATGTGAGAATTTTAGCAAAAATTGTCAGTTTGTTGTTGGGTTGGGGAATAGAGTGAGGTTTTGGCAGGATGGGTGGTGTGGGGATCAACCTTTTCATTTGGCTTTCCCAAGGTTGTATGGTATTGCCATTGATAAGGAGGTATCTGTTGAAGCTTCTTTGTCAAGGCAACGGGTGGAGGATAGAAGAATTTGGGATGCTCGTTTTATTCGAGAATTTAATGATTGGGAGATGGATGAAGGGCTGCATTTTCTTCATATATTGGGAGCTAATACTCCTCCAATGGATGTGGGAGATCGGATGAGATGAAAGTTGAAGCTTAATGGGGATTTTGATATCCGGTCATATTATAACAAATTAAGAAATTCTCCTTCAATTGCCTTTTCTTGGAAAGCTATATGGAAAGTAAAGGCTCCTAGGTGAGTTTCCTTTTTTGTTTGGTGTGTAGCTTGGAATAAGATCCTAACGGGTGATAATCTGAGATTGAGGAAATTGGTTTTTGTGGACTGGTGTATTATGTGTCGACAATGTGGAGAGACGGTAGACCACTTACTTCTTCATTGTGAAATGGCTTATCGGTTATGGAGCTTTGTCTGTATAACTTTTGGCCTGTCTTGGGTTGTACCTAGATCGATCCCAGATTTGCTTTTTGGCTGGTAGAATTGGTTGGAGAAGCACTCGTCTCAGATATGGAATTTAGTTCTGTTGTGCATCTTTTGGTGTATTTGGAAAGAATGAAATCGGCGGACTTTTGAGGATTTGGATAGTTCTGGTGATCAGATGCTTGCTTCTTTTTTGTTTTTTCTTTGTTTTTTCCTTCTTGTATTTTCTGGGTTTGCTTTATGTTCTTCATGCATAGAGTAGCCATTCGTATATATAATATTCTTACTTATCAAAAAAAAAAAGTTATAGTATGGCTTCTGATTTTTATTGACTTGCAATTGGGAACGATTAAATTAGTGCAAGGAAATATTTGCATAAGGTAATTGCTCCATGTCATAGGATATTCTTTTTTTCTTCCTGTTTTTTTGAAATCTAGTGTAGATAATAATATCTTGGGATTGTGAGTTATAGGTTTGACTTTTTAATTCCCATTGCTCAAACCATGTCTTCTAGGAAAGTGATGATGATCTTCCCAGTGAATGACATAATATTTCTGCTGGCCATTAGAATCCTCTTTTGCTCAATTTGTATTGTTATTTTTTTTCCCTCTCATGTTCTATAGATGAGCAATATATGGTGTTCCTTTATTTTATTGTTGCCAAAAACTTTTTCAAATGCAGAGTTCTCAATCTTCCACAATGCCAGTACTTGTCAACCAGATCAAGTGACCAGCAGCAGACCAACAATTCTGAAAAACCAAGGTACTCTATCTTATGTGGGATTCAGATATTGCTTAAATGTGGGGTTCACTACAATCAATGTATGTACATTTGTATGCATGTGTATGTCTGTGTGTGCCCCCCGCGCGCGCGGGGGGGGGGGGGGGGGGGGTGGGGGTGTGCACCCCATCAATCTTGATGGATACAACTCTTGAAAAATTAGGACATGACAACAATATATATATATATTTATATTATTTATTTAACAAATATTTTATCAAAATAAATGAAAACTATTAGAAAAATCTTTAAAAAACACATCTAAAGTTGGGAACTTTTTGAAATAAAAAATCATATATTATTTTCCTCTTGGCACACCGAGGACACACACACAGTGTCCTGGTGTGTTTGAGCTTGAGACACATTCCATGTCCTGGGGATTTGGGAGTGTTTGTGCTTCTTAGTCTTTAAGTAATCTCCCCAATTCGCGTGAAAATGGATGAGGTTCCATCAACATTGACGAAGCACAAGGCCTATCACAGAGTATCCCTATATATTTATATACTCCAATGATCTCTAGCTCAATTGGCATTTCCTCCCTTTATAAATCCCAGGTGGAAGGTGAGGTCGTGGGTTTAAGACCAATCGGGTGTGTGTGCAACTTTTTTTTTGATAATATATATACAGATTGCTGGAAATAATTGCCACTTTGTATGCATAGCACATGACATGCAATGACAAATTAATCTAGAATTATCTGAATGATAAGAAATTCTGTGTTACTAATCAGCTACACGTTAAACTAAGAAACAACATTATATTTATATGAGTAAAGCTATCCTCCTATATGTTTTGTGGATATTGCCGTTGCTTGGGCTTCTCCTCGGCTAGAATTACTCCTCTTTTAGCATTAAAAATGTGGGTACTATAGTGATGTTGCTACAAAACAAAAAACAAAAAGCAAAAACTCTCTTGGTGACCAAAAGCTCCCGCTGCCCAGGATGTCACTTTCTGGTTAACACCCTACTCTCTGGCCATTGCCTCTGATAGAAAACATCTTAATCAATTTGTGGCGGACTTTTGGTATTGTAGTGAACTTTTGACTCCCTCCCCCTAAAAAAAGTGAGTTTTATATTGCTTAGATTCAAATGAGAAATATTTGATAAATTCTAGCAAAATTTCCAGTTTTCAGAAACTAAAAACGGAAATTTCTCTCCATAACTCATTAATTATTGTGATCTTTTAAAAAAAGATTTGGAGAGAATTTATTATTAAATTTTGTTGAGCTACAATCTAAGTTATTGCTTTTTAGTCTATGATTTGATAGATGCTTCTAATTTATGTATTTGATTGTTTTGGTTTGCTGCTGTATACTTCCTGTATACTTGGGTGACTCATTTTTATGACTTTGAATAAAATTTTCTTTACTTATTAAAAAAAAAAAAAAGAAGTAGTCATTGCTTTTCAGTTTTCAATCACAAGCTTGTTTGATCTGATTGATGGTTTAGGTGGATATTGAAGATGCTAATTGGAATTTAAATTTTTAAATGTTTATTCCCATCTAGTTATACATAATGAAAACGAAAGTACAGCTCTGGAGACACGTTCCGAGGGCATGAAAGCAACTTTCTTATTCCTATTTGTACCTCCTTTGTCACTCTGTTGGCATCTTCTCTGTCCTCTCTGCTGTCCAATGTCGCTAAAGCTCAACCAAATTTACTGATTTGGACAGTGTGGGATCAAAATTGTAGTAAAAAATAGTGTCATACAATATAAATGTTACCATAGTGACACTGCCCAAGGTACAGCCAAGACTGAAGAAGTTGCTACTGAATGTGACATTTAAAGGAGCCTTGCATTTTATGAAAAAATATTTGTTAGCTAGTAGCATGATCAATCACAATTAATGAATAAAAAACCAATCATAATTTGGACATATGGGTGGCAAAAAAGAGAGGTCGAGCCTTGGTGCGATGGCAAGTGCCTTCCTCCAAATGTGACAGGTTGCAAGTTCGAGTCAGGGAATCAGTCTCTCCAAAAAATTGGAGGTAAGGCTGCCTACCATGACCCCTCTTAGACCCTGCAAAAGTGAGAGTTTTGTGCACTGGGTATGACTTACTGTGGCAAAAAAGAAGGCATTGCACAGCTTACATGCTAGTTTGGAATGAAATTATGGGCAAGTTCTATGGCTTCATATGCCTTAATTAAATCTTACCCTCATCATTATGTTTGATTGAGAGTGGCCATGGAAAGAATAGATTTTCTAGTTAAGTTTGTTTTCTAACAAAATTACTACAGTATTCTTCTTTTTATGAAGAAAGAGGGTTTTATTGGCACTAGAAGAATGGTGACAATACTCACATGTAGGAGGTTAGCATTCCTCCTCCCTGTCTCCCTCTGAGAGAATTGATTGATTCCACTATGGGTTTCCAGGTCCAATTGGAAGCCTCCTATGGGAAAAGGAAGTAAAAGAAGTGGTAGGAAACGTGCTTATGCTGATGATGATGAGTTGGACCCCATGGACCCAAGCTCTTATTCAGATGCTCCTCGCGGTGGCTGGTATGTTTAGATATTTGATTTAACTATTCTTATATGCTCTTTGCAAAAAAGAGAAGAAAAAAAAAAAAAAATTCTAGTATATGCTGAATAGCAGTATATTTGGCATATATACCAGGAGAAGTGCCTGAATGACTAATGTTATATGATGTTGCTTTTGCAGGGTTGTAGGCCTAAAAGGAGTGCAGCCACGAGCAGCTGATACAACTGCCACGGTATGCTAATTGCTTTTGCTTTGAGGATTACTTTTAATTTTTTTGTCCTTTTTTTCATTTGATCTACTAGAGATAGAGGTGAATGGCAAGAAGGATCATATCTTTCTCAATAGTTGGCAACAATCATTTGGGTATTTTTTTGAGTTAAGTTTGGTCTGGTTGCCCATCTCCATGTGCATGATGAAGGTATTAGTGAAAAAGGCTAGGCGTCTGTGGTTCGAACCCTCCTCTCCTTTCCCCTCAATCTACCTATCAAAAAGAAAAATATTAGGGATCTTCACCTCTTGAGATGGAGGACATGGGAAGAGTGACAAGAACTTAGTTATAGACTGGAAGTAGTTCTTGCTGTAATGTTTATTCTACTGGCTTGGCTATGTGATCTTGCATACTTCATAACTGATAAACTTTGGCCAGTTAGTACTTCCTGGACTTTGCTTTTAGTGGTTTGCTTTGATATCTAATCCACTTGGAAGTGAGTCAGCACTGCAATAAGGCTTTCTCTCTATATTTTTCACAACCAATAAAGAAAAAACACTGCAGTTTGGGCTCAGACTTGGTACTAAATTAGTACATTTTAGTCATCTTCTCCATTCAAATATAGTATTAGTTCTTACATGGTTCTGACGAGGTTGGATGTACATTTTTGAGAAGTGAGGAGGTGGCATTTAGGAACAATAATGTAATCTATGTTTTGTGTATATCTTGATGTTTGCAAAACAAGAGGATGGGTGTTACTTAAGTTGACTCAGACAATGCTGTTCTGCGACTGCATGAGTGATGCGTCTACAATGCCTATTGACTTTATTCCATGGAAGTTTCAATGATGTGCAGACAATTGCACATTATTTATTAAATAAATGGCCTTTTTTAGATTGTATTCATCCTCATGATTGACCATGGAGTTCAGCATATGACAATTTATCCTGCATCTTCATTGCAAACCTGTCTTCCCTAAGGGGGCCATGGTAGGAACATGCACGCACTGAAAATACAGAGTTTTGTACAATCTGAGGTTTTAGCATAAGCACTTCCTCGATGGTATCTCATACTTAAGGTAAAATGGTAATTAATTAATTATTTGTTTATTTTTTGTGTTTCAGGGCCCTCTCTTTCAACAGCGTCCATACCCATCTCCAGGAGCAGTCTTACGGAAAAATGCTGAAATTGCTTCACAAACGAAGAAATCCAGCCCTCATTTTGCACCTATATCCAAGAAAGGGGATGGGAGTGACGGACTTGGTGATGCTGATTGAGATTTTGGTTGTTGGAGTAACCTTCAGTTTAGGTTATGCTGTTTCAGCAAGTGGGACAAACATGTCATAGTTTTGTCTTGTTTGTATCTGATCAAGTAAAGGATAGCAATTTCATCAGCAACTCAAGGTGTTGTCAGTGTATGAAGCAATACTTCCTGTAGCATGCGCTGCAAGTACAAATGGATGATTGGTTGGTTGCTAATTGGAAGGAGTAAGAGTCTCTCATTTTGGAAGCTGGGCTCATTGATATCACTTTAGCATCTTGGCTTGCATTGAACAATCCACAGGTGGAACCAGAAACGTTTCCATTGGGTGTAGCATTCTCCCAAAATAGCCTTGAAATGGAAAAAGGATTAGAAAATTCCATATACCTTTTCCTTGATCCGACACAATTCGTGGTTTATCTTCAAATGATGGCCGGAGGGTGTTTTATGATATGAAATTCAATGGGCAACCTGTAATCTCTTTTATTTTTTGAAATGTGAAGTAGATAGTGCTAGTGTTCTAAGATTATACATGTATACGTGTGTGTGTGTATATATATTTGTTGAGAATCATGTATACGTATATATTTAAATACCACTAGTTCTAGTGTAAAAAGCGACTGATATTTGTTTAGGAAAATTTGTCCATTCTAAGTTTAGTTAATTGGATGTAACTCAACCTTTACTTAACCAAGGAAGAGAAGTTAAGAGGGTGTTTGGATTGGGTTGTTTTGAGTTATATAACTCAAAACTCAAATTTCATGGGTCCCACTGAGTTGCATTTTGTTTGGCGTTGTTTTCAGTCATGGTTTCCAAAACTTGTTTCTCAAAAATTTGAGATATGGGAATGAAAAATGAGAATAGGTTTCATGGTGTTTTCAGTTTTCAAAAACAGGGTTTGGTGGCATTTTAGTTATTATTTCAACTATGTGAGACCCGGTGGCAGTGTATAGTCACATCAAAATTTCAAACAGTTGGAACTCTCTTTTTTTGGCTTCTCTCTACCTTAAACAAGAGTTTTATGGTACCTTTTCTCTCATTTTTTGCTCTCTTCCTTTAGATGACATTACTCATTACCCAACCTTTCCCATTTACTCATCTCACCCACCTCTCTGAACCAACATAAAATCACTTCATTGAATTTTTCTGAGACCCAGCCTTTATATCAAACTCCAGTGGTGTTATTCATCTCATAATCTCACACGTGGGGCACGTTTGAGAGAAGAACCCATCCAAGCAAAGACCTAGCACCACCGACACCCTCATCTCTCACCTGTGTCGACATTAGTCCGTTCATCAACTTCGACCTTTGCCCAGGTGACCACGTTTCTAAGCTTTGCATTTTAGTCACAAAAAAAACAAAACAAAAAAAAAAAACAAAACAATAAACAAAAAAAAAAAAAACAAAACAAAACCCAAATTCCACACTCTCCACTCTCAAATCTTAATCAATTTGCATTTTAGTCACAAAAAAAACAAAACAAAAAAAAAAAACAAAACAATAAACAAAAAAAAAAAAAACAAAACAAAACCCAAATTCCACACTCTCCACTCTCAAATCTTAATCAGTCAAACCTATTAGGGTTTTCATCAACACACACACACACACTCTCTCTCTCTCTCTCTCTCTCTCACATCGCAAAAACCCATTGATCAATCCATTCGCTGCTCTTTCGATCTCCCAAAGGTACGTTTCAACTACACATCTTCTCATCACATCAACACTTTTCACAATTTCAACACTATACTTAAAATTATATTTAAATAAAATTATAAAAAATAAAAAACAAGTTTCATTTCTGTTTGGTTGTCAAGTTGCCGAGAAAACGTGATAAACTATACTCAAAAATAAAAATATCAGGGTTTTGTAATGCTCGGATTTTTTTTTATCAGTTGGGATCTTAGAAATGACATTTTAAAAAAAAATGTTATATATATTTTTTATACTTAGTTAGGCTTGACTTGACCCATTGGATTAATCTGAAGTCAATGGGGAACTCAAAATAGTAAAAAATTTCTCTTTTTATAGATTTTTCTAAGAATGGCAATGGATCGGATTTGGGCCTAGTTTTTACATATTTGGACTCGACCTGCGGGGCAGGACCCGCGACCCGGACCTGGTCCAATTAATAATCAGATTTTTTTTTCCCCGAGGCCTAGACCTACCCCGCTGGGCCCGTCTAGCAGTTGGGCCCAAATCTGGCCCAACAATTTTTTTTTAAAGCCCATTAAGATTTTTTTCCTAGATTCAAACCCATTCAAACTGTATAACATGGCCCAAATTAGTTGTTACTAAAAGAACCTAAAAATCTCAATAACGCAGAATTATATAGAACTAAAACCAACATATATTTTCCGTTTAGTTCCTGAGAAAACTAATTTTTCTAGCAACAAAACAGAGAATTAAAGAGAGAGAGAGAAAGAGAGAGAGAGAGAGAGAGAGAGAGAGAGAGAGAGAGAGAGATTTTTTTTTTTTTTTTAAGATAGATGTGTAAATCCTAGAAGAGGGGAAAAAAAATCCTTCAACAAAAAAATAAAGGCAAAAATGACATTAAATATTTGTGATAACTTGATAGTTACTATTGAAATATCATGGATGTGGATGACAATTTTGCCCTATCCTACCTTAGGCCTTGGCAACCCCATTTGATTAAGTTTTTCCCATTCTACAGAGATGGTGGAACAGGGATAGCCATATTATAGTGGAAGAAAGTAAAAATTATTGTTGAAAAACAGGGTAATGTGTATTATTTATTTATTTATTTTTATGTATTAAGAGTTTGGATTATGTTTTTATGCAAAGGTCAAGATTTATTATAGAGAGATGATATGTTTATCACATTTTTACAATATTTTTATAACAAATTATAAGTAGCAGGTTGCTACTAATTGTTATTGTTAGAACAAAAAAATAATTTTAATGTTAGGTTTAAATTTGAATTAATAACGACTAATCATCTATAATTTGTTGTAAAAATATTATAGATGTACCATCTCCCTTTATTAAATAATATATTTCAGCAGTGGGTGCAGAAAATTGAAACAGGACAAAACGGTTTCATTGCAATTCCCGACTCGTGAAGTGGCAAGTGACAAGTGTCAACTAGTTGTTGAGCTACACAAATTCTTGCCGACGTTAAATGGTATTTACCTAATTAACCACCCCTGACAGTGAACTAGTGAAGCGATGAGTGAGTGAGAGAAAGACATAAAGAGACGTAGATGGCTCAGTAATCGCCACGTGTGATTTAAGATAAAATTGATTCCTTCCAGACTTTAAAAAAAATAAAGAAAACTAGATAACCAATAATTAAAAAAAAACCCCAAATTCCACACCCTCCACTCTCAAATCTTAGTCAGTCAACCTATTAGGGTTTTCATCAACACTCTCTCTCTCTCTCATCACAAGATCGATCCATTCGCTGCTCTTTTGATCTTCCAAAGGTACGTTTCAACTACACATCTTCTTATCACATCAACTCTTTTCACAATTTCAACACTATACTTTAAATTATATAAATAAAATTTAAAAAATAAAATAAAAACAAGTCTCATTTCTGTTTGGTTGCCGAGAAAACTTGATAAACTATACTCAAAAATCAAAATATCAGGGTTTTGTAAATGCCTGTAATTTTTTTATCAGTTGGGATCTTAGAAATGACCCCCTTTTTTTTTTTTTTTTTCAATTATATATAGTTAAGCTTGACTTGACCCGTTGGATTAATCTGAGGTCAATGGGGAACCCAAAATAGTTAAAAAAAATTACTGTTTATAGATTTTCCTTTGTTTTTCTTAGCAACCAAACAAAGGGTTATTTGTGTTTTTCTCAGATATGTGATTTTTGTTGGTGCTTGAAAGTGCTGCATTAGATCTTTCAAGTTGGGTAACTGTTTCTGTTCCTTTGATTATAAGTAGAAATTAATTGGATATTCTGGAATGGATCTGGGTATTTTAAGTTTTTGTTGTTGGCCTTGAAAAATTTAACAAATAAAGCATAAATATTGGGGATTTGCTACTTTTCTGTTGTTTGAATTTTGATGTAGAATCATAGATTGCCTTTTTGTAGTTTAGTCTTTAGTCGAGCATTTATTTCAACTTCTAGTATAGTAGTATATTCTTTTATTCGGAAGCTTTTTTGGTAAGTTGAATGCTTCTATTTTTTTACCACATAGCACTGGAGCATTTTCTTTTGGGAAAATGGGGGTAATTGCTGCAATTTTTAGTAACTGGATTTGGGTTTAATGATTTTTATTCATTTCAATCTATCGTTTGTGATGATGGCTGATGGATCCCTATACTCATTTTGAATCTGCCAGTGTGTCGTGCTAGTAAATGAGCATGGGGCATATGAAACTTGTACATGAAGAGAATTACTGTCGGAATGCTTGGAAGTTTTGAGGGGTGTGAACGAACTAATATAGATCTAAAACTGTTGTTTTTTTAAATCTTTGTATTAGTTGACCTTAGGATTAGGCTCAATATTTTTTTCATCCTCTTAGATTTGATTAATCATTGTACTAGGCTTTGATTTGATGTACCCATAGTATACCCCTTGTGTACTTGGGCTACACTTTTTTTTAATAGATAAATAAACTCGTTAAATTAAGAAAAATACACAGGGTGTGTACTGAAAAGGCATAGAAGAGTACAAAAGAAAAATAAAAACATGAGCTAGAGAAAGCTAGCCAATGTACGGCTTTTATCATATGAATAAATAGTGTTCTTTACCCAAAAAAGTGTTTTAAACCTGAAGGGCTTTTTTCTTTAATTAATAATGAATGACGATTACAAAGCAAGTGGAAACTAGAGCAGTAGTATTAATTGGATTGAATGTCATTTAGAAGTATTATAATTAACCTAGCTATGAACTATAAATGACAATTGATTTGCTTAAAGTCATACATATGGTATGGCGACTGCTAAAGTTTTGAGTTCACAACTTCCTTTGTGTAGTAGTATATAGATAATTGTATAGTTCCCTCAAGCATTGGCTTATGTTGTAAATGATGGGCTTCGTTTGGGGTAGGCCTTATTCATATTTCACCAACCAAAGAATAACAATAGATGAATAAGAAAGAGAAGGATTTTATACAATCATCGGTGGATGTTGACTGGTTTGAGCATGATCATGCACACAACAGGATCTTCTCAAAAGAATAGAAAGTTTTGAGCAACTGTTTGTATGGAATGAAACTGATGCATTTGAAGTTAAATATAGCTCCAGCTGCTATTATGTGTGAATTTGTGTGCGTATAGATTTTGGCATAAGATTTGATTCTGTCATACTATTGTTGGTTTGTATTATTTGTCTCTTTATGTGGCTTTTGTTTTTCTTTTACCTCATATTTTACGGGGTTCATGTATTATTAGATCATTTAATGCTTGTTTTCTCTTAAAGTTTGGCTGTGTTTTCGATCTTTAATATGATTATTACTCTGCTATTGTTTGAGGTTCATGTTTTTGGGGATATTTGATTTCCTTTCCTTTTTTTATTTTTTTTATTTTTTTAATGTAAGTAATAAAGATGTATATTCAAAAATACTACCTCATGCAGAAAAACATAAGGCATAGGTAAAAAGTACAGAAAAAGATGATAAAAAACAGAAAGAAAAGATACTAATTACAAAGAAGGGAGCTAAGGAACATAGGGAGATAATCACTAGAGGTGAGTCCCCAAGCCCTAGACCAATCAAAAAGGCAGCCACTGAAAGAAGCCAATAACTGATCATCGGAACTATCCATGTCCTCAAACGTCCTCCAATTTCGCTCCCTCTACAAACACCACATTAAGCATAGCAGAGCTAAATTCCAAATACTAGATGAATGCTTCCCAAGCCAATCTCACCAACCAAAGAGAGTATCCGCAATTGATCTTGGCAAGACCCGAGAAATCCCAAAAGATCTAAACACCAAACTCCACAACCGGTAAGCCTTACCACAATGCAATAGCAAATGATCCACCGTTTCACCATTACAACGACACATAATGCATCAGACAACAAAGTCCATCCCTCTACCCCTCAAATTGTCACCTGTAAGGATTTTATCCCATATAGCAGTCCACACAAAGAAGGAAACATGCTGAGGGGCCTTAACCTTCCAAACACTTTTCTAAGGAAATATAATGGGCACGGGTCCTCTTAACTTATTATAAAACGAGCGGATATCAAAATTCCATTCTTCGTCAACTTCCATTGCATACGGTCTCCATTCTCAATTGGAGGTAAATTAGAGCCCAAAGTACAAAGAAATGCATCCACATCACCCATTTCCCAATCATTTGGTCTCCGAATGAAACGAACATCCAGCTTCTCCATTCCTGTATACCCAATCATTCAAGAGAAGAGACCACTGATGCCCCTTTATTGGAGGCAATCCCATACACTACCGGATAGGTCAATTTAAGTGGAGAATCCCCACACCATTGATCTGTCCAAAGCTTCACTCTATCCCCCACCCTTACCTCAAACTAAATATTTTTACTAAAAGCTTCCCAACCCATTTGGATACTTCTCCACAAACCACACCCATGTACCCCTCTATCTAGCTTGGAAGTCCAAACCCCCACTCTTCCCCAAACTTTAGAGCTACTACCCTTCTCCAAAGTCTTGTCTCCTCAACCCCAAACCGCCATTACCATTTTCCTAGTAAGGCTTTATTGAGAGTAGTTAATTTCCTTACTCCTAACCCACCATTTTCCAAAGGTGCACACACCTTATCCCAGCCCACCAGATGTGTCTTGGAATCCCTCCACAAAAAATCCCTTTGCAACCTCTCAATCTTATTGGCGACATGCGTAGGGATTGTAAAAAGAGATAAAAAGTAAGTCGGAAGACTAGATAATGTACTCTTAAGCAATGACAATCTTCCACCTTTTGACAAATACATCTTCTTCCAACCAGCCAATTTACGCTCAATTTTCTCCAATATAGGATTCTAAATAGTAGGGACTTGTGGGACGCCCTCAGTGGCATACCAAGATAGGTCATAGGCAAAGACCTAATCCAACAACCCAAGATCTTTGCCAAGACATGAATATTAGGAACCTCACCAATGGGAACCATCTCACTCTTCAAAGCATTAACCTTTAAGCTTGTCACAGCCTGGAAACAAAGAAGGAGCATCTGAACATGTAGAATCTGCTCATCTTCGGCATCACAAAATAGAATCGTGTCATCCGCAAACAAAGATGTGAGACACATACCCCTTCACCCCTTCTACCAACTGCTCTGAAACCTCGAAGTAAACCAGCAGCTTCAACTCTTTTCATCATCTTACTAAAGACCTCCATCATAACCAGAAACAACAAAGGAGATAGCGGATCCCCTTGTCTCAATCCCCTCGAGCTCCCAAAAAAGTCAGCTGGAGCCCCATTGACCAAAACAAAGAACTGTATTGTGGATATACATGTACGGATCCACCTACACGTATAACTATAGGACTTTCCTCTCTCTCTCTCTCTCTCTCTCTCTCTCATTTTTTTTTTTAAATTTTATAAATAGGAAATTCATCTTGTTATTTTGTGCTTTCCTTTTTCTTTTTTCTTTTTTTAAAGGTGATATGCTCTTTTTATCCTATATTTAATCCAGAAAAATTACTTATCAGAAAAACAAAAAATTCCTATATAAATTAATTAGCATCATATCTTATAAAATATTTTGTTTTATAATTACTTATTAGTGGAGATGAGGCTGTGATACTAAAATTCAAATTTCCTGTTTATATGCTTTAGTTTCTTTATACCTACCATGTTCCAAAAGCTTATGTTATATCTAATTTTTATTTGCAAACTTAGACAGCATGTTCAGATAATAGTTAAAGGTTTGAGGAGCTCCAGGGACGAGTTTTGGGTTTGGTTTTCACAACTTTGCAAGGGGAGAGGGTGAGGTAAGGATGTCAAGTGGCAGAAACACCCATTGGTGTTACCGCTGCAGCCGGCCAGTTCGATTGCGCGGACGAGATGGAGCCTGCCCCAGCTGTAATGGAGGATTTGTTCAAGAACTTGATGATATGACGCGCGTCAGCCCATTTGATTTATTTGGACTGGACATTGATGAAGATCGCGATAGGAGGTTAGGGCTTATGGAAGCTTTCTCGGCTTTTATGAGGCAGCGATTGGCAGACAGAAGCCGTGGACATGATATCAGGGCAAGATCAGATGCAGTTCCGGAGCATGCTCCTGGTTTTGGTCCTTTGCTGATCTTTGGTGGCCAAATTCCTTTTAGGTTGTCTGGAAATGGTGGAGTTGAAGCTCTTTTCAATGGAACTCCTGGGATTGGTCTTACACGGGGTAATGCTGGTGACTATTTCATAGGTCCTGGACTGGAAGAGCTGTTTGAACAGCTTTCGGCTAATGATCGGCGAGGCCCTCCCCCAGCATCTAGATCTTCAATTGATGCAATGCCAACTGTTAAGATCACACAGAGGCATCTTCGTTCCGATTCACACTGTCCTGTTTGCAAAGATAAATTTGAGATTGGGTCTGAAGCAAGGCAAATGCCATGTAATCATATGTATCACACAGATTGTATTGTCCCATGGCTAGTCCAGCACAACTCATGCCCTGTATGCCGCCAAGAACTGCCACCACAAGGATCGAGTAGTGGCCGTAGCTCAAATAGTCGAGGTAGAAGCAACAACTATAGTAGTAATGCCGATGGAAGGGAAAGTAGCAGGGAGACTCAAGGAAGAAGGAACCCATTCTCCTATTTGTGGCCATTCCGCTCATCTACTTCTAGCTCTAATCATAATGGAGCTGCTGGAAGCAGCTCTCCGACTATCCATGAAAACATCCATGAAAACAACCACGAGATGGGTTATTCAGGATGGCCTTTTGACTATTAGCACATGGTTTGTATAATTGTATTATTGCCATTGTGATTAAGATTATCGGGTCCAACTTGCTAAACAAATTGCTTGGATTCGGCCAACATAAGGGAGGAAAAAAAGGAGCAGCTTGAATTGAATGTGGTTTTAGACCTTAAAGTCTACTAGACTGGGGTGTGTGTGCTTGATGATGAATTAATCTCTTTTTTTAATTTTTTTGTTATGTTTTGTAACTTGCTGCTTTTTATGTAAATGACTCTTCTTTTGTGAATTACCTGTCCTGAGCCTCTTTAGTGTTTTTGACGCTGTGATTGCTTGTGTTGGTAAGAGCTTTTCACTTCTTCCTGATTTATTTCTCAGCTTGGGAAAGGGGGACAAGTTATTTTCGGCTGGGGACCACACGCATTAAGCCAAAAGCCTCCTGGGTATTTATTAGCATTCACAGTGGGCTCACCAAAGGCTAAACCTAACCAAAGTTTTGATTAACCAATGCTAAACAAAATACCGAAATTGCAAATAAACATAATACCACCCGAGACTTAATGAGCACTGTTCATTGCCAACACTAAATTTAATTTAATTTTTATATTTGCTCTCTCTCTCTCTCTCTCTCTCTCTCTCTCATGCAAAGCGTTGTTAGGCGATGGTGGTGGGTGGATCTCAATGGCGGCTGGTGGTTAGTGGGTTTGGTTTATGGTTATCAAAATTGCAATTTGGATCGAAGGATCACATGATTTTACGATCCTATATCACGAAAATGTTGAGGATCGCAATAGGATCATATAGGATTATAGGATCATATGAAATCCTATCAAAACATAAATTTTTGGTTTTTTATTTATTAATGGGATAAATTTTTTATTTTGATGAAGCTTTTAAGGGTTTCATTTTTTCCATTTTGTGATGGTATGACTTTTTGTTTTTTTCTAGAAAATTATGTTAACGTAGGCAAATGTTTACTAGTTTCTAGTTTACTTGTAATCAAACTAAAGGAATGTTTCATCATTTCTAAATGAAGAATTTGATGTTGGCTTTGCTGCCTTTTAAGTTATAATATTGTTAAATTTGTTTAATTGGTATACTAATGTGTGTTCTAATATTACTAAAATGTCTTTTTATATACAATTTTTATCAATTATGCTTGTATTTCTATATTGATTGATTGATTGAGCATACTCTGTAATTGTTGTTGAGTGGTATAATTTGAATAGTCGAGCGTGAAACTGTATCTTGATGTCTTTTGTAACTCTAGTATACAAATATACAATGTCTACATAAATGATGAAATGAATGATGATTAGGACGATAATTATAAGAACCATAGAATGCGAATGATTAAATGTTCACTTCACCTTAATATTCATCTTATTTTTGGATTTCATATTGTAGTTAGCTAGTTTCCATTTCCTAACTTATTTTGAATTTTAAAATTAGAACTTAGAAAATATTTTCCATATGTGTTGATAAATATTTTGGTACTTGGTTGCTAATTAAACATTTATTGAACTTTTTAAATACATTGGGTCTACACTTAAATATATTTGTTTCGTTAGTATATTTGCTTTTCACGATCCAATCCTACGATCCATGATCTCACCTACCTCCCACGATTCTACGTAGGATCCCTATCTCGATAACCTTGGTTTGGTACTTGAAGGTGGGTTTCTATGGTGATTGGGTTTGGTGGTGCTTGGTGGTTGAAGCTGAAGTTGGGTTCATGGCAGAGTAGTGGGTTGTATGTGATGGAGTTGGGTCAAGAGAAAGGGGTTTTATGGTGGTTGAGAGAGAGAGAGAGAGAGAATAATTTGAATTTCCGATTTTAATTTAAATAACTTGAATAGAGTATGAAATGACATTTTTTAAGGCTAAATTGCAAACTAAACCGCTGTAATTTAGGGGTAATTGGGTTTTATACTCTAAAGTTTCAGAATTTAGATTTTACTTTCTGAAGTTCTATTTCGTTTGCATCAACAACCCATCCATCAATGCTTTCTATTAAGTGCCACATAAGCTTGCCACGCATGTTTAGTTCATCCAATAAAATAATGACACGTCAGTTTTATTGTGTCATGCCATTTTAATTATATAATTATTTAGGCTAAACTAAACATATGTGGCAAGTTGATGTGCCACTTAATGGAAAATATGGATGGAGAGACTGCTAAATGCTAATGCAAACGAAATAGAATTTTAGGAAGTAAAATCTAAATTCTGAAATTTTAGGATATAAAATCCAAACACTCCCAAATTTTATACGTATAGTTTCTAATATACCATTTTTTTTATTTAAAAAAAAATCTATTAATGAGTTTAAACTTTATTAATATTTGGATTTGAAATACTTCGGTGTAAGATCTTATTTCAAATCCGTAGTATCACAAGTGTTTGATTTTGTAAAATCTTCAAAACTCAAATCGTCATATGTTGTTAAATTTATATCAAGTAATCCATAGTAACAATTGTTCTTCAAATTCCTTGATTTTAAATCCCCAAGTTCAAACTTAAGCTTAGGGCTTTTATTGATCTTTGGTCACTTAGGATCGATGACTAGCTAGCCTCTTAACCCATGGCTATTACTAAAGCACACTTAGAAAATTCTGCAAAACATCGTCCTCGAAACACGTACTCTTTGCTAAGGGATTGGTTCAAAATCTAGTATTAACAATCTACACCCTTATAACTAAGTTTGTATTAACGGTTTTTTTTTTTCTTTAAAAAAACATTGGAAACGCAAATTCATCGTCAGATGCTAGCATTATTGTACTATTATAGTATTATTTCAGTTTTCTAAAGAAAATTATTCTTCTAATATGATTTTTTTTTTTTTTTTTTAACTATATATCAATACTTGGTCAGATTTAACTTCGTGGGACACCAAATAATTTCATAATAAAGAATAGAAGTTGACGTACATCATTTTAATTTGAAAAACAAGGGGGGAAAGGAAGAAGCATTTTTGAGTTATTTAGAGGTCATTTGGTAAAGTTATTCTAGTAACGTTGTTTGTATTTTTTGGAAATATGTGTGAATGAAAAAGTGTGTGAAAATACGTATAATGTTGTTTAAAAACTGAAAAGTATTGCTCAAAATCATGTACCAAATGGCTCCTTAGTTTTGATATGGTAGCTTAAATTGTGTATAAAAAGTTTTGATTAATGTTTTATATGATCAAATCTAGTTCCATCTTTGGAATATAAAATTATCAATGAGCTTAGAAAGGATTGGAAAACGCATTTAAAAAAAAAAAACGATTGGAAAATCTCATGGTTTATAGCCCATTCACAATTTAATTAACATGGCTTTAACATTAACTAAGGCAGAAACAAAGCTCCTTATGTTATAAATACCTAATTTTTTTAATTCTATTTGGCACAAGCAGGGATGGTCATGGCTAATGTTAGAGATATATATTAAATATATATTAGCTCAATGTAGTAGGCCTAAGCTCATTCCTGCTTGTACTAGTAGTCTAGGGTTTAGTCGCCTATATATACTCATGTTAGGGTTCATTGTAACACAGGTTATTGTACTACACTCCTATACAATAAAGATGTAACCCTTAAGGGATTCCTCCGTGGATGTAGGCCGTCAAGGCTGAACCACGTAATCCTCATGTTCTCAGTGTTCCTATTCTATGCTTCATCTTCCGCATCCACTCTAGCATACACAACATGGTATAACACATTGCGTTTGATAATATTGTCCATTTGACATGGTATCAGAGCTAATATTCAACATGGTATCAGAGCCAAACTTCGTTCTTGGTGTAGACAGGGAAAATTTTCGACCTATCACAAGCTGACACGTCACACTATTAAGTCCACAAAATACGGCCAATTACAAAGCGCCGCGTATTGCTGCTAGGTTTTGCTATCATTACTCAGAAACCAACAGAAATTTGCCAAGTGTCATGCAAAAACCAATCACACATCATCGCACGTGTAAGCAATGACATAATCAGCTTCGCACGTGTAAGCGATGACATAAGCGAACCAATCAAGCGCTGCCACGTGTCACCAATAAAGCTCCGCCACGTGTCACTTACCTACCCCGAAAACTCCTATAAATAGAAGCCTTCCTAAGGCATTAGGAGGAGATCTAGAGATTTGAAGAGGGGACCAAACCATTTGAAGCACTCAGAAGTCCAGAAGCTCTGCCGGAATCAAGCTCTAAAGCCTCCAAGAACTTCAAGAACTTCAACCTTCAAATACGAAGAACATTCAAAGCAGAATTATCCAAACTACCTGCCTAGATCTCAAAGTTCACTGAATCAAGCTCAAAAGCCTCTAGAAACCTCAACAAACCATAAATTGGTGAAGCTCAACGGATCTAAGCCTTTAAAGCCCCAAAGAACTTCCACCACAAACCTTCAAGTACGAAGAACATTCAAAGAGGAATCATCCAAATCATATTCCTAAATCTCAAAGTTCACTGGAATCAAGCTCAAAAGCCTCCAGAAACCTCAATAAATCATAAATCAACGAAGCTCTACGGATCAAGCCTCTAAAGCCCCGAAGAACTTCCACCACAAACCTTCGAAGACGAAGAACGCACCAAGAACACGAAGAACACACGAAGAACACGAAGAACGTGAAGAACAAAGGATTTCTAACAAGCTCATAGCCAGAGATTCATTGTAATTCCGTTTTAACAATCTTCGATCCATCCTTCAACCAAATTGAAGGATACTTTGTGTTCAAGTGAAAATTACATTACCACAAATCCAATTAACAAATCTTTCAAGGAGATCGAATCAGAGGATCACTCTTTTGTAATTACAGAGAATTGTACCACACATATATTCAATACAAATTCGCATTTGTGACACTATTTTACTTGTTTGACTTATTTCGAACCGAGAAATTTAGTCGTCCACACTTGGCATCAAACAAACATCTCTACACAACAAAGAAGATTCATACATTGATAGCACAAATTCACAATGCCCCCGCTTAGCTTCAAATCCAGACCCCACGGCATCATGCAGCCGCCATGGCTCACTGCTGTGTCTAGATCCTCAAGCCCAAGCAATCTGTGCCTCTCCTTATCAGATCTGTGCAAATCAAGACTTTGCCTGAAGAAATCAACCCCACATACGTGCTCCACGGCCTACCGTGTGGAAAACCCAGAAATCCGGTCACCAGAAGCCCTGCCACGCGCCTCTACTCGCCGCAGTTGACTCCGAAACTCTCCTATGCGCCACCTCAGATTCCTGAATTTCAGATCGTCTTCTTGGTACACGCGCCGCCCCTACGGCCTCCTCGTCGACCGCTCTATAGAACCTGAAATTTCGGCAGCCATCTGACCCTGAACACGCCCTCACGCGCCTCTAGGATTTCGGGCTTCTCCTCCACGCGCCGGTGAACATCGTATGCTCTGCCACGCGCCGGAAACTGATGCTGATGTCATCTGACGTTATCACTCCACGTCAGCAGCCACGTAGCACGTCCACATCAGCCCTAATCCAAGTCAGCACCACGTCATCAGGATGAGTCAACGTCTTTGCAGCCCGATCCGTGACCTGACCCAGAAAACCCGAAACCGACCCGGTCCATTTAGCCATTGACTTTGACCCTGATCTGTTGATTTTGACCAGTTGACTTTGACTTTTTGCGTTGACCTTTAACCAAAAGTCAAAATTTCTGAAATGGCCTATCCTACTCAGTTTTTCACGTAGATTCCAATTTTGGACTCTGTTTCTTCATTTGAAGCTCCTAAATTGGTCAATTGGCACATTCTTCATTTTGGTTTCTTCAAAGGCATTCTTCAAGGCATCTCCAAGTGATCTTCTCATACTTATCCAACCTCAAGTCTTTATCGAGCTTCCACCTTGAGTTTGAGGGAGGGTGTTAGAGATATATATTAAACATATATTAGCCCAATGTAGTAGGCCCAAGCTCATTCCTGCTTGTACTAGTAGTCTAGGGTTTAGTCGTCTATATATACTCATATTAGGGTTCATTGTAACACAGGTTATTGTACTACACTCCTATACAATAAAGATGTAGCCTTTAAGGGATTCCTCCGTGGATGTAGGCTGTCAAGGCTGAACCACGTAATCCTCGTGTTCTCAGTGTTCCTATTCTATGCTTCATCTTCCGCATCCACTCTAGCATACACAACATGGTATAACACATTGCGTTTGATAATATTGTCCATTTGACATGGTATCAGAGCTAATATTCAACGGCTAAAATTACTCAATTTCTTTGTATTTTTCTTATTCTCTTTATTTTCATTTTTCCTGCGGATGGAAGTAAGTGCACAAATTTAAAACAAACGTTTTGTTTTTTTTGTTGTTGTTATTGTTATTGTTATTAATTGTTGTTATTATTGTTGTTTTACACAAGTATAGCCATTCAAAACAATTCCTAATTTGGAATCTATTGAGCTAAAAATAGTCATAATGTTATTGGGTATGGTATATCGTCAAAAGTTTTCTCATTATTTATTAAGAAATTGTGTATTCTTATGGTGATTTGAATTGCACTAATTTTCATTACATTCACAAGGATTCTTATTTTAAACACTTTAAGGAATTTATGTATTTCACTGGTGATTTGAATTATTAAGTGCGTACACTACAATATTATTTGTAAAAAGAAAAAAAAAAATAGAGTATTTAAATTTGAATTTTTTTGAAAATATTGGATGCGAATGCTCTTAGCTTTACCATTACAAATGCTACTTGCGCAAATTAAATAATGAGAATGTTGAACATAATTTTCACTTATTATTATGATAATTGAAAGAAAAAAAAAATCAATAAGGAGCTAGACTACTTTAGAAGTCGGAGGTATGATTTCTGTAGACTACTTTAGAAGTCGGAGGTATGATTTCTGTAAACACCATCGAAAGAAACTAGAATTCTCATTATGATCAACAGCAATGCTTACTTTCATAGCTTGAAAGGTACAATTGCTCTCTTTCTATATCTGTGTCTGATATTCTTCAATCTTTATATTGTAGAACGCACACAGGACCCCCTCTTCAACCAAGCAAAAGATACGAAGAGAGGTGCAGGAATTATGAACCTCATATGCAAGAATTTGAACAATGTTTATTTGCGTGCGGAAACGAAGAGGCATATACTGCATATTATATTGCATAAATGAGAAGTGCTACTGTCTTCGTAATTACTCTAAAATTGTTTCTAAAAAAAAAAAAAAAAGTTTCTCTAAAATTTACAGATATTGATTTGACAATGGCAGGGCCACAAATTTATCTTTGAGAGATTGAATAAAAAGTGAAATGATTTTTTTTCCCCTTTGTATAAAAAAAATTAGATAGTTACTATGAGGGAGATTTGAACCCCAAAATGAATGTCGGCATTAAAAACGCCAAGAGTGTCAGTCAATCTAATTACAAGATTCTTGACTTTTTATGTACTGTATTACTACCATGTATAGTGGTGTAAGAAGAAATTACTGCTACAATAATTTAAAATACAAATTCAATACTTTACTACCCAATACTTATACTACAAAGAGTATAGTTATTAAATAAACTCGTGTGATGATTGACACACAAAAAAATTGATATCTTTAAGTTATTTTTAATTAAATATGACTTACTCACTTTATTTAAATTATGACTCATAAAGTGTAAGAATTAAATAAAGAGTAATATTATGGATACTACAAATTTTATAATATAAGTCTTATAAACTTATGTGTCACCAATTATATTCATTGTCACGTTAATGTGAAACTCTTTTGTAGTAATTAGTAATTGCTTTAGCATTTTTTTCAAAAAAAAAAAAAAAAAGTAATTGCTTTACCATCGACCACAAATAAAAACCCTTCTTTTGTTCTTCCTATGAATTTGAAGATATATGCATAGTTTAATTTTATAAATATCCAATTAATTCATATAATTTTATAAATATCCAATTAATTTATAGAAATTATATTATTAGATATATAAATTTTAATTGTGATTTGTAGGCCATAACTATGAACAACTTCTTTGATGTTTCATATGTAAGCGGAACCAATGAGTCTACAAACGAAGAAGATAAAGTGTACACAGTTCATAGTTCCAATGGTCACTTGAGTTTAAATGTTACTGAGGGTCAAAACGATGACGTTTGTCTAAATGATAAACAACATCGATTCTCACTTATATGTGGCATGAATTATTCAA
Source organism: Quercus suber (assembly GCF_002906115.3). Lineage (NCBI taxonomy): Eukaryota > Viridiplantae > Streptophyta > Magnoliopsida > Fagales > Fagaceae > Quercus > Quercus suber. The sequence goes on along the minus strand of NW_027069593.1, from coordinate 138,610 downwards.
GACAGCAAACGATGTCGTTTTATGAAGTTGTTCTTCCTCACTGAGCACGTTCTTGACTTGCTCTGTTTCAACATATTTAGCTTCAAATATATTGTATAGAGTTGAGATATTTTCTATGTACAGTTGTCATTTTTTGTTATAGGGTTGTTACAGTTTGTTAGAAAGGATCTTTCTAGAAACTGTGGTAAACTATATATTGTGTTGTATGTGTATGAAATTAATTAAACTTGAATACAAAATTCAGAGAGTTCTCTTCCCATCTTCGCTCTCTTTGCGTTTCATGTTTTCCTCCATTGTTAAAACTTCAAGCTTTTCCTAATTTTCACATGGTATCAACGCCACAATCCATGGCGTCCTCTACTCCTTTAAGCACTACTCCACCATCACAAAGCACCACAACAGTCACTCCTACTCAATCTCCTTCACCACTGTTACTCCTTTCCAATATGTCAAATCTGATGTCCATAAAGCTTGACTACACCAATTATATTCCATGGAATCACTAGTTGATCACAATTCTGGAAGCTTATTCGTTGATTGAGCACATAGATGGCTCATCTGCTCAACCTTGTTAATATCTTCTTGATGCTCAAGGAAGCTTGACTACAAATGTGAATCAAGACTTTCTGACTTGGAGAATCAAGGATAAAGCTTTGTTATCTTTGATCAATTCTACTCTCACTCCACAAGTATTTTCACTTGTAGTTGGAATTACCACTTCTAGAGAAGTATGGAAAACACAAGAACATAGGTTCACATCAACCTTATGGGCAAACATTCTGAACCTGAAACTTAAGCTACAAAGCCTCAAGAAAGGATCTGATTTAGTCAATGGCTTCTTGCAGAAGATCAAGATTGCATGAGACAAACTCCTTGCTGTTGGAGTTATTGTTGATAATGAAGAACTAATTGGTATTGTTCTTCGTGGTTTGCCTAAAGAATTTGCTCACTTCTGCTCTGCAATCTGCACTAGGAGTGATCCAATTACATATGAACAGCTCTCTATCATGTTACAGAGTGAAGATCAAGCTATGGCAGAGAATTCTGATAATTTCTCTCATTCTCTAGCCATGTATGCTTCTGGTAATAAGCATTCTAACAACTCCCAATTTCAATCACAGAATAATGGTGGATCTAAATGAGGAAGAGGCAAAAACAATAATAACAGAGGTCGAGGTGGAGGAAGGTACACCAACAATGGTGGTGAAGGTCAACAACAGCAATAGTTTTACTCACCTCAACAACAGCAATAGTTTTACTCACCTCAATTTTAGCAGAATTACTCTTCTGCTCAGACCTCTTAGTTTGGTGGCCAAGACTTCAAGGGTGATAGACCTATTTGCCAAATTTGTGGAAAGGTAGGTCATCAAGCCCTTGGCTGTTATCACAGAATGAATTTTTCCTATCAAGGCAAGAATCCACCAACCAAACTTGCTGCAATGGCTCAAGCTTCTAATGCAACTTTGACAAACAGTCCAGATCCTTGGCTAGCTAATTCTGGTACCTCAAATCATCTCACTGCCAATCTTGGTAATCTTTCTGTTCAATCACAATACAAAGGACCAGAGCAGATCACAGTAGGCAATGGTCAAACTCTTCCTATCAACCATATTGTTAATGCTTTCCTTTCTACAAAATACCATAATTTTGTTCTTAAAAATGTCCTACATGTCCCTAGAATAGCCATGAACCTTCTATATGTTCATAAATTTTGTTTGGATAATAATTTTTCTCGTCATTTTGATGCTCATGAACTCAAAATCCAGGATGTTCCTACGGAGAGAATCCTCTATAGGGGCTTGGGTGAGAATGGAGTTTATCCAATCTACTCAAAGAATTTCATCAAGCATCATCAACCGGTAATGCATCATTTTCACTCTACTACTACATTGAATGTTCAAAATGTGTGTAAAACACCTTTGAACGTTTAGACTCGAAATTACAAAAAATCAATTCAAGCTTATTATCAAATAATTAATGTGCGGAACATGAACATAAGCCAAACACAGAATTGATAAACAATCTAAGCCAATTATAATCACATCCACAGCAGAAAATAAAAGGCAAAGATAAAGGAAGAGAGATACAAACACAAGGACAACACGCGATGTGTTATCGAAGAGGAAACTGAAGCCCTCGACGTAAAACCTCTCCGCCGCCCTCCAAGCGGTCAATAATCTACTAGAAAATGTAGTTGGGATACATGAACAGTAATAGACCCTCCAAGCCTAATCTACTCAGGTACCTAAGCCCTCCAAGCTTCCTGCTCCAACGAAGTTACGCCGAACCTTTTTCTTTTCTAGCTTACCGAATTCCGCTACTAAACCATAGGATCAACCATTGAATATTGGTTCCTTCCAAACTACTTCCCTTAGCACCAAATGAACCTTCTCACAGACGTGGGTGTGATGAGAAAAGGATTTGGTCAATGACCTCTCAAGGATGTATCAATGGAGAGGAAGAGAGTAGAGGAATTTGTAGAGTCTCTTAGTGAAGATTGGGGATGAGGCAATCTTGTTTTTCTCTAGGGTTTCTCTCACAAAATTCTCTCTAGAAGCTCTCTTGATTTCATGGGTATAAGGGTCTATATATAGTGGTATGTGTTTGGAATGCGAAGAGTCAGTTTTTGTCAAACAGGGTTGGTTAGTGGCTTGACTTTGCAGCTTGTCCAAGTCACAAGTTCAAGTCGCGAGGTAATGACCTGGCCAGCCTGAGACTTTTGTCCTGTAGTACGACAGCTGACGTGACTCTTCACCTTCCCGCATACTTCTCACGTGCACAGCATTTGGCGGCTTGCAAGCCGTGAGTCAGTCGCGAGTCCTAGCTGCGAGTCTCTGCTTCTTTGCACAAGGATGAGCAATTCTTCACACTCTCTTCACACACTACCCTTACATGAATCTTACCTAAATACAGGGTTACTAAGTGCTAAATTACAAGCAAATTGGCACGGAATAAAGCCAACAAGATGGTTGATAAATTTCAACCTTACATACACATTCACAGTCACATATGCCTATCTCAACTTCTTTTCATGTTCAGAAGTGTAATAAGCGGTAGTTGTGGCACCACAGATTAGGTCATCCTAGTGATAGTATTCTTAGAACAGCTCTCTCTTCTTGTAATAATTTAGTGAATTATACTGATTCTATATCAAATTCAGTATCTCATTGTAAACATTGTCTCAGTGGGAAAATCCATAAACTTCCTTTTAATAAGTTTATTTTTCTTGCTTCTAAACCTCTTGAATTAGTTCACAGTGATGTTTGGGGTCTAACTCCCATTACTTCTATCAATGACTTTAGATACTATCTTGTTTTCATTGATGAGTTTTCCAAATTCACTTGGGTATATCTGCTAAAGAATAAATCTGATGTGTTTGATGTTTTTAAGTACTTCAAAGCATATATTGAAACTCAATTGAACACATAAATTAAGATCTCGAGAACAAATGGTGGTGGTGAATATACTCTAATGCCTTTAATCATTTTTGCTCGAGTTTTTGCATTATCCATCAAACCTCATGTCCTCATACTCCTCAGTAGAATGGTACTGCTGAGATGAAGCATAGACATCTTATTGAATGGTCTCTCACAATGTTGTCACACTCAAACCTCCCTTTGTCCTATTGGTCTTATGCAGTCTCTACTACTACTCATATCATTAATAGACTTCCCACTCATATTCTTCATAACAGATCTCCTACACCTTAGAAATTTTGGTTACACATGCTTCCCTCTTCTCAGACCCTATAATAAACATAAGCTTCAGCCACACACAACATGTTGCATCTTCCTTGGCTATCCAGCTTACTCTAAAGGGTATATTTGTTTAGACACTAATACTCTTTGGATTTACATATCAAGGAATGTCTTATTCAATGAATTTGAGTTTTTAGCTTTACAAACCACTTCTTTACCTAGTGGTTCTTCCTCTGGTACATCTTCATCATCTTCTGTTGCACATTGGTTGTCCTTCCTTTCCCATTTTTTTGCCGACAATCCCTTACAACTTGTTGTCCCTCCTAAAGTCAACCCCACTATTTCCACTGCACATGTCTCATCTTCTACACCTACTCCTTCTCATCATCACTCTTTACCTACTTCTCCACCACATATTCCTGAATCACTTCCTTCTACATCTCAATCTCCTACATCACCTTCCATTCCTACATCTCCTTTAGTTGAGTCATTGCCATCCACTACTGTGACTTCTATGTCTGTTTCTGTGCCTACTTAGAACATACACCCCATGATCACTAGATCCAAAGATGGCATTTTCAAGCCTAAGGCTCTTGCAGTCATTATCTCCAAATTTGCATCCAAGCCTCATATTGATTATATTATTACTGAGCCTCCCACTTATAAAATTGTTTCTCAATTTCCACAATGGTGCTCAACAATGGATGAGGAGTTTGCTGCCTTCACTAGACAAAGAACTTGGATCTTGGTACCACCTTCACCCACTCAAAATGTTGTAGGGTACAAATGGGTGTACAAGATGAAACGTAACGGTAATGGGAGTATAAGCAGGTATAAAGCTAGGTTGGTGGCGAAGGGGTTTCATCAACAATTTGGTGTTGATTTTGATGAAACCTTCAACCCTGTGTTAAAGCCTCCTACTGTCAGAATTATTTTCTCACTTGCTATTCAGTTTAATTGGCTTTAAAGCAATTGAATGTTAGGAATGCTTTCTTACATGGGTTCCTAAAGTAGGAGGTTTATATGGTACAACTTCCTGGTTATATGGATCTTGCCATTCCAAATCATGTGTGCCTCTTACAGAAATCTCTTTATGGTCTCAAACAAGCCCCTAGGGCCTGGATTGAGAGGTTCTCTACTCATTTGCTTCACTTGGGGTTTCAGGCTTCATTAGCTTATTCATCCTTGTTTATTCTGAGGCATGGTAAGTAATTGGTGTTTTTTCTGGTGTATGTAGATGACATTGTTCTCACTGGAAATTGTCTCTCTTTCTTGCAATCACTTAATTCAACAACTTAGTTTTGAGTTTGAACTTAAGGATCTTGGCAATCTCCATTACTTTCTTGGATTGCAAATCACTCGTACTTCTAAAGGCTTGTTTATGAATCAATCTAAGTATGCTCAGGATTTGCTTCTTAAGCATAACATGCTCACTGCTAAGGCTGCTAAAACTCCTTGTGCTCCTAACTTAAGACTGGTTCCTGCTAAGGGCTCTCTTCTTGCCAATCCTCATGTTTATAGGAGTATGGTGGGTTCCCTTCACTACCTAGCTTTTACACGACCTGACCTTAGCTTTGCAGTTCATCAGGTCTATCAGTTCATGTCCACTCTAGGTGACACCCACTTAATTGCAACCAAACGGATCCTGAGATATGTTTCTGGCACTCTCAATTTTGGGATTTTCTTTCAGCATGGTCCTTTGTCTCTCTCAGCCTTTTCTGACTCAGATTGGGCTGGAGATCCTTTTGATCATAGGTCCACTACTGGATATTTGGTTTATCTTGGCTTCAATCCTATCACATGGAGTACGAAGAAGCAAGACACTGTTGCCCTAAGCTATGTTGGATTCGTTAAGTGTTGAAGATCTTGGTATCTTCCTTTCCTTTCCACCAAAGCTTTGGTGTGACAATGTTTCTGCCCTTGCCATTGCTTCCAATCCTATCCTTCATGCCCGTACCAAGCATGTTGAAGTGGATTATCACTTTGTTCGAGAACGAGTTCTTTGTCGTGACCTTCAAGTTTGTTACATTGCAACTGGTGATCAATTGGCGGACATTTTTACAAAGAGTCTCTCTTCTTCTCATTTTCAGTTTCTGTGTTCCAAAACGATGGTGTCACTTGACCTCTTGGTTTTGAGGGGGGATGTAAGTGGAACCAGTGAGTCTACAAACGAAGAAGATAAAGTGCACATAGTTCACAGTTCCAATAGTTACTAGTTCAACAGTCACTTGAGTTTAAATGTTACTAAGAGTCAAAACGATGACGTTTGTCTAAATGATAAATGGCATCATTTCTCACTTATATCTGGCATGACTTATTCAAGGCAGCAAACTGTGTCATTTTATGAAGCTGTTCTTCCTCATCGCGCACATTCTTGACTTGCTCTATTTCAACAGATTTAGCTCTAGATATTTTGTATAGAGTGGAGATATTTTCTGTGTACAGCTATCATTTTCTGTTATAGGGTTGTTAGAGTTTGTTAGATAGGATCTTTCTAGAAACTCTGGTAAACTATATATTATGATGTATGTGTATGAAATTAATTAAGCTTGAATACAAAATTCAGAGAGTTCTCTTCCCATCTTCTCTCTCTCTGTGTTTCGTGTTTTCTTCCATTGTTAAAACTTCAAGCTTTTCCTAATTTTCACATCATATGTATAAGCATGAGCACTTGTGATATTATTTAAATTCATGACCCATATTGTCCTAATGTGCCTCTACAACTGGGTAAAGAGGGACATCTAATCTGATTAGTATAATACTTTATATTGAAGATGCTCCCTTAGTTAATGAAGATGACTTCTATATCACTCTTAAGTTTTTGAAATTTCACAATGATTCAAATTTTAATATATTTAAAACTGAATTTCATCAACAATGTGTTTTCAACAATAAAATTTCAAAACTTGTGCTTATGAATTTAGCCATGATAATATTGATAATAAAATTGATAAATATATATATTTATATTTTTTTTAGGCGAAAAGCCACTTTTAGTCCTTACATTTTCAGGCGATTCCCATTTTAGTCCCTACATTTTATTTTTACAGCTTTTAGTTCCTATTCTAAAAAACGTCATCTATTTTAGTCCTTCCCGTCAGTGTCCTAACGACAAAGTCCTAGGTGGCAGACGGAGTGCATCGCTAGCACACTAAATGCTGACGTCAGCATTAAAATAATAATATAATATATTATTTAGCATTTTAAAAATGCCACGTCATTTTTTTAAAACAAAAAATAATTTATGAATTTTAACTAAATGAAAAAAAAAAAGAAAAAACAGAAATAAAAACTAAAAATAATATAAATTGAGATCTAACTTTATTTTGAGTAAGAACATAAACTTACTCATTGTTTTGTTTACAACCAAACACAATATCAGTTGAAAACCTTTATTATCAAAAATATTTTTTTTGATACAGGAAAATAAGTAAATAAACCCAGTCAGTGTTTATCAAAAATTTAGTAACCCATTGTTCTTTCCCTGACATCAGAAACCCAGAAATTATAAATTAAAAAAAAAAAAAAAAAAAACTGAAGTTGTTCTTCGTGTTCTTCCTAGACCCAGAAATTTTCCTCAGAAACAAACACACACACAAAACCCATAAAAACAAACAACTCCACGTTCTCTCCAAAAAAACAAAAACACAAACAAATCCAGAACAAGAGCAAGGATACCCGATGAACAACAAAAATCCAGAAAATCCTAATCTGATCTGAGCAACAACCCAGAAAAATTTAGCCGATGCATTACTGATGGAAGTTATGTCAAGTTGGGGCATGAACGGACTTCAAATCGTTTGAGTGATGTGAGACTTCCAATCCCTTCGGGAAGTGATTTGAGTTTGGGGCAATTGAAAATTCTAAGGTTTTCAAGTACCGTAAGGTTGCCAATCTCTTCGGAAAGTGATATGAGATTGGGGCAATTCAAATTCGAAGATGTGATGTAAGGTTGAATCAGACAAATTGACAAATTTTCCACCAATACTTGACTTTTTCTATTTTAAACATAATTGGGAAACCAGATAACAAAAATCTCCTTCAAACATAGCCTAGCACAACAATTTGGCTTAATTTAATGTGTTTTTCAAAAAATTTGGAAGACCCATCAAAATATACAACAATTTACATACAACAATAATTGTAAATCGCTAAAAACCCTTCTTTTTAAATAGTATTTCTCAGTAAAAATACAAAGTACAAGAAAAAAACAAGTTTTACCTGGACAAGTCTCCCATGGTGAATGATTAGCACCGCTTCAAACCCAAAATTTCAGTAACACCATGTAAAATTTCAATAACATCATGGTGGTGAGAGAGAAAGTGAGGTTTTGATAGTTGAGTGGGTTGGTGGGAGTAGGGTTTGCGTTTGGGTTTTAATAAGTGCATTGGGATTTTTAAAAAGAAAAAAAAAATTTGGGGGGAGGCTTGAGGAGTTAGAGAGAGAGAGAGAGAGAGAATGGAATGAGAATGAGATTTTTCTGGGTTGTTGCTCAGATCAGATTAGGATTTTCTGGGTTTTTGTTGTTCATTGGGTATCCTTGCTCTTGTTCTGGATTTGTTTGTGTTTTTGTTTTTTTGGAGAGAACGTGGAGTTGTTTGTTTTTATGGGTTTTGTGTGTGTGTGTTTGTTTCTGAAGAAAATTTCTGGGTCTAGGAAGAACACGAAGAACAACTTCAGTTTTTTTTTCTTTTTTTTTTTAATTTCTGGGTTTCTGATGTCAGGGAAAGAACAATGAGTTACTAAATTTTTGATAAACACTGACTAGGTTTATTTACTTATTTTCCTGTATAAAAAAAAATATTTTTGATAATAAAGGTTTTCAGCTGATATTGTGTTTGGTTGCAAACAAAACAATGAGTAAGTTTATGTTCTTGTATGTTCTTACTCAAAATAAAGCTAGATCTCAAATTATATTATTTTTGGTTTTTATTTCTGTTTTTTCTTCTTCTTTTTTTCATTTAGTTAAAATTCATAAATTATTTTTTTTTAAATGACGTGGCATTTTTAAAATGCTAAATAATATATTATATTATTATTTTAAAGCTGACGTCAGCATTTAGTGTGCCAGCGATGCACTACGTCTGCCACCTAGGAATTTGTTGTTAGGGCACTGACGGGAAGGACTAAAATAGATGGCGTTTTTCAGAATATGGACTAAAAGCGGTAAAAATAAAACGTATGGACTAAAATGGGAATCGCCTGAAAATGTAGGGACTAAAAGTGGCTTTTCGCCTTTTTTTTATTGTGAAGAACATAAATCCATTAAGATTTTGGACTGCTTGAGAAGATAGAGACTCAATAATCAATATCTATTTATTTAACACTATTCCAAGAAACTAGAATTCTAATTTTAGCCATGATTTACATTTCTTTTGTCTACTTCTCTTTTTCTTTGGTTATCTTTGTCTATAACTATATAACATTATAGATACCGAAGGTTATTCAAATTTTAAGAGATGGAGGACATTGTTGAAGTATAACCTCATTGATTATTTCAAGACTTTGCCCAAGAGGATTAAGAAGCTTCCGTAGGATATGGATGATGTTTTGCAATGTTGAGAGAGACATGCATCAAATTGGAACACCCAAACATCATTTGGAGTTTGCATTTTTTTTTTTTTTGGGAAGTTCTACTACACGTGTTATAATTTATACTAATAAATGTTAAGTGATCAAAGATTGCGTAGAGTGCTATCTAGACATTAGTGCACAATTATTAGTTTTTTCCCTCCTAAAAAATAATGTTCATGCGATTTGTTTGTTTGTTATTACTTTGTATTATTGCATGATTGAAAAACGATAAATAAATAAGTTGTGTTCCTATATATCACTGAAGTTAAAATTTGTTTGTAATAAAAGTTTGTAATTAAGAAATAATAGATTTTTGTAAGTGGGAGGGTTTTGTTTCTGTTCCCATCTCTATATATACTTCACTCTTTTGGAGAAGGGTAGGTTGGTTAGATCATTTCCCTTTCTTTTGTTCTTGTTTTAATAAAATCTTCTTATTCAAGAAAATAAAAATTAAAAATGATCACGATGCCAGTTTGAATTCTTGAAAACTTAATAGTATTAGTTTATTTTGTTTTGTTGTAATCAGCAACGCTTTTGACTTCTGTTTTTTTTTTTTTTTTTTTTTTTTTTTTTTTTTTGAGACAAGACTTTGTTTTTGAAAGGTTAGGAAACTGGGCAAAAGGCAATCAAATGAATAACAATGGTTGATGACAATTTGTTACCCAAAGCAAATATCAAATATCGTTAGGGCTATAAATGAACCAAACTATTTATGAACAACTCAAGCTCGGTTAGAGAGAAAACTTATTCATGTTCATTTGTTAAAAAAAAAAAAGTCAAGTTCAAGCCTTAAGTTTAGGCTTGATTATTGTGCAAACCAAGCTCAAACATAATAATGTGTTTATGAACAAACTCGAGAACATGAGGGCTCAATTTAACTATATATATTATTATATTTTTATGTATGTGGGGACTCAATTTGGATTTGACCCTGAGTATGGATGGGTTTTCAGCCCAACAAGCCCAAACAATAAATTTATAGAGAGTGGGTTAAATGTTTAGGCACTGGCCGGCGTTCATCAAGCATCAACTCTTTTTTATAAAAGAAAATACTTAGAGTTTACTTACAACTGGGGGATGCTCCTCAGCCCGTGGCCGAGGAGCCTCTTTTCTTCTCTCTCTTTCCCCCCCCCCCTCTCTTTACTTTACTTGCTTTTCTTATATAGTCTTCATCTTCCTATCTCCTTCTTCCATCTGTTGATCATCCATTCGCCTCCCTTCTGGCCATCCGTCCCATCAGAGGCCTTATCGGTACTCAAGTGGTTCACTTTGATCAACGTTACCCTGCTAAGGGGTTATATTCCCATTAATGCGGCCAGAGGGGTTAGGTGAATACATTAAGTGTGAATGTGACAGCTTGCTCTGGGCTTGTCCCCTCCCAAAAATTATCCTTAGTATGCCGAGGACGAAGAGGTCCTCGGCATGGGTCAAAAAAGAGGCTTTCCCCAACTTAGCCTTCACTGGTCAGTCTTCCTCGGCGCTGGCCTTGGGCCTATTATGCGATGGGCTGTGGCTGTCAGGCCCACGGGCCCTACAATGTATATACTTGGTCTAAAAATATATTTATATAGACTTGAAATTAAATTGTATAAGTTTGTCAATAGGTTCATATGATATTAAATTATTATTTGTAGTTTATTGTGATATAAATAGTTTATTAGTAAAATTTTATAAAATTGTAAAAAGGTAAAAAAAATTTAATCATGGTTTCACAATATATACGAAAAGAATAAGTTAATTAAGTTGATTGTGAACAAGCTCAAGCTTGCTCGACAATAAAATGAGCCAAGCTTGAACATAAATTCTTGTGAACTTTTAATACTCAACTAGGCTCGGCTCGTTTACGACACTAAATATCCTTATTATCTTTTAAATAGAAGTTCAAGAAAATGGTAGATATCAAAATATCTCCTTATGCTTAGAAGGATTATCATTTATGTAGCCCCCTCTCTTTTCAAATGTTACAGTACACCTCCTTGAACCTTGAATTATAGCTTACTTTAACCATTATTATTGACTAATTTCAAAATCATGACACACATGTGACCAATGGCCAAGATTACTACCCAATTTAACACTAATGACACTTGGTATAATTGTTACCACCCCACTAACAAAATGCTCAAAATATTTCATTCTAAAAGTTCAAAATGCGTGTAAAACACCTTTGAACGATTAGACCCCAAATTACAAAATATCAATTCAAGCTTATTATCAAACAATTAATGTGCGGAACATGAACATAAGACAAACACAGAATTGATAAACAATCTAAGCCAATTATAATCACATCTACAACAAAAAATAAAAGGTAAAGATAAAGAAAGAGAGATGCAAACACAAGGACAACACGCGATGTGTTGTCAAAAAGGAAACTGAAGCCCTTGGCGTAAAACCTTTCCACCGCCCTCCAAGTGGTAAATAATCCACTAAAGAATGTAGTTGGGATACATGAACAGCAGAAGACCCTTCAAGCCTAATCTACCCAGTGTACCTAAGCCCTCCAAGCTTCTTGCTCCAACGAGATTACGCCAAACCTATTTCTTCTTTAGCTTACCGAATTCCGCTACTAAACCATAGCATCAACCAATAGTCATTGGTCCCTTCCAAATTGCTTCCCTTAGCACCAAATGTACCTTCTCACAGACATGGGTGTGATGAAAAAAGGATTTGTTCAATAACCTCTCAAGGATGTATCAATGGAGAGGAAGAGAGTAGAGGAATTTGTAGAGTCTCTTAGTGAAGATTGGGGATGAGACAATCTTATTTTTCTCTAGAGTTTCTCTCACAAAATTCTTTCTAGAAGCTCTCTTGATTTCGTGGGTATAAAGGTCTATAAAATAGTGGTGTGTGTTTGGAATACGAAGAGTCAGTTTTTTGTCAAACAGGGTAACTTGGCGGCTTGACCTCGCAGCTTGTCCAAGTCGCGAGGTAACGACCTGGCCAGCCTGGGACTTTTGTCATGTAGTGCGACAGCTAGCGCGACCCTTCAGCTCCCCTGTGTGCTTTTCACGTGCCTGCAGTTCGCAGCTTGCCAGTAGCGAGTCAGTCGCGAGTCCTAACCACGAAACTCTACTTCTTTACACAAACTTGAGCTTTTCTTTACACGCTCTTCACACACTACCTTTACATGAATCCTACCTAAATGCAGGGTTACTAAGTGCTAAATTACAAGCAAATTGGCACGGAATAAAGCCAACAAGATGGTTGATAAATTTCAACCTTACAATCTCCTCCTTTGGCTATTCTGTGACAAAACCCTAAAACAAACTCTAGACTTAACGCGTGAGTTAGGAATAGTTGGAAAACTCACTCACACCTTACTCTAGAATCTGTGAAGCTTTTGAACCATAAGAACAAGAACTCCTAAAACACAACAACACAATAAGTTCATTGTATGCAGAAAACTTGTAATGCATATGGAGCAAGCACAATGCAATCAAGCACAATGGAATAAAGCAATAAATCAGGGCAAGACCAAAACAAGCAATCACCGTAAACAAGTGATCACAATGTTTATTCACACTTGGAATGAACATCCGGACATTCAAGTTGACAAACACAAGGCACATCACTTAAATGACTAACACTCAACCAATGCACAGTTACAAGAAGTATGTGCATCTAGGAAAAATCCTACAAGGGCACAAGAGTGACAGTCCTTAGAAGGAAATGCATAACATTTAGTTGGAAGTACTGATTTAACAAGGCACAAAGGCTGCAAAAAGTATGGTACAAACCATAAAGGCCTACAAGTGCAAAGAAACAATCCTAAAAGCTTACAAAAGCAACATGGGTACAAACCATAAATATAAACCTTGAAACCTACAAAGGTAGCAGGTACAAACCAACACATAAAGTAAGATATGATGGAAAAAAAAATCATAATATATACTGAGTAACTTCTAAAATAAAAGATTATACCAAAGAGCCACAAGTTAAACAAGTTAAACACTAGTAGACAAAAAAAAAAAAACTAGAGTATAATTATAATAACCCCCCCTTTCACTATGCTTTCTATCACCCTATCTATCTCCCCCTTTCTATGTGCATCTCCCCCTTTTTGTTAGGAATAGCTAAAGGCTATCTTCAAGCTTTTGTTGTATAGCATCTAGCTGAGTCTCGATAGTTGTGAGTCGCATCTGAGTTTGATTGTGAAAGGAGTTGAGAAACCGTTCTAGATCAGAAATTCGATGAAACACATTCTCAATGAAGTAACTTTGCTTGGGCATTTGAAATCTAGGAGGAATAGACGGAGTCCCAGTTGATTGAACAGGAGTAACTATAGCATGAGCAGATGGAGATGCATGTATGGATGGCTCACTCTTAGGTTTCTTGGAGGAGAAACTCTTGCTTGATTGGAGGGAGTACTGGGATATTGGTCGAGGACGAGGCAGGAATCTCTCATCTGATGAAGGACTAACACCTTCACTAAGAACAATCTTCATGACTAGACTGCAGAATGGAAGAATTATTCGTGTTGCTGAACGAGCCGATGTTTTCCCAATGATTTGGAATATATGAGCACAGATGTCAATCGGGGCACCAGTAATGAGATCACACAGAAATTTAGCCCTTCCAAGATTGATGAAGGTAGTATTGGATAGTGGGTAGAGATTGGAAAACATGATCAACTTTAAGGTTGTTAGTTCAGGTGAAAACAATGCAGTGCTTATAGATGATCCTGTGCTTCCCACTTCATGTTCATTCCCAACAACATGAAGGATGTCTTGTGCCTGAAGTTCTCGGTCATTGTATAGAGTTCGATCCACATCTTTTGGTCTGGTGATGCGAAGAACCTTAGCAATGTAGTCTGCATTTATGAAAAATTCTCTTCCTCGTACCCAGCATTTCAACTCGACTCTTGTGTATTTGGCATTTGAAAAGAATTCCTTGACCATTCTTCAAATGGATCCTCAAAATTTCCAAATAGATCAGCTCAATCTCTTTCTTCAAAAATCTTAGGAATAAATGTTGTCCCTAGTGTGTCAAACTTGACAAATCTTTCCACAATGGCAGAAGACTCTTTGAAGATGTTTGTGTAGGTCTTTGAGTCAGTAGGAGTCCTGAACCTCTCAATGGTAGAGTCCTTGGATGACTTAAACAATAATCGTGTCCATTTAGCAACCAAGGTTGACGAATCATCAGTTACAATGTCTTTGCCTCTGGATGAACAACGAGCTATCTGCAACAAAGCCGACACACAGAAAAGAACCCAAAACAATACCACAAGAAGCAAACATCAGATTGATTAGTTTCAATTATAAGTCAGTTACAGAAAAATGTACCCAGAATAGAGCAAATGACAAAGAAACAAGATATGATGAGTATGAAGTGAGCATGAAAACCCCAATGCAACAGCACACACAATATGGAGAGTGAAAACCAATACAGTGCTATCCACACAATACTTATAAACTGATAAACCCAAGAACCACATTCAGATTTAAAAAAAAAATCCCAAATAGAAATGAATCTGTCTAAGACAATGCACAGAACAAAGACTATCAAACCTAAAGCATAACGAAGATACATAACCAACTTAGCAACAAGAGAAACAACCCCAAACAAACATACCCAACATTTTAGGCAAACCCATGTTAGACCACATTATTTCGAAGAACATAGGTGCAACATTCAAAACAAGAAAAATAATGATCAAAATAGTAGGAATGAAGTAAAGGAAGGAAAACCCATACCTTTTTCTTGGTGTTTGATGAAGACATGATGCAAAAATGGAATCTTTTTCAGTGAGACTCGGAGTGTTTGAGAGAGAGAAATGGAGAAGACAATGAACAGTCACTGATATTCGAGTGAAAAACTGAAAAATAATTTTAAAAACTGTCTTTAAAATGCAAAACACGCGTTTTTCGCGACTTAGTTAAGTCGCCAGGGTAAGCTGCGAAACACTATGAAGGTAAGAAACTTGAAAAAAATTTCTAAGTGTTTTTCGCGACTGGAAGGTCTACCCACAAGATAGTTGCCAGGGGAGCCGCGAAAATCTCTGTGTACCTCTTGCGACTGGACCTTCCACCCGCAAACAAGTCGCCACATTGAGCCGCGAAATTTATAAAAACTCAATTTTTGAAAAATTTTATAAGTACTTTTCACGACTGAGACCTTGACTCACCAGTGAGCCGCGAAAAGTCTCGGAGTGAGCTCGCGACTGGAGCATGCGACTGGACCTAACCGCGACTGAGTCGCCAAAACAGGGCAACACTGTTTTTGAAATTTTTGACATTTTTGTAAAACAAAATACTTTCCAAAAACAAGATAAAACACTCAAAAATCTTTTTGTGTTTGATCAAAAAAGATTGAGTATGTGAAAACATATTTAAACAAGTACAATCACACAAATGAATATGGCATTCATTGAACATAGACTTGTGTGTTGTGTGTGAATATCAAAAGTGAGATAGTCCTTAGTCTAATGTGAAGCTTCAATGATCAATTCAATCAAGGCATACACAACTAGCACTAAATAATGTGACCCATCTCAATTATAGAAGTATGCATATATGACCTCCCACATAAACTTGAATACAATTCTTTGAAGCTTTTCATTTGGCTCCATTTTCAACATATCATTTGATCTTTTTGAAGAAACATATCTCATTGTGAGATTGATGCCTGAAATTTTCAATATTTCAAATTGATGAGTTAGCCTTTGGCTTTTTGGGCATCATACATTTTATTTTGGTTGCTTTCCCTTTTTCCTAGTAAAATACTAGTTTGTACGATAGGCTTTTGCAGCTCAATATCTCTTTTCATTTGGAGATTTACATTTAGTGAGCTCTTTAAGCAAAGCAATAAAATAAAAGTGGGAAGATATATAGGCACAAGTATATGCATGTATCAAGATCAACAAAATAATTCACTAATCATTCATGACAAGGTTGAAGATCTATTTACAACAGTCACATAGATTTCAGAATGTCTTCCACAATGATATGAGTACATGAGAGATAAGCTAAGCTCGTTAAATGCACAAAGCCATAAGTACAAAGGTACAAGGCAAAACATGCTTTGAGACAACACTCAACAAAACTGATCAAACTTTTTGGATTTTCTACTTTTTATGTGTTTTTGGATTTTTGACATAAAAGTAATAAAAGATTGATCAAAAACAATGTAAAAACATTTTAGGACCAAAAACAAACAACATAGGAAGAATTGATGCATGGACATGTTATGGTGCTTATGCATGAGTACCATTTGTCACCCACACGTCATGTACGTTTGGGGTGATATCCTTGACGGATTGGGTACGAAAGTTAGGACTGTCAAACCTCTTTGTGAAGCTTTCCAAGCAATTTGTGAAAGCACCAATCATCTTCATTATGTCCATCATTCCTGGCTCACGGTTTTGACTTCTTGGTTGCTCACCACCCCAAGATCTCTCATCATTTCTCTTTCCTCGTGATCGAGGAGCGCTTGCATTGTTCAATGCTCTCAGCTTATGATAGTTGGGTCTAGTATGTCCTTGCATTCTGCAATAGTGACAGAGATAGTTCGTTCTAGGACCCTGCTGTGATCTTCCTCTAGTTCCATATCTGGATTCCGATTGATCACGGGACTTATTGAACATTCGTTGATCAGCCACATTTTTCATCTTCTCAGCCTTAATTTTCTCAGGAGTAGACTTATTCACAGTCATCTCTTTAGCCTTTACAAACTCCACTTCTTTGATGACCTTGGCTGATGAGCCACTCCCTCCAGTGTATCCCAACCCGGGCTTGTCTGAGGAAGGTTTTTGAGATAAAATAACATTTTCTAACTTCTGGGAGGAGACTCTTTCTATCTTGGCATGAGCTTGCACTAACTCTTGCTCAAGAAATCTCACTTTTGTGTAAGCTTCTGATAGCTCACAATTTAGTGTTTCAATCTCACACTTCGCTTCCTTGTATCGTGCCAGAAGACTTTTGTAATCTTCCTCAGCCCTCTTCATCTTCTTAATGGCTACATTAGCCATCTTAGCATATTTACCGGTCTTCTCAAGGAGTGAGTTGTAAGTCTCTTGCAATCCCACTGCTTCTCCAACTTCCTCCTCTTCAGACTCCTCAACTATTCCAATAGACTCCAAATTAGAATGCTCCCCAAACTCCTTCACAACTGTACCCAAATCATCTAATGACTCCACATGCGCAATGGTCATGAATGCGGAGTAGTTTCCTTCTCCGTCACAGCTATCTTCAAAGTCAGAGTTTGATGAGTCAGTATCACTCAAGGTAGTAGCATAGACCTTTCCTTTTGACTTCAAATAGTTGGGNGTGTGAATTAAAATTCAATATTTCTCTACATTTTCTTCAGTTTGTAGATTAGGACTGTTGTTGTAACTGTAAGAGTGTGTTCGCACACATTAAGGCTGCTTATCTTGACCTCTGCATGCTAACCTAGTACAAGGATAACAACTTAGCTAGTACTGCTACTAATGTGGCTTACAACTGATCATTACATTCACCAAGCTATATACAGTACATTACAAATGGCATCCTAGTAGCAATAGGCACTTCAATAGTATCTCTAACACACAACATCTCTAACACCCAATTCCTAACAAATTAGGACAATTCCTGCATTATGCTGCTCACTAACAACATTAATGCATCAGGTGACACTAGGCTGATGCACTGATGTAGAAATCATTTCATAAGCTTTGAGCTGGATTCTTACTTAAATCACATACAATGTATCTCATGGACTACAACGCACACATATATCCAAATTTTATATATATACACTCAAAATTTTGTAAACCACCATTTTCTGAAACGTTTTCATTGCATGTGTAAGGTTGAAATTTATCAACCATCTTGTTGGCTTTGTTCCGTGCCAATTTACTTGTAATTTAGCACTTAGTAACCTTGTATTTAGGTGGGATTCATATAAGGGTAGTGTGTGAAGAAAGTGAAGAAAAGCTCAAGTTTGTGCAAAGAAGCAGAGTTTCGCAGCTAGGACTCGCGGCTGACTCGTGACTGGCAAGCCGCCAACTGCAGGCACGTGAGAAGCACACAGGGGAGCTAAAGGGTCGCGCCAGTTGTCGCACTACAGGGCAAAAGTCTCAGGCTGGCCAGGCCGTTACCTTGCGACTTGAACTAGCGACTTGGACAAGTCGCGAGGTTAGGCTGCCAAGTTACCCTATTTGGCAAAAAACTGACTCTTCGTGTTCCAAACACACAGCACTATATATAGACCCTTATACCCACGAAATCAAGAGAGCTTCCAGAGAGAATTTTGTGAAAGAAACCCTAGAGAAAAACAAGATTGCCTTATCCCCAATCTTCACTAAGAGACTCTACAAATTCCTTTACTCTCTTCCTCTCTATTGATACATCCTTGAGAGGCTATTGACCAAATCCTTTTTCTCATCACACCCACGTCTATGAGAAGGTACATTTGGTACTAAGGGAAGCAGTTTAGAAGGGACCAATAACTATTGGTTAATGCTATGGTTTAGTAGCGGAATCCAGTAAGCTAAAGAAGAAATAGGTTCGGCGCAACCTCGTTGGAGCAAGAAGCTTGGAGGGTTTAGGTACACTGGGTAGATTAGGCTTGGAGGGTCTTCTGCTGTTCATGTATCCCAACTACATTCTTTAGTGGATTATTTACCGCTTGGAGGGCGGTGGAGAGGTTTTACGCCGAGAAAAAAAAAAAAAAAAAAAAAAAAAAAAAAAAAAAAAAAAAAAAAAAAAAAAAAAAAAACTGAATCTATTGGTTGGAACCCTCCGGCTTTAGGCAGAATTCGTACCAACCAAACACCAAAAAGCCTAGGGATAAATTTGGGAGAGGGAGTTAGAGGTAAAGGAGGCAACCAAAACACAAGAAAAAGACTAATGATTTGATTTGTTTGTTAACAAATACAGCTAATGATTTGATTTTATATTTGTAAGGGAAAATAACATACTTTAAATTTTTATTATAGTAATTTTAATGATAATATCTTCAATGGTAATAAGATTGAATTCTAGATTATCATGCAATTGTTTGGGAACAACTAATGACCATGAATATATGCAGAAATGAAATAATAAGGCGAATTTCAAAATTTTAATTCTTTACTTTAAGTTGTTTACCACTCTTCATTTCCTTTTATTATCTTTTTGGTTAGATTAATTGCTTGTTAGTTTTATTTAATTTTAAAGCTAGCAGCTTTTATTGAACTAGATAAAATTTATTTCTTGAGGTTTGGTTAATTTTTCTACATTCACATAAGTTCCAGTGGGTTCAACCTCACACAAGTCACATGGCATACGCGTGGCATTCTAGGTGGCAAAGAAATCATTTTTTTTTTTTTAATAATTCGGTTGTTAGCTATGTCAGCATTTTTCATCCAACACTTAATAGCAAATACTATTTTGACAGAATACCAAAACGCTAGGGACCAAACTGACAAATTTGAAATTTCAAATTGACATATGGTCAAAACGTTAGGTACCAAATAGGTAATTTTCCCACCTTTTATAGACAATATTTTTTATTTTTTGTTTTTTTATTCTTTATTGATTTCATTGTTTAGTATAAATGCCTAAATTAAAGTATTTTTAAAGGAAAAATTATAAGTAAAATTAAAACCACCCAAGATGAATATGTATAGACAATATTTTTGTTTTTTATTATTCATTGATTTCAAAAAAAAAAATTCCCTATAACTCATTGATTTCATTGTTTAGTTGTAAAAATTTCAATTAAAGTAGATAATTATGTAAAGGAAAAGCAAAATTATATATAAAGTTAAAACCACCTAAGTTGAAGATTTATAGACAATATTTTTAATTTGATTCTTCATGATTTTATTGTTTTGTTATAAACATTTCAATTAAAATAGATGTATATATAAAGGTATAGTTATATACAAAGTTAAAATCGTTCATGATAAATGTGTAAAATCAACCTATTTATATATCTAATATTGTCAAAAAAAATAGGAGTAAAAAATAAATATATAAAGAGAATGAGGATGTGACCAATGAAGTGGGAAATGGGGTGGAGCAACAAGAGTATAACAACATTAAATCCTAGGTTTCCATTTTTACATATTACTAGTTGCAAACCCACGCGATGCTTGGGACCAAATAATTATTTTGTAAATGTAATATAATGTATAGTTTGTTCTCCAAAATTTATTGAAGATAAATTTTTCTCCCTAAAAATTAAAGAATTTCTATTCAATCCAAGTAGATCTACTTTGGTCCAATTTGGTCTACACTGTCAATTTTGTTCCCCTTAGGTCCATTTTGGACTAACTGGGCCTTAAATTGATTCTTTTTGTAGTTTGCCTTTTCAAGTTTAGTTCAAAATTTCATTTTTTTTCCCCCTTAATTTTTGGGTTGAAAAGTAAGCAATTTTATTTTATTTAGGCTAAACTCTTCAGGTTTGAGTTAAAAAATACAAACAAAATAGACATTTGTAGTTAGAAATATGAGCATTAAAAATGCAATAAAAATGATAAATATTCAAAAGTCCTATTCAGTCCACATGGTTTTATTCAGTCCCATTTGGTCCATTTTGTACTCTTTGATCCACATTGGTTCTCTTCAGTCCACTTTGGTCCTATTTGGTCTACATTGGTCCTATTCTAACCACCTATTCGGTCCATTCAGTCTACTTTGGTCCACTTCGGACCTATTCGGGCCATACGGCCCACTTTGGTCCTTTTCATCCCATTCTATGCACTTTGGTTCTATTCGGTTGACATTGGTCCTATTCAGTCTAGCCTACCCACTTTGGTCCTATTTAGTTGACATTGGTTCTATTTAGTCCACTTTAGTCCTATTTAGTCCACTTTAGTCCTATTTGGTCCTATTTGATCCTATTTGTCCCTATTCAGGCCATTATGTCCACTTTGGTCCTAATCTGCCCATTTGTTCTTATTCGGTCCACTTTGATCATATTCAGTCCACTAAGGTCCTATACAGTCCACATTGGTCCACTCTATCCTATTCAAGTCCACTTCAGTCCAATTCGGTCCACCTTGTTCCCATTCAGTCTTATTTTGTCCATTCGGTCCACTTCAATCCTTTTGTATACTTACATATAGGGAAAAGACATGTTTGAGTTGAGAGCATCTATTCTAAAACCAAATTTATATATATATATATCGTAATATCTAAATTCTTAAACATAATATTTATTATCTCTACACTTTTGTTGAGCCACAATAAAGTAACATTTTAGTCCACTTCAGTCTGGCAAAACTTAAGTGAAAGTCTTTCTAAACATGAAGGCTATGAATATACAAATCTAATCTTTAGAGCAATTACTCGTTTGTTTTAATGTCATTACTTTTAACTGAATTGCATGAGGTTGACTATATCTTAAAGAAAAATAAATAAATAATTATATGCATGTGTGTGTGTGTGATTTTTATTTAAATAAATTATTCAAATTCTTCATTCTCTTAAATGAAATTATTATGATAACCAAAACTCATAGAAAACTTGTACTGAATATGTATAATTATTCTCTAAATTTTATTGTAGATAATTTGTTCTCCCTAAAAATTAAACAATTTTTAAAAATAGTTTCCATCACTCTATTTTTACAAATATACAATTTTATCATTTTTGATGTTTTTGATTGATATTATTCTTTTTAGAAATGGTCCAAATTTTCTTTTTTCTTTTTCTTTTTTTTTTTTGTACAAATAAAACTTTTAAGTTTCAAAGTCATTATTCAAATTCTCATTCTTTTAAAGAGGTTATTATGATAATCAAAACTTATCATATAATTACTATTGGTATTACACAAATAATTAATAGTAGACTCAACCCAAACTTGTATTTTCTCATTCTTAAGTAGGTGCACCAAATTGGACAAAAGTGATTTGAAATAGGTCAAATTGACCGAATGGACCAAAGTGGATGCAATGGACCGAAGTAAACCAAATGGACCAAATTGGACTGAACATTGCCGAATTGACCGAAGTAAATTGAAATACACCGAAGTGAACCGAATGGACTAAATTGGAATGAATTGACCGAATGGACCTAATTGGACTAAAGTGAACTTTAATAGACCGAATTGGACTAAAGTAAACTGAACTAGACCAAATAGATGAAGTGGACTAAAATGGACCGAATTCTGATCTATAATTATCATAACAAGATTGTCTAGAATTGCAAGAAAAAATATGAGAGAGAGAGAGAGAGAGAGAGAGAGAGAGAGAGAGAGAGAATAATAAGAAATTTATAGAAAATTGTATGGACACGTTCTGCGGCCCAAGCCCAAAATATAAGGGATGTTAGCCCAGTGAGCCCAGTACAATAAATTTGTAGAGAGTGGGTTAAAGAACTAAGCCCTAATGAGCTTAACAACGGCTAGTATGGACTCGGGGGATGATCAAGGAAGAACCATACACCCAGGACTAAATGAATTCACGGTCCGAGGAGGCAAATCTTATTATAAATCAATAAAACTGATTACAAGTGCAACTTTAATTGCTACAGTATCCTTCCTTTCTGTTTTTCCCTCCTCCTTCCTTCAGGGTGATCTTGGCCCTTCATTTGTCAATCATCCAAGCCACTACTCAAGTGCCCATGCCATCAAACACCCCTTCTGACTCTCTGTGAGTTGCGGTAGCCAAAGAAGCACTGTTCAGGAGTCTTCTCCACATAAATGTGGCCTGAAAAGTAGCTACAGTGCATTTAGTGTGGAGGTAGTAGCTTTTCCTTAGATATTCTTGGGTTCCTTTCCTTCTCGTGTGGTCATGAGGTACGCTTCTAACACTAGAGCTTCTATGGAGGTCATTTTCATTGTTGGAATGTGTATTTGAGTTATATTTGTCATGGCCGAGAAGGAATTCCTCCTCAAATCGCCTTCTACTTCTTTCTTATTCATAAGACTCTAAACTGAAATCCCTCATAACTAATTATCCCTCCTCGGACATGCCAACGTTCTCGGACAAGGTCTAAGGCCCAATATATAATTTTGGGTCCTTATCCCTACATTAGCCCCTCAAAACTCCAATTTTTCCCTCTCATCTGAGGAGAAAAGGCGGGGTTTTGATTTTTAAGAGACAAAACCTTCTATCTTTCTGGTTCATACATACGGGAGTGCTGTTTTACGCACCCCATGATTGCTACTAACGCTTTATGGCTTGCGAGGCATCATTAGTTGCTCTAGGCGGCGTTATGTTCCCCACATCTAACAGCAAGGCGTATATCCAATGACTGACATTTTCCTTGGGTTTTGAGCGGGATGACTCCCACTCAATCCCACCCTCTATATAAAGCATCCAGAAAACTCATTCCCCTCATTTTACAAGTCTTCAAGCTCTCCAAAGATCCCTAGCGCTCAAACTTTCAAAGCTCTTCCAGCCACTGAATTTCCCTAAATCCTTTCCTTAAGAAATTTCCAAAAGATTTTTCCTAAAGGTTCAGGGTTTAGTAAACCTATTCTCGTAAGTATCTATCTCTTCAAACTTTCTTTTTCTCCTCGACCAAGCACCTCGGCCCTCTTCCTTATTAGAAAACTTTCTCTTTGTCATCCACGTTCGCATAGATGGGTAGATTTAAGCACTTAGTAGATTCTCCGGCTGGTATGGAGGGTTTTAGGGCCATGTACCATATCCCACAGGGAGTGGGCTTACGATACTGTCCCCCAGATCGAATACTTACTAATAGAGAGGTGGGTGAGGTTGTCATTCCAATGATAGCTGTCATAGATGGAGGAATGACTCTTCCCATGAGTAGGATAACCAGAGATTACCTGCTCAACCACAGGTTGTGTCCCTATCAGTGCGCTCCTAACCTGTTTAGAATCCTTGGGTGTATAGATGCTCTGAACGATCAGATGAACCTAGGCCTCACATGGCACGACGTCGTTCATATGTACCAATACCATTCCCTTGCTAGTGTGGGATATTACCTCAAATCTCGGTCCGATGTCGTTAGGTTGTTATCCTACCTTCCTAAGTCCAACAAGGGCTTGAAGGATGACTATCTGGTCACCTCCGAGGCGTGACACGACAGTCTTTCCTTCCCAACTCAGGCAAGAGAGCTAGGTGGGGTACATTAGGATCAATTCTTTTGAACAAGGGGTTTCACCCTTTCACTTTTGATAGGCCATAAACTGAATGACCCCTTGTGATTAAACCAATTAATTAATTAGCCAAGTTATTAATTAATCAATTTAACATGCAAATACGTGGAAGCACAAAAAAATCACCAAAAACTAAATATGCAGCGGAAATTAAATGACACAGTGATTTGTTTACGAATGGAGAAAAACCTCGTGGCAAAAACCCCACCGGGTGATTTTCAGGTCACCACTCCCGAAACTCCACTATTATCAAATCAAGCGGTTACAAGTAAAGGAGTCTCAAGTACCTTACCAACCTATAGTTGAACCCTTACGCCAATACCCAATTGGACTTGATTTGAAGTGACAATTTTCACATTTGATGCACGGCTCCCAAGTACGTGACTAACCAATGCGCGGATTCCAGTATGCAACTTCAAAACACCAACTAAGGAAGAGAGGTTGGCTGCAAAGTTCTTCAGTTCATCCTACACGATGAAGATCAGGAAGATGCTTGGTCACAAAACCCTTTGGTACAAATACACAGCAACTTCTTTAGAGAAGATGAACTAGGTCAAGAACTTCATCTTTGATCACAATTTGCTTGAACAAAGATTGCTCAATGCTTTTGCAACTTGTGTACAACTTGACGGCTCTTAAAACAATCCTTTAATATGTTTAGGGTTTGGAGAACAGAATGCCCAAAAGCATATTCACGGATCCCAAGAAAATCATATCAGAAAATCTAATTTTATAAATCTCGACAGATAACAGGTGTCGAGGTAGCTATCAAGCAAGTGTCGAGTTTTAATGAATTTGCACTTCAGCTTGCTTTTTCTTTGACAGACTTGATGACTTCAATACTTGACCTTGAAACCTTATTTTTTGAAGTATTAAAAACACCTAGAACTACCCAATTACAAGTAAAGTGCGTTTTGTCAAAGGATTAGCCAATTTACATAAATAAGTGACATATGTTCTTAATAAGTGAAAACACATATGTCCTAACAACTTTTAACACTTTCTCTTTTCCTGATGATAATCTTTATTTGTCTGACTGTGATTTCCTGCTCGGATGTTTTTGCAAATAAAAGCCACGTTGCTCTGAGGATCAGTTTGACCAACGTTCCGACCCTCAACTACCTACTACAGTCTGAGATATTTATAAGTGAGGACAGATAGCTACGAGCCGCTCACTTAATTTTGGATTACGAGCCTCTGTCTAGATTATTTTAGGACGCAAGCTAGAAGATAAGGGCTAGAAGCTCTAGATTAGCTCGAATAGACGTCTCGAAATTGGGGTTCTTGGCTCAAAGAGAGCTTCCGCCTGTTCAGTTGCCAATTCAACGTGCCCTTCAAGAGGTAGCCGCTCCAAGAAAGGAGATAGCTTTTACACACTCATCCTTTGAGGCTGAGATTGACCAATTCCGCTTCGAAGAGGAATGTGAAGTGCCAACAAGGCCAATAGAACTCTCAACTTGCATTCTTTTTCGTTAAACACTAGGCTGCACGTTTATTCATATATATGTACATTATTTATGATCCCTTTGTTACTTTTATATAGATCACCCAGCAAATCCATGTAGCCAAAGAGTGGGTCAAGAACGTTCAGGACGAGGTCAAGGCTGAAGCCCACTCCAGGCTAGAGGTTGAGAAGCAGCTGGGTGCTCTAAGGCAGGAGCAGGCTGAGCTATCCAAGAAGCTAAAAGAAGCTGATAATGCTCGTTTGAGTGCCTTGGCAGGTCTAAAAACCGCAGAGAGGCAAGCTGAGGATCAGCACCAGCACCAACAATTGCATATAACAGAGATAAACCTGGTCACAGAAAAGCAAACCGTTTTGGATCTCAAGGCCGAGCTACAAAAAGTTAGGGCTACAGCTCAGGTGGCCAGGGAAGCCGCTGAGGCCACAGTGAAGGCATCCTACGAGCGTGGGGTGCGGGACACGAAGACTCGACTGGAAAAGGAAGTGGTCGTAGTGTGCAAGGACTACTGCACCGAGTCCTAGGGAGTAGCAATGGATCGGGCGGGAGTTCCTGCGAACTCCGAGCTGAGGAAGGCCAAGAACATTTTCTTCCCAGTAGATATCTGAGAAATTCCAGATGCGAACCCTCCTTTCGAGCAACTCCCTCCCGCCCAAACCCCTCTTCCTGAAGGGGCTGAGGTGGGTAAGGAGACTCAACCTCCAGTGAAGGACAAGCCCTCTGAGGACTTCTTTACAATCAAGGATGTGGTCTCCCAGGCCAAAGACATGGCAGCCAAGTCCAAAGCTGATGATATCCATTCCAAGGCAGCTGATCCTAAGAAAGACCCTCCCTTAGCAAAAGCTTAGATGTAGGGTGTTTTCTTGAAATTTTTCCTTTGTATATATACTTTTTTGTAATGGAAATCTGCCATCGAACATAATGTATTCCCTTTTCTATTTAATGAAGATGTTTTTCATCCTTTTATCCCTTATATTTTCACTTAGTATGCTTTGAAGTTTATCACTATTGCCGATGGTATTGAACTGCTAACACTCTAAATAATTTGATTAAGTACCAGTAAAAAAAGAGGTCTAACACACATTTGTACTATGAATTGGACTAAACAATCAAAGACTTTAACTTACACAGAGTTAGAAATCCAAGAAGCTAGTTATAACTTGGAATCTGTTTTGACACTTAGTGAAAAACAAATGAATATCACTGAACGTTAATTTCAACAAAGCATCTGGTCTGAGGACTTCAGGTATGACTATGGTTCGGTTTAAACAACTATAAAAGATGTCATAGTGTTAATTTTCCCATAGCATCTGGTCCTAGGACTTCAGGCATGACTATGGTTCAGTTTAAACACTTATAAAAGATGTCAGAGTGTTATTTTTCCCATAGCATCTGGTCTAAGGACTTTAGGCATGACTATGGTTCGGTTTAAACACTTATAAAAGATGTCAGAGTGTTAATTTTCCCATAACATCTGGTCCAAGGACTTCAAGCATGACTATGGTTCGGTTTAAACACTTATAAAAGATGTCAGAGTGTTAATTTTTTCATAACATCTGGTCCAAGGATTTCAAGCATGACTATGGTTCAATTTAAACACTTATAAAAGATGTCAGAGTGTTAATTTCCCCATAACATCTAGTCCGAGGACTTCATGCATGACTATGGTTTGGTTTAAACACTTATAAAAGATGTCAAAGTGTTAACTTTCCCAAAGCATCTGGTCCGAAGACTTCAGGTATGACTATAGTTCAGTTTAAACACTTATAAAGATTGAATAATGAGAAGTATACTGCCTTTAATAATTGAACATATTGACAAAAGAGACTTTCATTAATAATAATACCTTTTTAGATTGTTTACATTCCACGGGCATGGTATTACATGCTCATCCAAGTCTTCCAGAAAATATGCTCCAATACCAGCCACCGAAGTGATGCGATATGGTCCTTCCCAATTGAGCCCTAACTTTCCCTACGCTGGGTTTTTCACAGTACCCAGAACCTTTCTCAACACCAAGTCACCATGCAATAATGGTCTCAGCTTTACGTTGGCATCATAACCTTACTTAAGCTGTGTTGGTAGTATGCCAGTTGGACCATTGCATTTTCTCTCCTCCCCTCAATTAGGTCTAGGCTTTTTTCCAGCAATCCGTTGTTATTACTCGGATCAAAAGTACTTGTCCTCAGCGTCGGGAAGCCAGTCTCTAGAGGGATAACGGCTTTGGCTCCACATGTCATTAAGAAAGGAGTCTCTCCTGTCGACTTGCGAGGTGTGGTACAGTACGTCCATAGGACATGTGGCAGGTCTTACACCCATTTTCCCTTCGCATCGTCCAACTTCTTCTTGAGTTCGCTTACAATGACCTTGTTAACAATTTCGGCTTGTACATTTCCTTGGGGATAGGCTGGGGTAGAATATCTATTTGTAATTCCCAGGTCACAGCAATATCTCCTGAAAGATTTGCTATCAAACTGAAGGCCGTTGTCTGAGATGAGGGTACGAGGGACTCTGAATCATGTGAGGATGTTCTTCCATACAAACTTCTTGGCATCCATGTCCCTGATGTTTGCTAGAGGCTCAACTTCGACCCACTTAATGAAGTAGTTGGTGCCGACCAGCAGGTATCTCTTGTTTCCTGTTGCCTTGGGGAAAGGGCCCATAATGTCTAAACCCCATTGGGAGAATGGCTAAGGGTTGGACAGTGGATTAAGGACTCTCCCTAGTTGATGTATGTTTGGTGCTAATCTTTGGCACTGGTCTCACTTCTTTACATATTCTTATGCTTCCCTTTGCATATTTAGCCACCAATAGCCTTGAATGATGGCTCTGTGTGCCAAAAATCTGCCTCTGGTGTGGCTCCCACAAATCCCCTCATGTAAATCCTCAATGAGTAATTTTGTTGCCTCAAGGCGTATGCATAGTAGGTATGGCCCAGAAAATGAGCGTTTATATAACTTCTAGTCCTCAGACAGCCAGAACCAAGAAGCCTTCCTACGTACTTTGTATGCTTCTTATTTTTCCTCAAGTAGGGTGTCTTATTTTAAGAACAGTGCTATAGGGTCCATCCAGCTAGGGCCCACCCCAACTTGGTGAACATGAACCACCTCTTTGTTCATCTATGTGGGCTTGTATATGTCTTCTACAAGGATAACCCGAGGCGAGCTCTTTGCCAAGAAGGTTACAAGCATGGCTAGGGAATCAACATGTGTGTTTCTGCTCCTGGGGATGTGCAACAGGCTAAAAGATTCGAATTCTGATTGTAGGTGCCTAACCTAACTTAAGTACCCCTACATTCTTTCATCCTTCACTTCAAATTCTCCTTTCACTTGGCTGACAACCAATCTGGAGTCTGAAAACATATCTATGGCCTTTCCGTCCATTTTTCGGACCATGGCCATTCCTATCGGCAGAGCCTCATATTCAACTTCGTTATTGGTGGCCGAGAATCCCAATCTCAATGATTTCTCGATGGTGATCCTTTCATGGAATACTAATACTAACCCCACTCTGAAACCCTTCTAATTTGCTGCACCATTAATGTACACTTTCCAGGGCAGGGGACCCTGTTGGGAGATCATGTCAACCGATTTTTCATCCATGTGTTGTGTTTCCATTTCTTTTTCTAAAGGGATTCAGCAAACTTGGCTACCAGATCTGCGAAGACTTGACCCTTGATGGAAGTGCGAGGTATGTATTTGATGTCGAAAGCCCCTATGATTATGGCCGACTTAGCAATCTTCCCAATCAGTGCTTCAGAACAGAGCTCTGAGTGGAAGCTGAGTTGTTAGGACAATAATCATGTGCGCTTGAAAGTAATGGGGGAGTTTACTTGCAGCATGTACCACTGCCAAAATAGCCTTTTCCAGCAGTAGATAATAGATCTCGGCCTCAAGTAGTGACTTGCTCACATAATAAACTGGCCTTTGTGTGCTGCCATCAACTCATATCAGGACCAAGCTTACAGCATGAGAGGCCACAACAATATAAGCGAACAGGACTTTGTCAACCTCAAGGCTAGACATGATAGGAGGCCAAGAGAGATAATCCTTAAGCTATTGGAAGGCCAAGGCGTACTCCCCGGTCCACTTAAACCCCTTCCATTTATTCATCAGTAGGAAGAAGAGTCTACACCTATCCACAGACCGAGAGATAAACTGGTTCAGGACAACAGTCATTTCGGTCAGTTTCTAGACTTCCTTGAGATTCCAAGGTAGTTGTAAGCTGTTGATCGCTTTAATCTTTTAATCTAGTCAGGGCTAACTTCAATTCCCCCATGGGTTACCATGTAGCCCAGAAATTTTCCTGATCCCACACCAAAGGAACATTTGGAAGCGTTGAGGCGCAACTTCTGTATCCTCAAAATTTCAAAGATGTTCCCGAGATCCCCTAAGTGGTTGGACACTACCTTACTTTTTACCACCATGTCGTCTATATAGACCTCAATGCTCTGGCCCAACTGCGGTTCAAACATCCTAGTCATCATCCTTTGATAGGTAGACCCTGCATTCTTCAAATCGAATGGCATCACTTTGTAATGGTAGTTTCTAGTGGGAGTGATGAAAGCTATCTTTTCCTGATCATCCAGGGCTAGTGGTATTTGGTGGTATCCCTAAAAGGCGTCTAGGAAGTTCATCCAAGAATGGCCTACGGCTGCATCTACCAACTGGTCTATCTTAGGCATAGGGAAGGGATCCTTTGGGCAAGCCCTATTCAGATCTGTGAAGTCCACACCACCACGGTGTTGGCCAACCATTCAAGGTAAAATACCTCCTTGATAGCCCCTACCTACTTTAGTTTCTTCACCTTATCTCTGGCAGCATTAGAATGGTCCCTGGACTAGCGTCGAGGAGGTTGCTTCTTGGGAGTGACAGAAGGATTAACATTTAAATGATGGCAAAGGAAGCTCAAATACACTCTCGAGGCTTCGTAAGCACTCCATACGAAGACATCAACTTTTTTCCTGAGGAACTCTATCAATTCTTCCTTCTCTGGAAGAGGTAGCTAAGCCCCGATTTGAAAGAATTTCTCTGGATCGTCACCAATAACAACCTTTACCAAACCTTTACATTTTTCCTTCTCATTCGACACATCGATAGGCGACGTCGGAGCTTTTAATTGCTATAAGCCCCCTTTGGCATGGGCCGAGGACTTGGCCTTCGGCTGATGCCGGATGGCAGCCACCAGGCATTGCCTGGCCACAGATTAGTCTCCCAGGATTTCCTTAATTTAGCCCTTGGATGGATATTTCACCTTTTGGTGTAGAGTAAAAGAAACGGCTCCTAAGGTATGAAGGCAAGGTCTGGCAACAATGGCTATGTAGGGTGAATAGGTGTCTACCATGATGAAGTGCACCTCTACTACTTTTGCACCAATCTGCACGAGTAACCTAATTTGGCCCTTCAGGATGACGATCTTCCCATAAAAACTTACCAAGGGCGAGCTGTAGGGTGTAAGGTCCTCGGTTCTCAAGCTCAGCCCCTTATACAGGTCAGGGTAGATTATCTCGGCACTACTGCCTTGGTCCACCATTACCCTCTTCGCATCATACCCTCTAATCCTAAGCCCGACCACCTAAGTGTTATCATAGGGCTGTATGGTTCTGATCTCATCCTCTTTCTAAAAACCCAGTGTTGGTTGGGTGTTCACTCTAGCCCTTCTCGGCTCTAGATTGGGGTCCTCGGTGGTAAACCGAGCCACAGACATCACTCTGGAAGGACAGGACCCGATCCTCCCTGGTGCAGTAAAGATGACGTTTATCGTGCCTAATAGAGGTCTCGAAGGAGCATCTCTCCTTGGTTCTTGGCCGGTATGGCTCCCCTAGCCATTGGAATGATGTAAGAGGTGCTTCAACTTTCCTTCCCAGACCAGCTGGTCTAAATGGTCCCACAGGTTCCTACAGTCTTCTATAGTATGTCTCTGGTCTTGGTAATATTGGCAATAGAGGCTCTGATTACACCTCATAGGGTTTCTTACCATCTTGTTTGGCCATTTGAAGAATGGCTCATTCTTAATCTTCTCTAGAACCTAATGCACCGGCTCTCGGAACACCGCGTTGACCGCCTGAGCGTTAGCAATTCCTGGCTGCTCAGTGTAGTCCCTCTTAGGCTGATTGTTATTGTACCTATCTGACCTGATATCCCTCCTCTCCTGAGGGATAACCTTTGCCTTACCTTTCCCCTGCTGCTAGTCTTCTTCAACCTTCTTATACTTGTCAATCTGTTCCATGAGTTGGCGCATGCTGATGACAGGTTTTTTTGTCAAAGACTTCCTTAAACTGTGATCAGTTGGGAGATCACTCTTGAAAGTACTAATGGCGACGTCATCAAAGTCACCATCTATCTTATTGTACATTTTCTAATATTTGTCCCAGTACGTTTTCAAGGTCTCCCCTTCTCGCATGGATAAGGACAATAGAGAGTCTAAGGGCCAAGGGACTCTACTACAAGTGATGAAGTGAGAGCCAAATACTTAGGTGAGCCCCCTGAAGGAGTCTATGAAACCTGCCCTCAAGCCATCAAACCACCTCATGGCCATGGGTCCTAGACTGGAGGGGAATACCTTGCACATCAAGGCCTTGTCCTTAGAATGGATGGCCATTCTCTGGTTGAAATGGCTCACATGCTCCACAGGATCTGTTTGACCATTGTAGATGGTGAACGTTGGCTGATTGAACTGCTGAGGTAGTTTTGTGCCCTCAATCTTGTGCGTGAAGGGTGACCTAGAAATCTGGTTTAACGCCTTTCTCATAGCGTCATTTCCCAGGCTTCTGCGTGACAGACTCTTATGCCTACGCTTGTGGTGGTGCTCCTCCTTGTAGGAGAAAGACTTGCCTGGCGAGGTGCGAGACCTTCGCCTGTAGTTGTCGTCCTTTTCGTCATCAGAAGAAACGTCTGAGTTAAAGGGGGTTTGCCTTCACCATGAATGGCGTAACTCCCTCTTCAACTGGTCAATCTCCAGTTGCATGCCCTTGTTACTCTTCGCATGGGAGATACGACTTCCACCTCGAGGTTGACTCCTATCAGTATGTGTGGTATGCACACTTCCTTCGCGGTCACCTCTCCGCTCAAGGTTGACAAAGGGGTCGCCCCACTGGGATCCCATAGATTCTGCTTAGTGTGGACCTGAACCTACCAAAGTTAACCGCTGTACTCACTATCGCACAAGTTCTCCCCATAGATGGCGCTAATTGTATCGACACGTTCTGTGGCTCAAGCCCAAAATGTAAGGGATGTTGGCCCGATGAGCCCAGTACAATAAATTTGTAGAGAGTGGGTCAAAGAACTAGGCCCTAATGAGCTTAACAATGGCTAGTATGAACTCGGGGGATGATCAAGCAAGAACCATACACCCAGGATTGAATGAATTCACGGTCCAAGTAGGCAAATCTTATTTTAAATCAATAAAACTTATTACAAGTGAAACTTTAATTGCTATAGTATCCTTCCTTTCTTTTTTCCCTCCTCCTTCCTTTAGGGGTCTCTTACATTATATACCTCCTTCCTGGTGATCTTGGCCATCCATTTGTCAATCGTCCAAGCCACTACTCAAGTGCCCGTCCCATCAAACACCCTTTCTAGCTCTCTATGAGTTGCAATAGCCAAGGAAGCACTGTTCAGGGAGTCTTCCCCACATAAATGTGGCCAGAAAAGTAGCTACAATGCATTTAATACAGAGATAGCAGCTTTTCCTTAGATATTCTTGGGTTCCTTTCCTTCTCGTGTGGTCATGAGGCACGTTTCTAACACTGGAGCTTCTATGGAGGTCATTTTTGTCATTGGAATGCGTATCTAAGCTATATTTGTCATGGCCAAGAAGGAATTCCTCCTCAGACTACCTTCTACTCCTTTCTTATTCATGCGACTCTAAACTAAAATCCCTCACAACTAATTTTCCCTCCTCGGACATGCCAACATTCTCAAACAAGGCCTAAGGCCCAATATATAATTTTGGGTCCTTATCCCTACAAAAATAATATGAGAAGGAAAAAAGTAAAAATAAAAAATATAGTATTAACACCAAATTATCCAAGTCATGTTATGTTATGTAATAAAATAACATTATGTTTTTATATACTATCTTTATAATACAATATGATAACATCTACGAAATCAAAGAAAAGAAAAAATATAACAACTTAAAAACACAACTTAATCATCAATCCAAAGTAGACTTCCAAATAATATAAAAATTCATCAACATAAAGTAGAGATGCAAGAAAAAAAAAATTAAATCCACCAAAAAAATGAAAAAGTAAAAAATTGACTAAGAGAAAGAAAGAGAAATAACCTTTTGTATTGTGTGTAGGAAAACTAGGTATAGAATGAGAAAGATAATTGTAAATTTATAGTAAGAGAAGGGGAATAAGAAAAGCCAAAAATATAGGAAGATAAATGGATAGAGGAAATGTGATATTAAGGTGGATAATAGTGGGGAGATGAAAAGGTAAAAGGAAGGGGAAAATTTGGAGAAAGTATAACAATAAGTTGGTAAATCAATAAAATAAAATAATAGAAAGTTAAAAATAAGAGAGAGTGTTGGAAATGGATGGATAATGTAGCCGTTGATGTAGCTCAATAGGAACATAGAAATAATAAATGTTATGCTTTAGCTTTTAGATATACATAGATAGATTATATAGATATGAGTAACATCGAAACATTTTTTCAAAGCATATGGATTGAATTAAAAATAATTAATTGTATGTATATAGAAAAAATTGAAATATTAGGGCTATTTAATTAAAGTAATTAATTGCATATAGAAGAAAATTGAAATTTGTCCAGATACTGCAAAACCATAAACTAATTAAACTCACATCAAAAAAATAAAATAAAATAAAATAAACTAATTAAACTATAAATATAAAATAAATAATAAAAAGCCACCACCTAAGATTACATCCATCACCTTATCATAATTCAAATTATAATCAAACAAAGTGTTTGGGATTTAGGAGGGAAAATGTTTCGAACTATGAGATTAGCAGCATATTGTAACTATCTATAAAAAAACATAATAATAAAAAATCAAAGAAAGCGAACCCATTGAGATAGTTGGATTTATCAAAATACTTGTCTAATGAAAAATTATAGAAAATGTTACCTAATTTGTAAAAATACTCATTTAATGAAAAATTTATAATTCTAGAATTTACATTAGATGTAACTTGAACATGAAACATAAGTGTCTCTCTCTCTCTCTCTCTCTCTCTCTCTATATATTTATCTTTTTTTTTTTTTTTTTTTAGTTTCAAACTTGTGGGTTTTTTCTAATTTTTGAACATCATGGAATGTTTAGTTTCAAACTTGTGGTTTGTATTTAATTTATGAACATCATGTTTTAGTTATTATATACTATTACTCTTAAATTTGGTATATGTTTATATAATGTGAAAAAGTATGCTTAGGAATATGTAGAAAATATAAATACAAATATTTTTAATAATTTTATAATCGCCGCACCTCGCTGCACCCGCACTCTACTTTTTCAAAAATTGCTGAGTCTCGCACCTATACCCGCACCTGTACTGGAATTCGGAAATGCACTTGTGCTTCATATTCCTGAAAAATTCACTAGAGAGTTGGGGACACTCTGATGATAAAGTCAATTAGAGATTTTTTGGAATGAAATTGTAATTTTTTTAGTATATATATTTTTTAATACAATATAGAAATATACTATAACCTAATTTAAGTGTATATATGTGTGAAATTCCTTCCTAGAAACTTGACCCCGACCCTTACCCCTCCCACCCCATAAGTATTTAGACTTGTGGAGTGACCATTGCGCCAAGGGTGCGCGGTTATTTTTTTAGTATAATTAACTCCTCCTAGTTGGTGTATTTTATACTCATGAAAGGAATTTCTCTCTCTTCCTAAGATTTGAGTCTTAAAACCTGAAATTTTTTTTGGTTGATTTAATGCTTGTCATTCCAATTTGGCGACATCTAGGAATGATTGGGCAACTGAACATTTTGACCTGCTTTAGGAGGAGTCCAAATCTTCTCATTCTTCCTGATTCATTATATACTTCACAAATAAAAACATGTCACATGTCCATCTATTTCATTAAATGCTAAATTTATGCCTTTTATTATTTCAATTACCTCAATATGATGGATTATTTATTTATTTATTTTAGGAAATTAAAATAATAGAAGACATAAATTTAACATTTAATAAAATAGATGGACATGTGACGTGTTTTTATTTGTGGAGTATATAGTGGAGCAGGATAAGTGAGACAGAAGATTTGAACTTCTTTAAAAAGGGGATGATCATCAGGGAGCATATAACATCGAATTAAACACAATAAGAGGTTATTAGGGTACAACTATTCTACATTGCCGACGCTTCTTTCTAGGCAAAGAATTTGATGATATGATAAGACCGGCGGGACAATCTCCCTTAATCTTGCCTTATCCAAATTATGGCAACCCACCATTGTTGGTGACTCTAGCTAGCCCAGCTGCTCTTCTTGCCATTGATATATATATATATATATATATCAATCCATTATATAATCAACTGCTTCATCATCAATTACTTTTTTTTTCTCTTTTAACGTACTGTAATCAGTGGCGAAACCAGGATTTTAGCCTAGAGGGGGCAAAATTAAAAGATAATATTAAAAGTGAAATTAATCTAAAAAATATTAATCAACAATAATAACAAAATAAATAAACAATTGTAAGCAAATATGAATATATTTCATATTATTAAAATAAATAAACAAAATTAACCAATTCATAACTACTAAAAATTTACAAACTGATGGAGTAAGAATGTGATTAATGTTACTTAAAAAATATAATGAATAAATGTTTGAAATGATTTTTTTGTGATTTGTGACATATCAATTTGTAAGACATAAGTTGTAAAATTTGTGGTATTTCTAGTATCATTCAATGATAAAATACTGTAAAAAGTATCATAAATAGTAAAAATGGTGTAAATAATGATATAAAATAAAAAATAGTGAAATAAGTGCAACTGTGCAAGTTATAGTAGGACAAGACAAAAGCAATGGATTGGTCACTTTCAACAAATAAAAGTCTTTCTTTCATTTTTTTTTGTTTCCTCCATGTCAGTATATAACTACTTTAGACTACTATTATTAAAAATTTTGAGGAGTTAGGGGGGCAGGTGCCCCCCTCGCCCCCCCCCCCCCCTCTGGCTCCGCCAGTGATTGTAATACCATGGATAACATTTGCAAATTCCGTGCACCCGCCCAGCAGTCCAAATTGGACCCATATGGCCGAGAAGAAAATACATAGAAATAGAATTAGACACTTTGGGCCAAGCATGCCCCAAGAACAAGAAAAAAGAGAAAGAAAATGCTTTGATCTTTTTCCTAGATGCTTCTAAACTTTCAACAAAATTTTAATACGTGTACTAGTAAAGATTAATTACATCTTCCTTTAAAAAATAATGTAGTTTATTTATTTCAACAGGTTCAGCTTCAGTTTTGTTGATAGGGATATACCTTCATATATAGAGTCATTTTCCAAGCACATCTCAACATGCTCACCCTTCAGATTAGGAACGGATTGTTTATATTATTTTCTTTAAAAGCAAGCCTCAACACAAAAGCTAAGATTTAAGTTCAATTATTAAAGAAACTTACTTTGGTTCTCCCCTCTTATCGTGCGTGTATTAAAAATATTTAGTATTCTAAAAAAAAAAAGTTCAATTATTAAACAAGTCAATCTCAAATATGATACTAATGTGTTATAAACAAAGCTAGTGAAAAAAATCAATTAAAGTATATACTTATATAGATTCAATATTAAATTATTTTTATTTATTAATAACTTAAATAGTCTATAATTTGTATATGATAATTTATATACCTAATTAACTCAAATAATTTTTATAAGAAACCTAATTAACTCAAATAATATCATCTCAGCCATAATTTAATCATTAATCATTAGTGTACATTTTTAAGGGGGTGGATCCTAGTTATAATATCTGCTTCAACAGAGGAAAAAATAACTAAATTACCTAACTTATTATAACTCTTGTGCTTAAACATGAAATTTAGCTTGTTGATGAGTTCGAATTTTATTCTCATTTTAAATAAAAAATAATAATCTTAAGTTTTTACTTTTATAGTTCCCTCATTTCGGTTTTCTTACATCACATACGGTTAGTTAGTGGCAGCCGGAGACACTTATTGTCGAGTGGATGCAATCTCATGAAATTTTAAACACAAAATAAAGGTATATTTAAGAATTATTATAGAATTTGAAATTCATTTTATCATTACACCCATTAAAAAATATTTGGGTTCACTTATGAGTATTTATAAATGAAAATTAAGGAAAAAAAAAGAAAGAAGAAGATCTTTTTGTAATTTTAAAAATGTATGGCTGTATTAAATAAAAAAGAATGATTTTTAAAAGATATGATCTAAAAACACTTTTTTTTTTTTTTTTTGACAAAGTTTGGCTACAAACTAGTTTTGAAAATCTAATAGTTAGATTACATGTTTTTTATATCCTTAACACGCATGTCAAATTTTGTACTAATTGAATGTTATTTACTATTTAATTCATAACTTATTTTTTATTCATAATTTTAGACTACAAAAAATTGAAATTTAAAAATTTGAATGATGACATAGTTATTAATTTTGACATTCTAAAATTTTTTTAAGTATGAAGGATATAAGAATAAAACATAATTCAATGGTAAATTTATCAAAATTCACATTCAATAAAAAAATATTGAGTGAAATTAAAGGCTACAAACTAGTTTGTGATCAAATTTGTCATTTTCATTTTCCTCCAAATTGATCACAAAATGAAAAACTTATTACTCATCCAACCTTTCTCTCTGCTAGTTCTTNTTTGCCATAGTTTTTTTTTTTTTTTTAGCCATAGTTTTACCCTCATACTTCCTTATTTAGTTTCAAATCCTTTATTTTTTTGAAAAAATTTATTTTTATAATATTTTCACATATTTCATAACAATCTTAAGTAGCAGTTGTTATTAATTGTTAATGTTATTGCAAAAATAAATAAAATAAACTCAGGATAAGTTCAAATTGAAACAATAATAACTATACTTATAAGTTGTGAAAATGTTATGGATAACGCACTTCTCTTTATTTTTAGCAATTTACAAACTCAATTGGTTAGCACCCCTACTATTTCTAACAAAAATATCAGGTTTGATTCTTCCCTCCCCAACTTTCAAATTATCAACAATATATATATATATATATATCAACATTTTCTCTAGCTACAGGGTATAAAAAAAAATAGAAAAAAAAAAATATAAATTTCATATAAATCGAAACTTAGAAGCTATGTACTAATGATTCTACATGTTTAAAATCACAAGATAAATCTAAATCATAAAATCAGTCATATAGAGTTATAAACTCATGTTCGCGATAGGATGAGCCTTGTTAGTAAAATCCTAAGAAACTATGTAGACTTTTTCATCTTTTTCACTAGTATTTTTTACTTAACCAACAAAGCCTCCTTGGCTAGGATTTTTTTTTTGCAAAATAACACAATTTTGCTAACAATTTGTTAGTTAGAATCGTTTCCAAACTATTTAGGAAACTAGCATTTCAAGTCTTTTAGACTTGAGTTTACTATAGCAGCTCAAGTTCCATGTGCTGGCAGAGCTAATCCACATGGAACTCAAGTTTTAAAGACTCGAATTCTAGTTCATGCACTAAGTTCTTGTTCTTTCTTCATTTTTCTTTCTTAAGACCCAAATTAAAGATTTAGAAAATACCCAAAACCTAATTGCTCAAGTTCCTGCAAATCTGGTTTAGAGAGAGAGAAAATGAAAATCCAAGGTGGACAAGTCAACCTTATGATGGTGGCGGCTGGGTTTGCTGTTAAATCAAGAGAGTTAGCTTAAGAGAAGAGGGTTTTGGTTCAGGTTTAGAGAGATGAACTTGAGATTAGACCATCGTCGATGGTAGTGATGATGGTTGGAGGAAGAGCTAAGGAGGCTCGACCATTGAAGTTCAGAGGGGAGAGGGAATGGAAGTTCAGTTCGAGCCAATTTCCCTTGCCGAGCCTTCACTGCTTGGGTTCAATCTGAACCATGGGGGTTGCTTTGTTGTTGCTTCTCTAGGTTTGTTGTTTTGTTGCACTGTTATTTTTGTTTTTGTTGCTTCTAGGTTGTTGGGTTGCTTCATTCTTTAGGTGCTTTGTGGTTTAGGGAACTTAAGTTTTAAAGACTCGAGTTCCACGTGGATAATTTTCCACCTCACTTTGCCAGCACATGGAACTTGAGTCTTAGTGAACTCAAGTTTAAGAGACTTGAGATACTAGTTTCCTAAATAGTTTGGAAACATTACTAACTAACGAAATTGTTAGCAAAATGGTGTTATTTTGTAAAAAAAAGAATCCAACTGGCCACCACCTTCTAAGTTCTTTAAGAGGATCATTATGGTTTGATTAAATTAGAATTTCTTACTATGGTTCTATTATGTCCCTCAAATTTTAGTCACTCTCAATTGGCATTGTTTATGGCGATCATCACGATAGAGTAGAATTCCTTACTACAATTCCATTATGTCCCTAATTCACCCACCCACAAGATATATGTTGGACTAAGTGTGCGTTTGGGTAGAAATTATTTCTACCCACGTCTGCGTTTCCAACATTTTACTCTTTTTTTTTTTCTTTTTTTTTTTTTTTTTTTTTTTTTTTTT
Organism: Quercus suber; assembly: GCF_002906115.3. NCBI lineage: Eukaryota > Viridiplantae > Streptophyta > Magnoliopsida > Fagales > Fagaceae > Quercus > Quercus suber. The sequence goes on along the minus strand of NW_027069593.1, from coordinate 98,151 downwards.
GGCACGCGTTTTAGAAGACAAATTCATTGTTACGGCTACTGTTCATGCGCTGTTCATGAACCACAGCTGTAATATTTGACTTTTCAGCCACTTTTTAGCACATCAGTGGGTCCTGTGCACTGTTCACGGGACCCACAAATTTCATTTCTCAGCAACTTTTTCATTAAAAATGAGCCGCACAGTACCATTCACACATATAAAATTTATTTTGCTACAGTGTTTTTAGTTTTTAATTGTATCCAAACGGACCCTAAAGTCTAAAATCACTAACTTTGTGTTTGATCTCTTATTTATTGCACTAGTTGATTGATTACTGACTAATTTTTATTCTAGTTCCAATTTATTTTGCTAATATGGATACTCATCAATGATTATCTCTAATCCCCTAACCTAATATTATTATTAATCAAAACTAGCATTGAGGACATCAAACAGGAACAACAGCTTGCACATCTTTCAGTTGAAGCAAATATAAATGCTAGATCTTCACGACTAGTTTCTTCCTTTTCTTTCAAGGCTAGACCACAGTAAAATGGCACACCATAGCAGCAGTTCTGTAGATATACTTTGAATGCCTATTTGGCATGTAATGGGGTCATGTTTAATTACTGACCCTGTGGTTTGGGAAAAATTAGTTCAATGGAAAATCATCAATCTGAAAGGAAAGGGCTTTAAAGCTATTTTATGTAAAGTGGCTTGGTAGGTTTCAGCTTAACACATTTGGATTCAAATGAAAAACACAAACTATGAAGAGGAAGTACTCACTGAGGAGCAAATAGTGAAGAGTAATGGTTGGGAAGTCAAAGCGAAGGCGGAAAAGATTGCCCTGGCAGGAAACACTATCCTCCACAAAGATTTGTGTACTAACTGGGGGTTCTTGAGGGATGAGTATTAATGCAATTCTCTAATTAGTTTTGATTTTGACTTTGTTTCAGCTCAGTGTTGTATTCTTGTATCTAGACCAAGGTTGTAGCAGCTGGTTTAAATTGTTAGACTGTTAAGAGTCTGGGTTGTAGTTGTTGGTTCAAGTTGTAAATTGGTGTTTCTATCCAAAAAATAAATAAGATAAATTAGTTGCTGTGGCTCTGTTTTCACTAATACAGCTTTTTGAGTCCGGTTGATATAACAGTTTTGATACTTGGAAATAGGAAATACAGAAAGAAAATTTTCACAGCCACATACATTTTATAACTTAGATTGGTCAGACAAACAAGTGCAATTAATAATTCAACTTGCACATATTGAATTCTCCAACATGATACAAGCATCAAGCATGCTTGGGATTAAAAATCAACAAAACTGTAGAGTGTTCACATTACTCATCCCTTGCCATTCTCTTCATGGCAATCTCCTTTGCATTATGCAATTCATCAATATATTCATCAGTTTCACTCAATTCATCCAAATCAGACTCAAACTCCTCATCGGACAACTCCTCATCATCAATATCATCGGAAGACTCATGTGTCTTCCCAACAATTTCTTCCATCAACTCCTTGTCAGCCTCCTCATACTTACCTGCCAATTTCCTCTTCAAAATCGCTTCAAAGATCGATGGTATTGCCTCTGCATCGCCTGCATAGAATTTATCTATGAGCTTTTTCAGCTCTGCAACCAGACCATTCGAATTTTATTAAATTTTAATTACAGAGACCAACAAATAAGACATTCTAAATGAATGCAAAAACAAATAAGATTATTCATAATAGGTAACTATCATAATGCAGATAATAAAACCCATAAACCCCTATATTTAAACAAATTCATGCTTTAACCAAAAAAAAAAAAAAACCAAACTAAAATCTTAAATATTATACTGAAAATAATGAGAATTAAGAAAACCCAAAATTGAAAACATTCAGATTTTCCCTACTCTAAAATAATTATAATTCATAATTCTCAATCCTGCCTAGTCAAACAACTTGAGAATCCCAAAAAAAAAAATCCAGAGTAAATTGCAAATAGTTTAGGCCTTGAATTTCTTTAACTCACAAAATTTATTATTAAAAAAAAAAGAGAGATTTTAACCCCAAAAATTCAAAGAATAAACTGCTAAAAAATAGCAGAATAAGTTTCCTTCTAAACAAATTAAAATTTCTAACAACAAAAAACCCAGATAGCAACTCAAGTGTCTAACTAATCTACTAATCTCAATCACTAACACAACATGTATGAAATAATTTCAGTATTCAGAGACTATGAATTTTCCCTCATTTTCGTGGTGAGGTTTCCCACTAACCAAACAGAGGGTAAGTTGAAAATTTTAAAAATTGAATATTATGATTTGGAAGATTACCTGGATTACTGATGTCTTCTTCATCAACGGAGGAATTGGGTTTTTGGGTATGGGTCAAATTGGATCCATTTCCATTTGACGAGTAGAGCCTGAGTCGTGACAGAGTCGAGGCAACGAGTGAGATGGGAAAATGATTGGGCTTGTTGGCGTAGAAAGTAGTAGCACTGCTTCTCATCAGTAATAGAGTTTGCTTCATGTAAATGTTCATCGCTGCTCTGCTCCTTTGTTTAGGGTTTTAGCCTCTCTTTTTGTTTTTGAGGGTTTAAAGGCTTTAATTACACTACTTCAACATTTTTGTTTATTTATTTATTTATTATTTTTGGGTTAAAGGGTATCTATTGAATTATTTGTATAAAATGGGAATGTTAACTGATGAAATTATTTTTGGAAATGTTTTACAGAAAAATAATATAGTAGTTCATTCTTTCGACCAATTTTTATATTTTTCATAAAAGTGGTGTCAAAATTTTTCTAAAATGGTTTGTTAACAATTGTGAACACTCATTAACAAGACTTTTTGTAGGTTCCAATTAGCTCAACTGGTAAAGTCTCTGATAGTTGTATAAGAGATATAGAGTTCAATCCCCGCCTACACCAAAAACTGATTGGTGTCTTGGTCTGATGATAAAGAGCTATTATCAAGAGCGAACGCTATAGGTTGAAAATCTCTCAAAAAAAATTAACAAGACTTTATTTATTTATTTATATAAGATCATATTAATGGGTGTCCTTAGGGTAATATGGTTTACTAACAATTGTCCTAAGGGTACCCGTACACATAACCCTATATAAAAAGTTACTGTTAACGGGGTCTACAATCACAATTGTTAATAAATCATTTTAAGAATGTTTTGATACTACCTTTATGGAAATAAAAAAAAGTTATTAAAACATTAAGTTTTTTTCCTTTTCCCATAAAACATTTCTTAAAATATATCACTAACAAATGCCCTTAGTGCATCCATTAATATTTCTTTATATAAAATTGGGGTTTACTAACCTATGTCCTTATGGTGTATATTAATAAACTATTTTAGAAAATTTTTTATGGGAAAATAAAAAAAGTGACTAAAATTTTCAATTTTACATAAAAAGTTTTCTAAAATTGATTATGAATGTATATCTGGCATACATTAACAGAACTCATATAAAATTACTCAACTTTGCAAATCCAAGTCCTTTTTTCCCCCCCTTTCTTTTTTTTCCTTCTTTAAAGCTTCAAATCCCAAGTTTTTCAAGCACAACAATTTATTATATTTTGTGTAACCTTGCATACCACATCTCTCTATATCAAAGTAGATTCGGCTTAGGTCTAATGCGTCAGTGCATTGGATATGATATGATACAGGTGTCTATACCTGTGGGTGCAAGGGATGGGAAATTAAAATGCAGTCACCACCTAGTTATATGGTCTAGGAAATATGAATATTGTGTCCTTTCGATGAAGAACTTTTTGATCTTACTACTAGAATTTGGGTTTGTTTGGTCACAATCTGAATGACCCCTTGTGATTAACCCTAATTAATTAATTAATTAGCCAAGTCATTAATTAATCAATTTAACATGCAAATACGTGGAAGCACAAACAAATCACCAAATACTAAATATGCAGCGGAAAAAATAAATGACACGGTGATTTGTTTACGAATGGTGAAAACCCTAACGGCAAAAACCCCACCGGGTGATTTTCAGGTCACCACTCCCGAAACTCCACTATTATCAAATCAAGCGGTTACAAGAAAGGAATCCCAAGTACCTTACCAACCTACAGTTGAACCCTTACCCCAATACCCAATTGGACTTGATCTGTAGTGACAGTCTCCACCTTTGATGCACGGCTCCCAAGTACGTGACTAACCAATGCGCGGATCCAAGTACGCGACTTCAGAACACCAACTTGAGGAAGAATGGTTGGCTGCAAAGTTCTTCAGTTCATCCACATGATGAATAGCAGGAAGATGCTTGGTTACAAAACCCTATGGTGCAAATACACAGCAACTTCTTGATGGAAGATGAACTAGGTCAAGAACCTTGTCTGTTGAGCACAATTTGCATAAACAGAGATTGCTCAATGATAATACAACTTGTGTCACCCAAAACGGCTCTTAAAATAATCCTTTTATATGTTTAGGGTTAGAAGAAAAGAAAGCCCAAAAACATATTCACGGATCCCAAGAAAATCAGATTGGAATTCTGACTTTTTAATTCTCGACAGATAGCAGGTGTCGAGGTAGCTATCGAGAGGTGTCGAGCTTTAAAAATTCTGCACTTCAACTTGCTTTCTCTTGGACAGACTTGATGACTTCAACACTTGACCTTGAAACATTGTTTCTTGAAGTATTAAAAACACCTAGAACTACCCAATTACAAGCAGAGTGCGTTTTGTCAAAGGATTAGCCAATTTACATAACTAAGTGACATATGTTCTTAAACAAGTTAAAACATATATGTCCTAACAATCTCCCCCTTTGGCAATCCGTGACAAAACCACAACAAACAAATGAGCATATGAGAGAAGTCATAAATCACTCAACTCATATTCACTTGTTGAATACAATAAAATCTATCCTAACACAAACTCTTGAAAAACTTTGCAAGAAGAGAGTTTATGGCAAGTAGACTTTGACAACCTGTATTTCTGAAACACTTTAAACAAAACTCATCAAGGCATCTTGTGTGAAACAGAAATAAATAGATTGCATACAAGTATAAAGAACATGTGTATAAAGATAGAAAAGAAACAACACATGAAGAGAGAGGTGAAAGAAACATACATCAACATATAGAGAATATAAGTACAATGTATGTAAAATGGTCAAAGGACCTCATATACAAGATCAATGTATCTAAGAGATAAGAAAAGAAAAAAAATACATATATAGCCTCACTACATCCCAAAAAAATGACAACACTCCCCCTATCAAAAATGTCCTATACTAACTCTCCCCCTAAGATGACTACTCTCATAGCCCAAAACTACTCCCCCTTTTTGTCACGAGTGACAAAGGGTAGAGTGTCATGTAGACATCTCATCGGCAGAGCTAGCATCCCCATCATCATCATCATCATCATCCTCATCATCCTCAGACTCTGACGCTGCTGGAGTAGATGGTGAAGGAGTAGCCTCTGGAGCAAATCTACCCATGATCGCCTGCCGTCGTGCAATACGACCCACACGAACATTCACCTGATACAACTCAGCAGAGAGTGTATCAAGACGAGTGTCCATGCGCTGCAGCTGCGCCATAATATCACCAAGGGAGACATCGCTCGAAGAGGAAGAAGGAGCAGATGTAGAAGGAGTGGATCTGGGCGGCGCCGAACGGGAGGGAGGAGTGGCACCTGGCTGTCTCGACCTGAACTGCGCCTCACTACGTTTTACGGTAGCGGCGTCTATGGCAGATATGTGTGTGAAGTGGTCGGACACAGGAAAGGGAACAGAAAAATGGCGTAGAATCCGCGTGATAGCAGAAGGAAAGATGAGCTTATCACGGGACGCCGAATCAAGATAGACCTCTATGATAGATCGGATGAAGTGAGAAGGGAAGTCTATGGTAAGATGCTCAAGCAAAGAAAGCAAAAATCGAGCACGAGGCTCTGTGATAGAGTTATAGTGAGAAAGAGGATGGAGAACAAAAGTCATCACCATGTTAATGAATCTAGGACCTTTAGCAAAAGGCCTACATGATGTGAACTGATGCTCACCCCAATCAGCAGGGCGCTCACAAAAAGCAGAGATGAGCTCATCTTTGGACACAGTCCTCAGACGCTCACAAGAGGGGTAATCTGGAAACTCTATCCTAGGTACTCTAAGCACATCCGCAACAAGTTGCGGTGTGACAGGAATGCGCATACCTCGAACGCGAGTAACAAAATGAGGTACTGAAAGATCAATCCCGTGCATGTTGGAGTAGAACTCCTGTATCAGCACGAGAGGGCAAGTGACCGGGATGTCACACAGTGACCCCCATCCCCTACTGTTAATGACAGAGGGAAGGTCAGTATCGGCGAAGTCCGCCAGAATAACGTGGCGTTCCGAATGAACACCTCGTTTAGAAAAGTTCTCCGAAAATGCCTTATGAGCATCTCCATCACGGAACCGAATGTTAAAGGGAGTAGTATCTGAAGAAGTAGAAGCTCCAGAACGCAGAGGGTTCCGAGCAGGAGTAGATTTACGTTTGGGTGCCATAGACACGACTAACGTAAAAGAATGAGAAAAAGATAGAGAGGGAGACAATCAGAAAAGTCCCAACACAGTTCAAATATATCAAATATGTTGAACAACAAGTACGTATGCATGGGAATGCATGAGCATGTGACATGCAAAAAAAAAAAAACATCATGGGCTCAGCCCAATCCAATCCTAGCAGCACACAAACATAAAGCACACATCTAAATGCATGTAAATATCATTATAATGCAAATGAAATGCAATGTATGACATTTTGAAATCATCTAAGTGCAAACCCAACCCAAAATTTGAAGAAAAACTCAACAATTTTGAAAAACCCCAAATTTTTATGAAAAATCCCAAAAACTAGGTTTTCAAACATGAAATGCATGAAAAAGGAAGGGAAAAGTGATCTTACCAAGAGATTGAAGCAAGGAATGAGCAAGATCCAAGTGGGGTTGAAGATTGAGTGAGAAAATCAAATCTGGAAGATGAAAAGCCACGGACAGATCGAGTGAGATCGAGAGAAATGAGTGAAAAATCGCGATCTGCACTTAAATAGGCACCTCAGTAATTCTCGACAGCTGAGGTGTCGAGAGGTATCGAGGAAGCTGTCGAGGAAGGTATCGAGGAAAAATGCCTTCGACAGATGAAGGTATCGAGAGGTATCGAGGTACAAGGCCAAATGCAGATTCAAGAAACTAGATCGATCGACAAGGTATCGAGAAGGTGTCGAGAAGACAGAAGAAATCTCGATCGATCCACAAGGTATCGAGACAGGTGTCGAGAAAGAAGACTCAAACAGCATAAGTGAATCTCGATCGATCCATTAGGTGTCGAGAATCTATCGAGGGGACAGAGACTTTCTCGATCGATCCATCAGGTGTCGAAGAGGTGTCGAGATTGCGATAAGAAACGACTTGAGAAGCTCGACAGATGACCAGGTATCGAGGAGGTGTCGAGGAGGTGTCGAGCCAGCAGTAAAAAGCAGTTTTTCGAGAAGGGAAAAACACAGACATGAATGCAATCCAACACACATCTCAACCAAAGATCCACTCAACATATAAACCTCTCAAAAACATCTCTCAACAAGAAAATAAGCACAAGGATCATGCAAAACACACACACACACTAAACAAGTCTAACCAATTTTATATTTTAAAAACAAGTTATGACAGTTTAGTGAGCATACATTAGCACATGTAAAACCTTTGTGATGGCCAAATCACATTGTACCTGCACATGTATCAAAAGTAGCAAAGAATATTGCGTGTTGTGTGTGAAAAACATCGCAAGATTGCATATGTGTATACATGTTATGACGATCTGAGATATGAGAAAATAACTTTTAACTCACACACAATCATAACTGTTTGATGGGGACTATCACCTTCGAGGTACATCCTATAACTCCCACATCTCCTAGAATACACGCTTGCAACCATATATAAAGCATTTTTAATCTTTTTGCTTTTTATTTTTCTTTGCATGTTTTCTTTTATTTTAGCATATCATACATGGGTATATAAAAGAGAGAAAAGAAATACCCAAGATGTTAAGCAATTGACATCGCACTTTTGCTATGCCGAAGCATACGAATGTCTTTGACACTGCACTTTTGCTATGCCGAAGCATACAGGTGTCATATTATGATTGGCGGGCACCAGTGGTGAGATGGTTATTTATGCCTTTCTCTTAGGATTTTCTAGTCCTACCCGTCAAAAAGAGTGATATGAGTGTTAAGTTTTAAGAGATAACCTAATCTTACTCATCACAAACAAGAGCCACAAAGCTCACTTGCTTAGTTGTGCATAGAGATGCTCATCTAAGCTACAAGAGATACAAAGTTTAGAAAACTTTGTTTCATTGGCCATCCAAGGTACACAAGTACCAAAGTACACATAACACACACTGTTTTTGTATTTTTCTGATTTTTCAATTTTTTTTTTTTTTTATTTTAAATCAAAAACAAAATAAACAAAACTGAAAGTAAACACACAAAACATGTTAAACAAAATAATGCAAAAACTAGACTGACTCAGCAGAAAAACAAAACACACAAGCAATGCAAAACACAGAAAAACAAAAAGGAAAAAGAAAGTGATGAAATCACTTAAAGTCCTTTTTCTTCCACACCTTGGAAGAGCCTTTCCTTTGATTAAATCCTTGAACCGGCGATGAGGGGGAAGAATTTAACCCGTTCAAGTTTGAAAGGAACATGAGGGCTTTCAGAAGATCTCCAAGAGGAGCAAGAGAGGATTGAAGCTGATTGTGGCTTCCAGATGCTATCATGCCATTGCTCTGTTGAGTGGCTAACCACTTATAGCAATTTGGTCTAGTATGACCGGCAGCTCCACAATGATGACAGAGATGCTGCTTCTTTTGTTTAGGCTTTTGAGAGTTAGCCTTCTTAGCTCTAGGGTTTTTAGCATCTTTCTTGTCTAGCTTAGGGGGTGCTCCTAAGACAGATTTTCCCTTGTCTAAGTTCTCACTAGCTAATTCAGTTTTAACATCAATGTTCTCAATTTCAATGTTATTAGCAGGAGGAACAAAAACAGTATTGCTAGTAGAAGCAGAATTAGAGAAAGAGATACCATACCCCAAACCAGTTCGATCCGAAGCAGGTTTCTGATTGCTAAGCATCTCATCAAGCTTTGCACTTGAGGTCCTCTCCAGTTGAGCTCTGACTTGAAACAGCTCCGCTTCAAGCTTCTTGGTCTTCTCAGCCAAAAAGTTGTTCTCAAATCTCAGTGCTCCAATAGTTTGATTCGCCTCATCAAACTTCGTGGACAGCTCTTCACGATCGAGTTCCACATCACTGAGCTTCTTGGTGGCCAGCCTATATAATTTCTCATGCTTTTCAGAGAGCTTGTAAAGCTTCTCATAGGCTGAATGGATATCATCTTGATCATCCATCTTCTCAAATTTGGACTCCACCAATTCTTCTTCTTCATCCACTTCTTCAACAATCCCTTCAGTAGGATTGACTGTGGCAGTGAAGGCATTTAAAATTCCGTCATCTTCATTGTCGGAATCATCTTCAGGCTCAGTGTCACTTAGGGTTACAGCAAGGGCCTTGCTTTTCCCAATGCTCTTCAGATATGTAGGACACTCATGTTTCATGTGTCCGAACCCATGACACCCAAAGCATTTTGGTCCTGCGGGAACAGTATACTGACCGCCCTCCTTAGTATCCTTCTTCCCTTTGTCTTGGCTTTTGAACTGAGAAGAACTGAACTGCCTGCGGTCCTTGTCGAAGCTCCTTCCATTGGCATTCTTCATGAACTTTTTGAACTGCCGAGTGATGTAGGACTTCATCTTGGAATCTTCATCATCAGAAGACTCATCTGTATCACTGCTCTTTGCCTTCAAGGCCATGCTTTTGCCTTTGTTGGACTTGCCAATCCTGGATAACCCTATCTCATAGGTCTGCAAGTTTCCAACCAGCTCAGTCAAAGGAATCTTGTCTATATCCTTTGATTCCTCAATTGCCGTAATCTTGGCATGAAATCTCTCAGGTAGAGATCTGAGCACCTTCCTTACAATCTTGGGTTCAGGGATGGTTTCCCCAAGATTGAAGGCTGAGTTCACTATGTCCTTGAGCTTGGCATAGAACTCATCAAACGACTCATCCTCCTCCATCTTAATTTCCTCAAAGCTTGTAGTGAGCCTCTGAAGCTTTGAGTCTTTGACAGCCTTTGTGCCTTCATAGGTTGTCTGGAGGATGGTCCAAGCCTCCTTAGCAGTTTCAGTTGAGGATATCTTCTTGAACTCCTCATTGGTGACTGCGCTAAAAAGGGCATTCAGCGCTCTGCTGTTGAAGTTGGCCGCCTTGATCTTAGCATCATCCCACTCGGCCGGTTGTTCTGTTGGCTTAGTCCAGCCAATCTCTACAGCTTGCCACACTTTTTCATCTAAAGACTGCAAGAAAGCTCTCATGCGTACTTTCCAGTATGCATAGTTAGTGCCATCAAATAAAGGAGGTATGATTAAAGATTGTCCTCTATCCATGACAAACAGGGGTCAATGGATCAACACAGCAAAGATTAAACCCTAATCAGAGTGTGCCTGCTCTGATACCACTTGTTAGGTCACAATCTGAATGACCCCTTGTGATTAACCCTAATTAATTAATTAATTAGCCAAGTTATTAATTAATCAATTTAACATGCAAATACGTGGAAGCACAAACAAATCACCAAATACTAAATATGCAGCGGAAAAAATAAATGACACGGTGATTTGTTTACGAATGGGGAAAACCCTAACGGCAAAAACCCCACCGGGTGATTTTCAGGTCACCACTCCCGAAACTCCACTATTATCAAATCAAGCGGTTACAAGAAAGGAATCCCAAGTACCTTACCAACCTACAGTTGAACCCTTACCCCAATACCCAATTGGACTTGATCTGTAGTGACAGTCTCCACCTTTGATGCACGGCTCCCAAGTACGTGACTAACCAATGCGCGGATCCAAGTACGCGACTTCAGAACACCAACTTGAGGAAGAATGGTTGGCTGCAAAGTTCTTCAGTTCATCCACGTGATGAATAGCAGGAAGATGCTTGGTCACAAAACCCTATGGTGCAAATACACAGCAACTTCTTGATGGAAGATGAACTAGGTCAAGAACCTTGTCTGTTGAGCACAATTTGCATAAACAGAGATTGCTCAATGATAATACAACTTGTGTCTAACAAAACGGCTCTTAAAATAATCCTTTTATATGTTTAGGGTTAGAAGAAAAGAAAGCCCAAAAACATATTCACGGATCCCAAGAAAATCAGATTGGAATTCTGACTTTTTAATTCTCGACAGATAGCAGGTGTCGAGGTAGCTATCGAGAGGTGTCGAGCTTTAAAAATTCTGCACTTCAACTTGCTTTCTCTTGGACAGACTTGATGACTTCAACACTTGACCTTGAAACATTATTTCTTGAAGTATTAAAAACACCTAGAACTACCCAATTACAAGCAGAGTGCGTTTTGTCAAAGGATTAGCCAATTTACATAACTAAGTGACATATGTTCTTAATCAAGTTAAAACATATATGTCCTAACAGGGTTCAAAGTTTATGTATGCTCTTGGGAAGGTGTTAGGCACCCAAGATCACGCAACCTTAAGGTTGGCCTCTCATCATTATGTTCTATATCTTAACCTTATTAAAAACCATTTAAATACTTGTATTCTAGACTCACACACACACTAACCTGCATCTAGCAAACAACATGGCATCATTAACCCTAAACACAAACTTATCCATCTATCCAAATAAAAGGGAGCCAAACATATAAAGGAAAACCCTAGCATTCATCTTAAACAAAACAGTAACTTAAACACGGCAACAAGCATACCAACAAACAAAACACTTCAAAGACAAAACATTAACATATTAGTAACCCTAATCATACATCTAAAAACCCTAACATAAATGCATGAACATTGTTAATGCATGACTTACCCTTTACTTACCCCTCAGCAACACAGCACCTATGGCATCAATGCATGAACATGTGAATGAATGGCATAGCATTAAAACTAAGAAAACCCTAGCCTAAACCCTAATCTAAGCATGTGATAACAACAAACATGTTAAAAGGAAAACAAACAGTCATCGGGCTCAGAACATGTGGAAAATAGGCTTATTTAAACAAACACATGAAGGCAAAATAGAACAAACAAAGAATTATGATTTTTTAGGTAACGACATCATGCATGCTAGAACAGGTCTGTGTATGCATGAGTTCAGCCTACGTGCGTAGGCTAGATCATGCGTAAACAAATCCTTACCTAGAAACCCTAATCAACATAGAAACATAGCAGAAGCCAAAACATAAAATCTAGCAATCTATCATGCTTAAAGATATGAAGAAAACCTAAAAACAAACATGTGCACACATAAACTAAATAAAAGAAGCATATTAAATCAAAGATTAAGGCATAAAATAAAAAGAGAAGTTTTTAAAGCATACCTTAAAGCAAAAGCCCCTAGGCTAGATTTTTGATCGTTCCCTTCAGTCAAATCTATCATAATTCAATGAAATGGTGATTTGTAATCTTTAACTCAAAGGATTGGGACCAAGAAAGGTCCTAATCAAATAAAAAGAGAATTGGGGGTGTTTAGTGAAAAAACTCCCTTTTGATTCACTACTTTCTAGTGAATCTTAGGTTTTTCTTATGGGATTTCTGTGTGTTTTAAAAATGTACTATGTAAGGCTTTTTATAGTAGAAAAAATAGGGTTTGGAACGGCTCCTAGACGATGCGGGATTCGTTCCAACTTCAGCAATTATTGCAAAAAACTTGTCTTTCTTATGCTTCTAAAACCTTAGTTGCGTATGCAGGGATGTATCTACGTACGCATGCTTTAACTCGTGTACACAAGCCGCAACCCACGCACGCAAGCCGAGGGCTACTTTGGTCATTTTATTTCTAAAAATAGATTTTTGCTCATTCAAAAGGTTATATTTTCCATTTTAACACTCCTCAAGTCAACTTAATATTTGATTGGGCTCTAAACTGGCCTTGGGCTTTAGAGTTTGAGCATCATTGGAGAACAGGGGCCCGAGTTGTAAGGGGTACAAAATACGGTGTCTACAAATGCCCCTATTTTGATTTGTGAGCTTTGCTAAAGAAGTCAAAAGAATAAGAGAAAAAACATTTTGCTTTGATGTACGGCTCGGCCCCAACCCACGCACACGACACACATCACACATACATAGGGCGGGGTGTAACTCTGAAGAGCTACATGGGATTTGTATGTTCAAAGTTCCACATTTGTTGCTTGAGAAACGAGTAACGACAGGTTCACTATCCCAAAACTTGTTTTGCCACTTGCAAGCAAATGGTAAGTGACTCACTATCCTAGAGTCACTTAAAAAAAAAAAAAACAAGGGTGCTCTTATGAGCTAACCCAATAAACAACAAAAGGATATAGACTCTGTTGTGTCCATCCGAGGCTCTTGCCTCAAACTTCTTTGGGTGACTTCTTTACCTTTTTCTACCGTGCCTGTATGTTTAATTCCTTGAGGATATGTGCATAAGTAGGATCCACTAGGGATGGTGAAGAACTCGCTAAGGAGTAGTGATCCACTAGGGAAGAATCTTCTGCTTCCTTCATGGTTCGTGGAGGATTTCGAGGAAGAATCTTCTACTTCCTTGCTAGGGGTTTTTGTATGAGACTTACTGGGGAAGAATCTTTTGCTTCCTTATTGACGATACTTGGGGGAAGAATCTTCTACTTCCTCACTAAGGATTTGTTATGGTGTGCTTTGGGTCCATTGGGGAGGGATTTTCTGCCTCTTCCATAGGTATGATGCTTGATGTGCTTGAACTAATAAGGAAGAATTTTCTTCTTCCTCTTATGAGGATAATATTTAATACATTTGGGAAGAATCTTTTGCTTCCTTCACTAGGGATACTTTGCTGGAGATGCTTGAAATGTTAAGAGTCTTCTAGTTTCTTACTGAGGATGACGTTTGACATAGTTGACCCACTAGGGAATGGTTCTTGGTGGGCTTGATCCACTGGGAAGTCTCTTTTCTTTATGTACTTGATCCACTGGGGAGTTCTTTGATATGCTTGATCCACTAAGGGAATTTTTTGATAATTTATGTCTAATTGTGGAAGTCTTGAGATGTCCATCTCTTTTTTTGAAAGAAAAGAAGAAAAGGAAAAACTTTTTTTTGTTAACTGTTCATGACTAAACTACACGTAGTTTAGCCATCAGGTGTGTTCTTGCCTTACAAACCATTTATTTTCTTCTTTTCTTCTTTTCTTTTTTCATTCTCTTCATCTTCCTCACCTCTTCACATTCTGCATAACTCCTCTCTCTTTTCTCTCTACAAAAACCTCCCTCCCCTCTTTCTTTTCCTTACACCCTCTGATTCTCTCCAACTCTCCCATTTTCTCATTTTCTCTCTTTCTCTCATCATCTTCACCCATGGCACCTAAGGCTAAGAAATCTTACTACGTCCTATTTGTTGATGCCTTCCATCTCACTCGTTGGAGTGGAGCCACGAGGTTGGTGGGACCTTCACTATTGATATACTGGCCAGAGAACCACATTCCCATGGGTGAATTTGTAAGTTTTTCATTTTTTTTTTCTCATTTTCAAGTTCCTTTCTAATCTTTGGTTTGAATTTGCTTAGGTTTTGATGTGGGATGGGTTTAGATGGAAACTTGATGTCTTAAGAGGGGTCGGAAGATGTCTAGGATGGATTTTGGATGATGCTTCCTTGAAAATGTCGAAGAACTACTTCTGTCTGTGTTCTTGCATGCGTGGGCTCAAGCCTGCGTACACAGCTTGCATTCATGCGTACGCAACTATGTTCTTACATACGTAGGTATGTTTTTGAGGTTCAGCGTACATGGGAATGAACCTGCGTATGCGAGGTCTTCTTCGCATGCATAGGCTTTGACCTGTGTATGTGAGATGCCTGGCAGCAGCCTTGCTCTACTCATTTTTACTCCTTTTTTCACCCATTTTACTTCCCTATGCAATGCTAACACACATTTTTGTCATTTTTGCATCTGAATATCACTCTATTATTCTTTTTACTTTCACTCATGCAGCACAATACCATTTTCTTTGAATTGTACTTGAATCATGAATCTAATGACAACTCTCCTTTTTTGTAGTCATCATCCCCTTATGCTGGTAAGGGAAGCACCAATAAGGTGGTGGAGTGGTTCAACTTACTCGCCCCCAAAATTAGAGGCTATGTCCGGGAGGTGGGCTTTGAGCCCATCATCAGCCTTTTTCCAGAAGAGTCCGCAAGTGCCACCATGGTGCAGTGCCTCATTGAGAGGTGGTGGGACACTACCCGCACCTTTCATATCATCGAGTGGGAGATGACGGTGACTCCCTATGACTTCTACCGCATGATCGTCCTTAGTTTCGAGGGGGGCATCATTAGTTTGGATGGTGTGTTAGGCGTGCAGCTCGGCATCGATGTTAGGGAGGAAGTACTCCATTGAGACCATCCGCTACTTTGACCTAGCATTGGATTACATGTTCCTCCCATAGAGTACCATAGAGAAATGTGTTCGTATGACTAAGGCTTTCCTTCTCCACTTGATGAGGGCCTACCTCTTTGCCAATGGTGGGCAAATGGTGTCTTTGAGGTAGCTAACCCTCTTCCAGGAATTTGGGGAGGCACGGAGGGCCAACTGGAGGCAAGCATATCTTGCTTATCTTTACTCCACCCTCGACACTTTCAGCTGGGGCACTTTGCGGCACTTGTGGGGCCTTGGAAGCTCCTTGAGATCAGTTCTCTTTTTACTCTTTACACTTCCACCTGTAGCTTGTAGTCTTGCAAACTGTACTGTCTTGAAAACTGTCATATCGTCTTGAAAGCTGTCATCTTGCATCTTGTCATCTTACATCTAACTTGTGGCTTGTGCTTCTTTTTCTTGCGGCGATGGGCGATTAGGTATGGCCTTATAACTCCGAGCACCAATCTAGTTCTAAGGGAGTTTCCTCAAGTGAGGGCTAATCTTGCTAGGTTGACTTCCAATGAGGTAAGTTCAATAGTTCTAGTTTCTCACACTTCGTCATGCAATCTTCTTAGGACACCCTTCTTCTAACCTCATGTTATTATAGGTTAATTGGACCCCACGGCCTGGCCAACCCTTTCTTGCTTCTTGAGACTTGGAGCCTGCGACTCTCATCGCTTTAGAGATCACTTGACCTTTTGAAGGAGCGTGCTTGAGGGCACTATATCTGGCAGAAAGGGTGAGGTGCCAGTTGGCAGGTATGGATGACCCACAAATTCTGAGGGACCCTTCTGAGTTCATGCTTGCCCCACACTCCATAACTGATGCGGAGTACAACTTGTGGAGGAGTGGTATTTCCTATGCCGAGATTTCTTGAGGGGTTGGACTATGATGAGTTGAACATCACTCATCTCATGCCTTCTCTCACTGCCTAGGTATATACTTAAACTCTTGTTCTTGTTCTTGTTTTTTTTTCTTTACTTGTCATGAATACTGATGTGGGGAATTGTAATAAGGGGGACCTACTGCCGGTGAGCCCATTGGTCATCCACACATCCCTTGGACGGTCTATGCTTATGGCCCGGATGGCTTTGCTCGGGAGTGTGTTGTGCCCTGTAATCCTAATTTCATGGGCTATCCTTTCCCTCCCAACACTCGAGCAGTAAGTTCTTTCTTCCATTTGTTATTTCTTTTTGCCATTTCTTTCCTTGTTTCAGTCATTAACCCTTCTATCTTTAAATTGTAGCCCACTATCCAAGAGCATGAGGAGTTGGTATGGCTGGCTGGGAACCTTAAGTTGGAGGTGACCAACTACTCGAGGGATCTGTATGGTCCTGAAGGAACGACCCACCCAAGCGGTAGTGATGATGATGATGGTGGTGGTGAGGAGGAGGACCTAGAGGCAACTCCTAGCTACCAACCAAGGAAGAGGCGGCACCGTTGATTACCTACAGTCACAGCCTATATACACAGACAACACAACTTTTTTTTTTCTTTTGCTTTTAATATTTTTCATTATTCCCTTTAGCAAACTTTTGGGTTTAGTTTGAGACAAAGGATTGTTAAAGAACATCTTTTTACTATTAGGACATATGTGATTTACTTGTTAGGAACATATGTCACTATTTTATGTAATTGGCTAATCTTTTGACAAAATGCACTTTACTTGTATTTGGGTAGATATAGGACGTGTTTAATACTTCAAGAAACTTTGTTTCAAGATCAAATGTTAAACTCATGCAAGTTTGTCCAAGATTCAAGCTGAAAAATACCTGTCATTAAAGCTTGACGGCTAGCTCGACAACTAGCCATCTATCGAGCTTTAAGAGCTGTTCCAGTCCCGTGACTCGATAGTAGCTTGACAGCTAGGTATTTGTCAAGGTTTATGAAAAACAGAACTTTAGATCTGTTTTAACTCTAATCCATGATTATGCGTTTGAGTTTTCTTTTCTCACAACCTTAAACATATAAAAGAATTATTTTAAGGGTTGTCAAAGAGGACATAAGTTACACAAGTATTGAGTAAAGTTTGTTCAAGCAAATTGTGATCAGAGATAGAGTTTTGCCCTAGTTCATCATTCTTGTGAAGAAGTTGCTGTGTTTGTGCACCATGGGGTTTTGTAACCAAGTATCTTCTTGATCTTCATCTTAGATGAACTAAAGAACTTTCCAGCCAGTAACCTTCTCTAGTTGGTGATTGAAATCGCACAATTGGTTAATCATGTATTGAGAGCTGTGCATCAAAAGGAGAAATTGTCACTACAAAACAAGTTCAATTAGGTATTGGGGTAAGACTTTGACTGTATGTTGGTATAAGGTACTGGGATTCCTTTACTTGTAACCGCTTGTTGTGATAAAAGTGGAATTTCGGGAGTGGTGACCTTAAAATCATCCAGTGAGATTTTTGCCATGTTGGTTTTTCTCATTTGTAAACAAATCATCGTGTCAATTTATTTTCCGCTGCATACTTAGTTTAATTGGTGATTTGTTTGTGCTACCACGTGTTTCCAAGTTAATTTGATTAATTAATTAAACTTGGCTAATTAATCAATTAATTCATCACAAGGGGTCAATTCGTTTTTTGGCCTATCAAGTGGTATTAGAGCAGGCACACTCTGATTAAGGTTAATCTTTACTGTGTTGATCCATTGACCCCTGTTTGTCATGGATAGAGGACAGTCATTAATTATACCTCCTTTATTTGATGGCACTAACTATGCATACCAGAAAGTACGCATGAGAGCTTTCTTGCAATCTTTAGATGAGAAAGTGTGGCAAGTTGTTGAGATAGGCTGGACCAAGCTGAAGGAAGTGCCAACTGATTGGGGTGATGAGAAGATCAAGGCGGAAAACTTCAACAGTAGGGCATTGAATACTTTATTCAGTGCGGTCACTAACAAGGAGTTCAAGAAGATATCCTCTACTGAAACTGCTAAGGAGGCATGGACCATTCTCTAGACAACATATGAAAGAACCAAGACTGTCAAAAATTCAAAGCTTCAGAGGCTTACTACAAGCTTTGAAGAAATCAAGATGGAGGAGGATGAATCGTTTGATGAGTTCTATGCCAAGCTCAAGGACATAGTGAACTTAGCCTTTAATCTTGGGCAAACCATTCCTGAACCCAAGATTGTGAGGAAAGTGCTCAGATCTCTACCCGAGAGATTCCATGCAAAGATCATGGAGATCGAGGAATCAAAGGATATTGACAAGATTCCTTTGACAGAGTTGGTTAGTAATTTGCAGACCTACGAGCTAGGGTTAACAAGAATTGGTAAGTCAGGTAAGGGCAAAAGCATGGCATTGAAGGCCATGAGCAGTAACACTGATGAGTCTTCTGATGATGAGGATTTGAAGATGAAGTTCTATATCACCAGGCAATTCAAGAAGTGCATGAAGAATGCTAATGGGAAGGGCTTTGTCGAGGACCGTAAGCAATCTAGTTCTTCACAGTTCAAGAGCCAAGACAAAGGAAAGAAGGATGCTAGGGATGGTGGTTAGTACACTATTCCCGTAGGACCTAAGTGCTTTAGGTGTCCAGGCTTTAGTCACATGAAACAGGAGTGTCCTACATATCTCAAGAGCATTGGAAAGAGCAAGGAACTTACTGCTACCTTAAGTGACATCGAGCCTGAAGATGATTCTGACAATGAGGATGACGGAATCTTGAATGCCTTCACTGCCACTGTCAATCCTATTGAGGGGATAGTTGAAGATGTGGATGAAGAAGAGGAATTAGTGGAATTTAAGTTCGAGAAGATGGATGATCAAGATGATATCCATACAGCCTATGAGAAATTATACAAAGTGTCTGAGAAGCATGAGAAACTTTATAGGCTGGCCACCAAGAAGCTTAGTGATGTGGAACTTGAATTTGAAGAGCTTTTCATAAAGTTTGATAAAGCCAATTAGACTATTGAAGCACTGAGGTTTGAAAATAATTTCTTGGTTGAGAAGACCAAGAAGCTTGAAGCGGAACTGTTTCAAGTCAAAGCTCAATTGGAGAGGACTTCAAGTGTGAAGCTTGACGAGATGCTCAGCATTCAGAAATCTGCTTCAGATCGAATAGGTTTAAGGTATGGTCTCTCTTCTTCTAATATTGTTTCTGCTAGTACTACTGTTTTTGTACCTCCTAGTAATAATGTTGAAATTGAGAACAATGATGTTAAAACTGATTTAGCTAGTGAGAACATAGACAATGTTAAATCTATCTTAGGAGCACCCTCTAAGCAAGATAAGAAGGAAGCTAAAAACCCTAGGGCTAAGAAGGCTAACTCTTAAAAGCCTAAACGAAAGAAGTAGCATCTCTGTCATCATTGTGGAGTTGCCCATCATACTCGACCAAATTGCTATAAGTGGTTAGCCACTCAATAGAACAACGGCATGATAGCATCTAGAAGCTAGAATCAGCTTCAATCCTCTCTTGCTCCTTTTGGAGATCTTCTTAAAGCCCTCATATTCCTTTCGAACTTGAACAGTTTCAACTCCTCCCCTCACTGCCGGTCCAAGGGTTTAATCAAAGGAAAGGTTCTTCCAACGTGTGGAAGAAAAAGGACTCCAAGTGATTCTATCACTTTCTTCTCTCTTTGTGTTTTTGTTTTTGTATAACTTATGTTTTTTGCTTTTACCTTGAGTCAGTCTAGTTTTTATGCTTTACTTTGTTTAATATGTTTTTGTTTGTTTTTAGTTTTGTTTATTTTGTTTTTGATATAAAAAAAAAAAAGAAAAATCAGAAAAATACAAAAACAGTGTGTGTTTTGTGTACATTGGTACTTGTGTACCTTAGATGGCTATTGAAACAAAGTTTTCTAAACTTTGTATCTTTTATAGCTTAGATGAGCATCTCTATGCATAACTAAGCAAGTGAGTTTTGTGGCTCTTGTTTGTGATAAGTAAGATTAAGTTATCTCTTGTACTTAACACTCGTATCACTTTTTTTGCTGGGAAGGACTAGAAAATCCTAAGAGAAAGGTATAAATAATCATCTCACCACTGTTGCCTGCCAATCATTAAATGACATATCTATGCTTCAGCATAGCAAAAGTGCAATGTCAATGACATTTGTGTGTTTTGGCATAGCAAAATTGGAATGTCAAATGCTTGACATAATTGGGTATTTCTTTTCTATCTCTTATATGCCCATGCATGATTTGCTTAAAAAGAAAAATATGCAAAAAAAATAAAAATAAAAAGCAAAAAGATAAAAATGCTTTATATATGATTGCAAGCGTGTATTCTAGGAGATGTGGGAGTTATAGGATGGACCTCGAAGGTGATAGTCCCCATCAAACAGTTATGATTGTGCGTGAGTTAAAGTGTTTTTCTCATATCTCAAATCGTCATAACTAGTTGACACTTATGCAATCTTGCAATGTTTTTCACACACAACACGCAATATTCTTTACTACTCTTGATACATGTGTAGGTACAATGTGATTTGACCATCATAAGATTTACATATGTTAATGTATGCTCACTAAACTGTCTTGACTTATTTTTGAAATATAAAATTGGTTAGACTTGTTTAAAGTGTGTGTGTTTTTAGGATATTTGTGCTTAAAATTGTTGTTGAGAGATGATTTTGAGAGCTTAAAATTTTGTTTGGATCCTTGGTTGAATTGCATGCCTGATTGTATTTCATATCTGTGTTTTTCCCTTCTTGAAAAACTGGTTTTTAGCAATCTCGACACCTGGCTGTCTGTCAAACTCTTAAGCTATTTCTTATCACAATCTCGACACTTCCTTGACAGCTATGTGGATCGATCAAGAAAGCTCCTGTCCCCTAGATAGCTTCTCGACAGCTGGTGGATCGATTAAGCTTCTTGTTAGCTTTTTATTGATTTGTCCCTCAATAGATCCTTGATAGTTGCATTTGTAGACGTCCTTTTTCTGGACACTTGGCTTGACAGATGTCTCGATACCTCTCGACACCTTTATCTGTCGAGATTTACTGAGGTACTATAAATAGGTACTCTGCGATCTGGACTTCATTTCTTTTGATAGCTTTGTCTCCTCACCTCCCAATTCACTCCCTCTCACTCCAAACCTCAATTCCAAGTGGTTTTCAAGTGATTTTCAGGTTTTTCTTTCACTTGGTAAGTTTCTTTTCTCTCCTTTACATGCATTTCATGTTTTGAAACCTAGGTTTTAGGTTTTTTTTTTTTTTTTTTTTTTTTTTTTTTTTTTTTGGGTTTTTCAAAATTGATGAGTTAGGTTTCGTTTGGTCATAGAGTTCAAAAATTGTTGCTTAAAAAGATGTGAAAATTGTGGTTTAAAAGTGTTGTTGAAAAACGTATTTTTAGTGTTTATAAAACAAAAAAAAAACGTGTTTGGTATCATGGTTTAAATAACATGTTAAGTGTTCAAAAAGCATAAAAATGTGTTTGGTATGTCTGTTTAATTTTGTAAAAAAAGCTGAGCAAAGTATGAAATAACATATTTTAAATCAAGAGAGAGAATACATTATTCTCGTTGCTCCTCTCTTTCCTTCTTTATCCCTTCTCTTCCCTGAGAGTAGACAACCAAACCCATGCAGTCCTCATCTCCATCGACGGCTCAGAATATCCACGGCTGGGCTTCACGTTCCTCGGATCTCATCTCCATTGTCAGCACTCCAAGACCCAACAACTAATCGAGCTTTTGTAGCCGCCGAACCATCACTCCAAGATCCAGGTTCGAATCTCACTTCCACCTTACTTGTCAATGGGTTTTTTGTGTAAAGAGTGAACAGTTCCTCTTCACACATAGATTTCTCACTTTATTTTTTATTTTTTATTTTTTTTTTGGTTTTCCTCACCAATCAGGAAAACCATTTTTTCTATTCTTTGTTTGCTGTTGAGACAATATTTGATTTACAATCAAACATACACGCTCTACTTCTCCGAAATCTAGAAGGGTTTTCTTGAAATCTTTACTGTTGAAACAATTTTTGAATAGTTACTTGTTATGAATAATCTTATTTGTTTTTGCATTTATTTAGAATGTCTTCTTTTTTGGTCTCTGTAATTACAATTTAATAAAATTCAAATGGTTTGGTTGCAGAGGTGAAAAGCTCATAGATAAATTCTATGTGGGCAATGCAGAGGCGATACCATTAATCTTTGAAAGCGATTTTTGAAGAGGAAATTGGAAGGAAAGTATGAGGAGGCTAACAAGGAGTTGATGGAAGAAAATCGTTGGGAAGACATGTGTCTGTGGATGATATTGATGATGAGGAGTCCAATGAGGAGTTTGAGTCTGATTTGGATGAATTGAGTGAAATTGATGAATATATTAATGAATTGCATAATGCAAAGGAGATTGCCACGAAGAGAATGGCGAGGATGAGTAATGTGAAGACTCTATAGTTTTGTTGATTTTTAATCCCAAGCATGCTTGATGCTGTATATGTTGGAGAATTCAATATGTGCAAGTTGAATTCTTAATTGCACTTGTTTGTCTGACCAATCTATGTTATAAAATGTATGTAGCTATGAAATTTTTATGTACTTCTGATTTCCAAGTTTCAAAAACTGTTATATTGACCAGACTCAAAAAGCTGTATTAGTGCAACAGAGCCATAACAACTAAAATTTTTTTTTTTTTAGGGGGGGAGGGGAGATAGAAACACCAACTAACAACTTGAACCAACAACTACAACCCAGACTCTAGTTATTCAATTGAGCAAACCATGCAACAATTAAAAGGTTAAGGTGAAATTGAAATNCTGCAGCCACTCGATTCCAACTTTACAATATTAAACCAACTTTGAGCAAGTCTAAATAAGACTAAATACAATGTTTTGATCATGGTTTGCCAACATTACAAATTAGAGTTCTAAATACATAAAATCCTAAATCTTTAGAATCTAACAGTAATTTTTAAGTTTTTTTTTTTTATTTTTTTTATTATTTTTTATTTTTTATCACTTACTAGTTTACCATTTTTACTACATCTCTTAATTTGGTACATAAAAGTTTTCAATTGTTTTAACAAGCCGCCCAGTTGGCTCATATGATGAAGGACCAGCTGAAAAGCTCGGTAGAGGAAGCTGAGAAGGAAATGGCTCTCAAAGAGGTACCAGAGACCACTATGCAAGAGAAAAGGGCAACATTGGAGGTCTCCGAAGGAAGAATTAGACAGTCTAAGGGGTTCCGTACACTAGCCAACCAAAGGGTGATGGATCTGGAGGCCAAGCTAGGGGAGATTGAGCTTAAACTGGCAGAAGCCAAGAGTGTAATCTTGGCCAGAGACAAGGAAGTGGCCGACCTGAAGGTGGCAGTAGAGGAGAGTGAAAACAAGTTCTATGACATGGGATTTGCTAATGTTGAAAATTCTAGTGAGCCAGTCATGTTTCAGTCTCAAAGGTATGGATTTGGTAAGGGGTGGATGGTAGCCGTGACCGCCTTGGGTATCCCAGAAGATTCTCCTTTTAGGGACCCTCAGCAAGTACCCTATCTTAAGCCCCACCCTCCACCCGTCCAAGATCTCAACCATGTTGAAGAAGAAAGCCATAGTGTGAGAGCCCTAGTTGAAGAAATTGAGTCTCATGCGGAAGTTATAGAATTTGATATTTCAAGTAATCCTAATGCTAGACAGAATCAAATTCTTCAACCCACTTTGCCGAGCCACGATCTCCAAATTGCTACAGACACCCCTATCCATCCTTTCGAGCAACTTCATGACCCAATAGCCTAGACGTTTATGTTTGATTAGTGTTTTGCTATTATTTTTATCGTTTTCTTTTTCCCTTAAGTGACCAGGGTGTGGTGACGAAACATTATATTTGAAGTTACCGAGATTTAGTGATAAAAATTTTGAATTTTGAATTTATAGTTTAAGTCACCGGGGTTTGGTGATGAGATGCTTAAATTGTTTATTTGTTTTTCTTTCCTTTTCTTTAACACATTTCTACTTGTATTCTATGAAGGTTTTATATGTTGCTGTTTCACTTAACATGCTTACTTCATCATGTTCGAAATTTTCTGAACATCTATGATAATTAAATGTTATGCTTAGCAGTGGTCTGAATCTTGCTTAGATTTATCGAGTGTATATCTTCCTATCTGGTTGATACCCAAGGTTAGACTGAGGTGGGCTTTTGTCCTTGGAGTATCTATAGTAAGGTTTCTACGTAGTCGGTGACTGGGGTTAAGCTGAGGCTAGGCTTCTTTCCTTAGAAAACTTGTAGACTAAGGTTTCCACCTAGTCGGTGACCAAGTCTAGCCGAGGCTAGGCTTTTGTTCTTAGAATTTTGATAGAATTTCTACCTAGTCGGTGACCGGGGCCAGGCCGAGGCCAAGCTTCTGTCCTTGGAATTTTGATAAGGTTTCCACCTAGTCGGTGACTAGGGCTAGGCTGATGCTAGGCTTTTGTCCTTAGAATTTTGATAAGGTTTCCACCTAGTCTGTGACTGAAGCTAGGCAAAGGCTAGGCTTCTGTCCTTAGATAATCTACGAAGCACCATCTTGAGTGGCAAAGGTTATATACTACACAAGCATACAATACCAAATATATTCGTTAGTAATTAAACATATCGGTCTTCTAAACTTTACATATTTAGTGGTAGTATTTTTTCAAGTTTTTTACATTCCATGGTTGGGGAAGTGGTCTCTCCTCCATATCTTTTAGATAATATGCTCTTGCTTCGGCAATAGCAGTTACTTTATATGGCCCTTCCCAGTTCGGGGCAAGCTTTTTGGAATTAACATCCTGAGCACCTCTTATTACCCAGCGCAGTAACAAATCACCAGAACAAAATTCTCTTGGCTTCACTCCCTTATCGTACCTTTGAGCTGGTTTATGTTGGTAACTTGCCAGCCGAATTGCGGCCATTTCTTAGTGGTCTTCCAACAAGTCTAGCTACTTTGTTATTAACTGATCATTCTCGGCCAAAGAAAAATTTGAGATCCTCATGCTAGACAAACTTATTTCCACAAGTATAGGTACTTTTGCCCCTTACGTTAGGCAATAGGGGGTTTCTCCCATTGATCTCCACAGCGTCGTTTAGTAAGCCCATAGCACGTTTGGCAGCTCTTCAGTCCATCTACCCTTAGCTCCTTCTAACCTTTTCTTTAGCTCGTTAATTATTGCTTTGTTTTTAGCCTCGGCTTGGCCATTGCTCTGAGGATATGTTGGAGTCGAATACTTGTTTTTTATTCCAAGGTCGCCACAGTACTTGTGGAAGGCCTTGCTATCAAAATGCAAGCCATTATTTGACACTAAGAATCCCGGTACTCCGAACCTTGTCACTGTATTCTTCAAAACAAACTTCTTGACATCTAATCTCGAATATTAGCTAATGCTTCAACTTCAACCCACTTGGTGAAATAATCAATAGCTACCAACAAATCTCATGTTCTCAGTCACACGGGGAAAAAAGCCAATAATGTCTAGCCCCCATTGCATAAAAGGCCATGGGTTACTAATGGAGTTTAGGCTTCCTGCCGACTGATGTATGACTAGAACATGCTTCTGGCACTGCTCGCACCTTTTCACATATTCGGCAACATCCTTTTGCATCCTGGGCCATCAAAATCCCTACATCATCGCTCGATGGGCAAATGACTGGGCTCTAATGTGGTTGCTGCATACCCTTTCATGTAGTTAGGTTAAAAGTTCGTTAAGCTTAGAAGGGTGAAGGCACAATAGATACCCCCAAAAGATCTTTGGTATAACCTTCAGTCTTTGGACAACCAGAACCGAGTAGCAATCCTGCGCACCCTATTGGCTTCTTTACCTTCACTCGGAAGATGGTCCTCGGCCAGAAACTCCATAATTGGATCCATCTAGCTAGACTTGAGTGACAAAATAGTTGAAACCTCCATTTTTGGGTCAATACTGGGCTCCTTAATTGCCCCTGCTTGCTTCAATTTTTCTACCTCTTGCTTCACAGCTTCAACGTGTTGCTTGGCCGATCTTTTTGGTTTTTGCTTTTTTCGGGGAAATGAAGGATCTATGTTGAGCTTGTGAGTAATAAACTCTGGGTCCACCTTGGGTACATCATATGGACTCCAAGAAAAATGTCCAAATTTTGTACCAACGTTCGCAACAGATTCACCTGATCTTCTTGTTTCATACTTGCCCTTATTTGGAAACTCCTGTTCTCGTATGAAAGTATGCTTACTTTAATCAGGTCTTCGGTGCTATCTACTTCTTGGTCCTCTGTGGGCTCTTATAATTGCTATCAAGGATCTTGCTTAATAGATTCTTTCTACTTAATCTCCTAGTTAATAGCTAATACAAACACTGCCTCACTACCTACTAATCTCCCCTTACCACGGCAATCCTTGAGCAGTATGAAACTTTACCTTTACATGCAAGGTTGATGGAACAGCTCCAATGGCATGAATCAATGGCCTGCTAAGAATCATTGTGTACAAGGAAAAGCAACCTACAACAATAAAATTTACCATCACCTTTTTTCCTTCCATATTTACAAGCAACGAAATCTACCCCTTTGGAATCACCATTCTGCCATCAAATCCTACTAATGGGGTATCATACTTAGAGAAATCCTTTGCCTTCAACCCCAAACCTTTAAACAAGTTGGGGTACATCACCTTAGCCCCGCTTCCCTAGTCTACTAACACCCTCTTTACTATAAAACCATTAATTCTAACAGTAACTACGAGCGCATCGTCATATGGCTAGGGTCATCCCATCCAAGTCTTCCTCACCAAACACAATCGGTCCTCGAGTCAACTTTAGTTTTTTTACAGGCTGAATATCACACCCAACATTCTCCACTGAAACTACACTTAACACCCCCTTTCGCCGACTCACACTCGTTCCCATTGAAACCACATGAATAACTTCAATTATCACCAAAGGGGGTGGAACCGTGTTCCCTTGTGTTCTTAAGGCCTGTCCGGTAGGTGCCACTACAAAATCCTTTAGGTGCCCATGTTTTATCAACTGATCCTTAAATACTTGACATTGTTCAGTAATGTGCCCTTTGTCTAGGTGGTAAGTGATGTACAAGTTCTAATTCCTTTTTTTCGGGTCGCCTCCCATTTTACTTGGCCACCGGAAGTATAGCTTGTTTTTTATCCGCTCCAAAATTTATGAATAGGCTCCTTGAACGCCACATTAATCTCCCTTCTCCATACATTGGGCTCTTGAATTCTTAGTTCCCTTCTCGGTCTTGACTGAAAGCCCCCTGACCAAGAATCCTTTGCATATTGTGAAGTGGTAAGGGCCTTGCCTTTACTTTGTTGCCGATCATCCTTTAACCTCTTATACTCCTCAATTTGCCTCATTAGCTAATGCGTATTCTCGGGGGGCCTCATTGTCAACAAATCTCTCAACTCCAAATCTTGTGGGAGCCCCAGTCTAAAGGTACTGACAGCTACCTTCTTGTTGCCTCCATCGATCTCGTTGTACAATTCCCAATAGTGATTAGCATAACTTCGAAGAGTTTCCCCAGCCCCTGTCTTCATAGACAGTAATGCATCCATGGGCTACGATACTCAGCTACAAGTCATAAACTGAGCTCCAAATTCTTGAATTAACTCACCAAAATTGTGTATTCATCCCTTTTGTAACCCATTGAACCATCTTAGGGCAGTAAGCCCTAAACTGGAAGGGAATACCTTGCACATAAGTGCATCATTCTAACTATACAACGACATCATCTAGATATAATGACTAACATGTTCAATGGGGTCGGCCTTGCCATCAAATGAGATGAAGGGCGGTCGGCTGAATCGTTTCTGCATTTGTGTATGCTTAGTCTCATTAGAGAACGGTGAGCGGGTCGCTTTACGCAAGGCTCGGCACATGGCATCCACTGTGGCACTAGGACACCTGAGCCGCTGAAGAGATACTGACACTTGCTCGGCAAAATCCCGTGATCACTCTCTTAATTGGCGGTAGCCACTTAGGTGAGATAATTCTCCCCGAATTTCTCCAATACTACCAGACCCTTCCATGTATTCACCATGATTCCTCCTGTGATGCCTATTCCGTACTTCTAACTCTAAATCTCTAACTTGCTTTCGCAAACGCTCTAACTCTTGGACTTTCCTGTCACACTGCTCCTATTTGAGGACCCCTCTCCCAAACTGGACCACTTCCCATCCTATTCGTACCATTGGTCCTGATCTCTTTTCTACCTCCTTTCTCACCAACCTAAGCTCCCAGATGAGCCCCCAGATCCACTATCTGCGAAGCTTTCCAAATGATGGTCAGACATATTCAATCAATTTGATTTTTACTAGAACTACAACTAAGTAGGAGATCCCCATAAATGACACCAATTGTGCATGCCCAGTTTTTCGGTTAATGGGTCAACCGTGTGATTGGGCTTACAATTTATTTGTTATCGTGGGTTTATGGATATCCTACAATGGGAAGTTCCTCAAGATGAAGATTAAGGCCTACAAGGATTGCTAATCAAGCTAACCGAATACTTTGGCCCCTGAGTTTCCTTATTCGTTCTCTCTCTATTCTCTAGTTCTCTATTATCCAATGTCTAATCCTTTTCTCTCTTGCCTTTCTCCTATTTATAGCATTCCTTTAGTGGATCAGCAATGATTGCTTTTTAGTAATTCTCGTGCAGGTGGGGCTCGTTAGGATTATTCTTCAAAAAAAAGGGTCCCCCTTTGAAAATAGGAACTCTGTCTTTCGAACTTGCATTAGATGCCAAATGTTGCTCAACAGCGATGTCCTCCAAGGCATTACTGAGGTACCTCGGACAAGACTTGAACAAGACTGGCCCTGAGGTCAGTACAATTACAAGCCCACCCTTCAAGGAGCCATTACACTACCCATATCAATTGGGCCTACTAATATTGGGCCAATGGTAATGTGTTGATGACTATACACCTCATATATACTCTATTAGTCTCTCCCTTTCATGTCTCCAACTCATCAACCCCTACCCTCCTTTGTTCATTAAACAAACATCTAAGCTCTCACCCACCAACCTCATTTGCACCATTGACTTCAACCTACCCTTTTTTTTTATGGAGAATAGAATTGAGGTCGAAGCATTAATTGCCCATGCCAAAAATCTCCTTTATCGGGAGACCAAAGTGATACTTAACCATATCCACAAAACATATGTAGAAAGAGTTCACAACTTCACCCTAGTGGGCAAATTGGTAGATGACAAACTAATAAACTATAATAAAGCTACATTAATAATCTAGAAAAAGTGGAACCTTTCCAGAAGTTTTTCATACTTTTCTATGGGCAACAAACAACCTTTTTCATTTCTAATTTAGAACGTTACTAAATTCCACATTGACTTTGGAAACTGGGTGAAAGCTAGGTGATCAATGATTTTGACTTTTATAAATCTGTGTGAAATGCATTTTGTGATGATTGAGAATGTATTTCCCATTTCTCATTTTTAATGAAGCAAAAGCAAGAATCCTTAAAATATAAGGATACTTTTTTGCATTTTAAGGGCCCATTTAGTATATGTATTTAAAAACTGAAAATTGTTGTTTAAAAATGCTTGTGGAAATACATGTGGGTGAAAAAGTGTATTGAAATACGTAAAATGTTGTTTAAAAACTAAAAATGCTTGTTTGAAAATATAAATCAAACACCCTAAATTTCACAGCTTTAAAAAAAAAAAAAAAAAGTACGAGCCATTCGAAAAATAAAAAAATAAAAAACCAAAACAAAACAAAAACACTCAACATAATTTGGCTTCTTGTTTTTTACTTGAAAATTTTCTAAATTTGGCTCAATCAGATACGTAGGAGTTAGGACCACTGACCATTGAAAATGATTATCTGTGAGATTTAGCACCCCAATCAAATCAGCATCTTGATGCAAGGATGATGAGTTGTTCATAATAGCTTAGAGCATTCACTTCAGATCATCTAAAATCTTCTAAAATACATCTACAGTGCAAATTTTACACATTTTGAGCAAAAAAACACCCACATCAGTGGGTGTAAAATTGTGCAAAATATACACCGGCTGTGCAAATGAACAGTAACCCGTGTATATATACACGGTTATTGTTCTCGTGTAAACGACTTTTTTAATTTATTTTCTCTCTCCTCTCTCAAACTACCTATCTTCCCCAACCATTACAACAACCTAGCGCGCCAAATTAACTACCCAACCACCAAATACCGTAATCTAGCACAAAGTATTAACCAAAATCAACTGAAAATTAACCCAAATTAACCCAAAAATTAACCTAAAAATCAACTGAAAATTAACTCAAACACATCCACATAGACAAATCAACACAGAGATACACTTGCTCAAAAGAAAAAAGAAAAAAACACAAAGATACACAAATAAACCCAAACGAACAAACAACAAAGAGAGATTGGTGCTTATCGGAACTGTGGATCGGAGCTGTGGGTCTCACTTGATCGGAGCTCGTGGGTATGAGTCTTGCTTGATCCGAGCCTGATCGGAGCTGTGGATCAGAGCTCGTGGGAGCTGTGGATCGAAGTGTGGTTGGAACGATAGTTTGGAGCCATGGATCGGAGCTCGTGGGAGCTGTAGATCGGAGTGTGGATCGGAGTGGTGGTTCGGAGCTGTGGATTGGAGCGGTGGTTTGGAGCTGTGGATCGGAGCTCGTGGGAGCTGTGGAGCGGTATGGACCGAGAGGGAGAGTTGATTCAGAAATACCAGAGATGGGTTATTAGTAGAGATGGGTATAGAGAAAGAGCAAAATAAAAAAAAAAATTTTAAAAAAATGGGATAAAAAAAATGGGCTGAGAGAGAGAGAGAGAGAGAGAGAGAGAGAGCGCGTATAATAAGAGGTTAGTTGAGAAAATAATAAAAAAATTGAGAAAATTGATTATTTAAATTAAAGAGGTGATAAAATAGATGAACTGATGTGGGTGTTTTGTAAAAGTAGATGTGTAAAATAAAAAAAAAATATATGTTTTTAGTGTAAAAATTAATATGTAAAATATACGGACTGATGTGGATGCTCTTAGTAGGGAAAAAATGTGTAATATGTCATAATTAATGCAAAAGGCACCTGCTATAGGAAAATTATTAAATTGGAAACAATTTTTTTTTTTTTTTGAAACCATTAATTGGTAAATATGATATATAGCTATTAAGATGAAGAAAAAGAAATGGCTTCTAACTGGCTCCAAATAGGCATTGGTGTTATAGGATTATTTTGTTGACCCTTATGGTTTAGCCATTGCTTGAATTAAACATTCTGAATAGATCTGGAAAGCAAGCCAGATTGATCGGGTTGGAATTGACCCAATCAGTTGCGTCATTGTCTCATTAGACTAAAAATGATTTCTTCCCTACCATTATTACTTGGTCTTTGAACATTGCTGTTTTTTTTTTTTTTTTACAAGATAAAAATTTTACTCTAACATAATCTATATATATAAGTATGTGAAACTCCCTTTAGAAAACTTGAATTCCGGCTCTTACCCTCCACACCTCACAAATGCTTATATTTGTAAAAATGTGCAATGAATATAATTAAATATAATTTAAAAAAAGTTGTCTGTAAATATTAGTAAGTTAGTTAAAGTAACAGTGGATTTCTTTTAATCAATTTAACAAAAACTGCATTAAGCCTAAATTGCCTAATGCTAATACTCTTATTAGAGATGAAAAAATACCTGTAATCCACCCCGACCCAATCCACCCCATGAAGATATTCTTGTTTGGAAATGGGAATAGGACACTCGTAATCCTAATCCGACCTCACCCTGTCCCGCCTCTAGCGACCTAATTCGAAATTTTCCAAACAAACGAAATATTCTCTCTCAAACAGAACATGCACCCTTACTAATAATTCGACCCATCTCTCTGTCAGTCTAGTTCTCTTTCTTTACAGTTGAAGTCTCTTTCAGCTCTATAGATAAAGCACTGAGAACTGTTCTCAGAATCCAAGCTTTTACTGCATTACTCGATTAGATTCCAGGTAAAATATTTTTCACCCTTCGTATATTATTGGTTCATTCCATTCCCATGTATAAAATTCCATTATATATTCGGATTTGCTGTATTAAGTGAACACACTCAAGTATTCTTCACTTAATTATGTCTTTCGTTGGCCCTTTATGCTTAAGCGCTAACCTTTTTTCCTGATTCCATCTTAAACACTATGTAACAAGGTACTACATTATTTGATTTATGGGATGCTCCCTTAGATATGGAATTAGCTTTTTTCTTATCTCTTATCATTAGCATAATATTATTTTATCTATGTTCCTTGTCTGTAGCAGTTCAAAACACACATTTCTGTTCATTTATTTGAGAGGTTGCTAAAAATGCATAAATTTTGAGGCCATGTTACTTGCAATTTTTTCTTCAATTTCTACTTTAGATCATTGAATAAATACACTGTTCATTGCTAGCCTCTAGAACTTAAAACGGTCCCTCTTTTTTTCTGTTTCTTTTTATTTATTAGGTAGCTCCCCTATCTTGTTTGAAGGGATTTTTTTTTTTAATTAATTTTTGTAATGAATGAATTTATTTCTCAAAACCGAAAGGCAAGCCTTGACAACCTTTACGACATCCGAAAATGATTATAGGAAAATGCTAAATTTACTTTTATTACAAAAGGTTTACAAAGTGAATGTGATTTGTGCTATTGCAACAACTAATAAATAAATATCTGAATTACCTTTCTATGATTGGTGATTCATTAGTTTGTAAGGTTTATTTAGTGCAATTTGTAGTTTCCTAACATCACCTATAGTTTTTTTATTTTTAGATAATTTGATAGTTGTGGGAAGGGGATCTAAATCTGGACATGTTTGTTGGAAACAACAGAAAGTGCTAGTTGAGTTACAAAGGTCTTGACAGCATTACTCATAGTTATACTGTGTATTGTTGGTAAACCTCTGACATCCAAACAAATGCTGGAATGAAGTCGCAGGACCAGACCTAGGAATAACAAAGAAAGACCTCAAGCATAAATGAAACACTCCCAAACAATAGTGGTTCCTGAGTGAGATAAGTGCCTCTGATTATTCTAATCAAGATCCTAGTCCATCCAAATATCAATATTTAATATATAAGAAATGTACAACAATATTTAATATATAATTTTAAAATATTAGATAATAATTATTTTTTGTACAAATTTATTCTTAAGTATGTGGATTTGTTATTTTACTTTTCTAGAAATACGATCCTCTTTGTTATATTTTGGTATTTTTATTTTCTAAATATAAGATGTAAAATGCTAAAAATTTACCTAAATTCTTTTAATAGATAATAATTATTTTTTGTACAAATTTATTCTTAAGTATGTGGATTTGTTATTTTACTTTTCTAGAAATACGATCCTCTTTGTTATATTTTGGTATTTTTATTTTCTAAATATAAGATGTAAAATGCTAAAAATTTACCTAAATTCTTTTAAAAAATGTTATATATATTTTAAGTATACATATTTATTACTATTAATTTATTAGTATATGAAAAGAACTTATTATTTATTTATATAATTTAAAAATTACTAGTTAAATTATTTATAATATTATCGGTTTGATCTCAGTCAAACCATAAAACAAATAACTAATCTCTTTTTCAATTTTTTTGCCATACCAATTTTTAAAACTATGGGTTTGCTGTAGTTTTCCTTATAATCAAAATGTCACACAAATTTAACAAAATAAAATTTGGACTTGCTCACATTTTTTTTTTCCGCTTATACTCTAGCCCTCTCTAATTTCAAATCTTGGGTCCATCCCTTACCTTACATTATCATAGACTTCATTGCAGATTATTATGAAAACATAGAGACATACCAAGTCCCAATCAAAGTTGAGCCAAATTATCTTCATAAGCACTTACCAAAAGCTGCCCCTTTCTCTCTCGAATACATTGAAACCATCCTTCAAGATGTGCAGAAATATATTATACCTAGGATCAGACACTGGCAAAGTCCGAACTACTTTGCCTACTTCCCTTCAAGTGGTAGCATTGCTGGTTTTCTTGGAGAAATGCTTAGCACTGGGTTTAATGTAGTGGGATTCAATTGGATGTCATCACCTGCTGCAACTGATCGCAGTAGAGTGTATTTTCATGGATTGGCTTGGTGAAATTCTTAAACTACCAAAGTCTTTCCTCTTTTCTAGAAATGGTGGAGATGTATTGTAAGGGACTACTTGTGAGGCCATTTTGTGTACACTAACTGCAGCGAGGGATCAAATACTAAACCAAATTGAGAGAGAAGATGGAAAAGTTGGCGGTTTAAGGGTCTCACCAAACGCATAGTGTAATACAAAAGGCAGCCAAAATTGCTGGAATCAACACAATGAACTTCCGAGCTGTCAAGACAACAATGTCAACCTCTTTTGGGTTATGCCAAAAGTCTCTACGTGATGCAGTTCAAGCAGATGTTCAAGCTGGACTAGTCCCATTCTTTCTTTGTGCCACAGTTGGGACAACTTCAACAAATGCCATTGATCCAATAGGGCCATTATGCGAAGTAGCCAAAGATTAAACATATGGGTCCATGTTGATGCCGCATATGCTGGAACTGCTTGCATTTGCTTAGAGTTTCGGCATTTCCTCGATGGCATTGAGGGTGCAAATTCATTCACTTTGAATGCACATAAGTGGTTCTTTACTACTTTGGATTGTTGCTGCCTTTGGGTGAAGGATCCAAGCGCGTTGATAATATCACTCTCAATAAATCCTGCATATTTGAGAAACCAGGCCACTGATTCAAAGCAAGTGCCAAGAGGTGGACTACAAGACTGGCAAATAACCTTGAGTCGAAGATTCAGAGCCATGAAATTGTTGCTTGTTCTCAGAAGCTACGGCGTGGCGAACCTCAAGTGCTATTTAAGAAGCCACGTTTAACTGGCCAAGCTTTTCGAAGAACTTGTACGGCTTGATAATAGGTTTGAGGTTGTGGCCCCTAGAAATTTTGCTTTGGTCTGCTTTAGGGTTTTGCCTAAGCCAAATGTTAAAAAAGTTTATGCACTACAAGAAAAAAGACCTATTACAACAAGTAATATTACAACAACAAAAATAATTGGAGTAATATATATACTATTACATCTGTGAGTTGTTTTTTGTTGTTATAGTAACTTAAATTTATTACATCAATTAAGATTGTTGCAAGAATTACCATGTTACATCTAAATGTGTTGTTGTAATAACTAAACCGTATTTTATTTTAAAATATATTGATGCAATAAATAACCACTTATTTCACATCAAAATATATTGTTGTAATAGATGAAAAATATACTTTTTGTTGTAATAGTAACTTAAATGTATTACATCAATTTAAGATTGTTGCAAGAATTACCTCATTACATCTAAATGTGTTGTTGTAATAGTTAAACCTTATTTCACATCAAAATAATGTTGTTGCAATAAGTAACCACTTATTTCACATCAAAATATTTTGTTGTAATAGGTAAAACCTTGTTTCACATCAAATGAAGTTGTTGTAAAAGAGGTCAAGGACAACTTGATGCATTTGGGGGTTTAAGGCAAAAG
This sequence comes from Quercus suber, assembly GCF_002906115.3. NCBI lineage: Eukaryota > Viridiplantae > Streptophyta > Magnoliopsida > Fagales > Fagaceae > Quercus > Quercus suber. The sequence continues at coordinate 62,284 of NW_027069593.1, read as the reverse complement.
CTGAAATTGAGGCTTTTTATATATTTAAGGCAAAAATACACTTTTGGTCCCTATATTTTGAGCCAATTTTCATTTTGGTCTCTACTTTTTTGGAGCGCCTATGTTGATTCCTCAAAATCGAAAATCATTACCGTTTTGGTCACTACTGTCATCTCAATAATGGAAATTGTCTACGTAGCAAACCTTCAATCTAATTAAATTTAATAATGAAATATTTTTTTGCTGCTTTTCATTATTTTTTTTTAGGAAGAACATAAGAACATGTTCTTCATGTTCTTCCCCAAATCAAGACATGTCTAACTGACCCGAGAGCTCCAGTGGTCGGCGGTGAGTTATAGATCCCAAAAACCAGCTCCAACGATCGGCGGCAGGTTACTGATCCAATAAACCAACTTCGGTGGGTTGGTTGGCAGGTTCTTTCCTCTAAACCTCACCTCAACCAACTTGATCGGAACCTTACCAAAATCCGGCGATTCAAACTTTTTTGGCAAGTTTTTGGTCAAAATACTTTAGATCTAACGAGATTTATGCCTGGGGATATCTCACTTAATCTAGTGAGATCTCAACCAGATTTGGTGGAAATCTCATCAGATTTAGCGAGATCTCACCAGATCTGGCAAAATTTTGTCTAAAATAAACTATTTCGGCTGGATTTTTCCACCGTGGACGGTTTGTACCAAACTAACCACTTTCTGGCACGAATCTGACTACTCTAATCTGACTCCCTCTTCGGTCGACGACAGGTTTGAACTTCCTCCACTCGATTCTGTTAGGTCGGTCACTGGTTGGGCGCAAACCAAACCCAGACTGACCTGTGGACACCCCTTCAAACCCATAAAACCAGTAAACAAACCAATCTCCAACGAACCCATAAACCTATAAATTTTCTTCGAAAACAAACCCAAAAAACCCAAAAAATTTAGCTTAAATACAAAATAATAAATCCCAAAGCCCATATTTTCTCAAACACAAGCAAATTCATCAAATTTCAAAGTCTAGCTAGCCACACCCCAAAATCTCCAAAGACCCACAACATGCCACACCCAAAATCTCCATACATTTTTCATGTTCTTCATCCCTAAAACCCATTTTCCCCGTAAACCCAAGCCAAAAACCTATATTCCCTGTAGATCCACGCCAAAAATCATTCTTCCCTATAAACCCATGTCCGAAAATCGATGATGTGAACTTTCTCTATCTCATGGTCTAATCCAATGGCTGAAACTCATGTTTGACGACTCATGGCCACACCCCATCAATTGAACACTATCTTATCATATTTCTCTCTATCTCTCACTCTCTAAATATGACGTAAAAAAAAAAATATTAAATATTACATAATATGTTGGGCTATGTGGAGTTTAGTTGTGTTTGATCCGGATGACGACCTGACCCGACCCGAAATGATGTTGCATGGTTTTTAATGGCAAATTTTCTGAGGTTTAGTCCATGGAGCGGAGGCTTGGGCCAATAGGCCCAAGCTGTAGCACTCACTGTGAATCCTGTGCGAAGGATATAGAAACCGTTTTTTTTTTGTGTTTAGGGTAGACACAAAATTTGACAAAACATTTCACACTTGTTGATGTGGTAAATATGATTTTCAAACGTGGATCGTTCAAACAACTTGAAAAGAGAAAGGTTCAAAGTTTTTAAGGTTGGACCAAGGTTCAACTGAGGTCGAATTGTGACAACGTTATAATAAATATAATAATTATTTAAAAGATAAATAAATTTTTGGCCCATTTTGTAACCCATTGTGAATCTTGTGCGTAGGATATAGAAACCGTTTGTTTGGTGATTAGGGTAGACACAAAATTTGACAAAACATTTCACACTTGTTGATGTGATAAATATGGTTTTCAGACCCGGATCGTTCAAACAACTTGAAAAGAGAACGGTTCAAAGTTTTTAAGGTCGGATCAAGGTTCAACTGAGGTCGAACTGTGATAACATTATAATTCATATAATAATTATTTAAAAGATAAATAAATATATTAAATTCGTAAAAATTGCAAAATTACCTAAAATAATCCAAATAAATATAAAGAATTATATTTCAAATACATTTCTTATGTCATAACTTTCATAATGCAAATAAAAAATATTAAAATTCTAAGCATAATTGACAATCCAATATTTTCTTTTTTATGCCCATTCAACCATTTGTGAATTTAAAAGAAAATAAAAATACAAGTGGAGTGGGCGGACATTGGTTTGTGCCAATTAAAAAATGGGTTAAATACAGAAAAGGTTCCCATAATATTTAAGAATTTTTTTACANAAAAAATGTGAGATTTGAAGGAGGCTAAGATGAGAGATTATTGAAGATTGTGATTTGAGGAGCAGCAGAGGAGTTCACTCTCTTTTACTGGGTTTTCTTTGAGGAAATTCAATCTCTCATTCCGGTTGGCTTGAGAAATTTCTCTGATTTGCAGGTATAATCTTTTGCTTCTCTTTAAATTTAATTTTTATTAATTTGTTTCTAGAGAAGACTTAGCAAAAAAAAAAAAAAAAACGAAATTTTACTTTGGATTTTGAGTAGTGAAGTAGAATTAAGTAGACCGATACAAGAATATAGTTGTTGTTATTTTGTAATCTAATTTTTGAAGGTTTATTGGTGAATGTAAGGTTAAACTTGTGATTTTTTTAAATTCAAATTATATGTGTAGTTTGAATTTATAGAATGCTCTGTGCAAAGATCTATTCTTTACACTGTTAGTGAGTGGGAAAAGATTTTGTTCATGTTTTTGGAGTTATATAGTTATTCTGCTGAATCCAACTGCATTGTAGGGATATAGTGAACTTTATTTATTTATTTTTTTTAACTATATAATTGGGGCTGTATTTGTGTGTGGTTTCTTTGTATTGATAGGTTATATTCAAATTAATATACATGCAGAGATATATGTTTTGTTGCTTTAGAATCCAGTCTTCGAAGATTTTATTGATGAGTGTATGGATTAGTAGAGTGCTCAGTCCAAAGATCTATGCTTTATAATGTGTTAGTGAGTGAGAAATGATTTTTTTTTTCTTCATGTTTTTGGAGTTATGTAGTTGTTTTGTTGAATCCAAGTGCACTATAGGGGGTCAGTGAACTTTGTTTTTATTTTAAATTTGAATTTTGGTTGTTTAAATGGGTTTTTAAGCATGTAGCTGTATGATTTTCTTTGCCTTTACTCACATATATTTAAGATGATTTTTGGGGAATTTGATAAATTAATAAACTTTATTGAAAAAGAAAATCACTAACTAGTTCACAGGATGTTAACTTAAATGGCATCAATGTCAAGAAAAAGTGCAACAACCGATAAACTTGTCACAATTTAGAGCCAGAAAGGTCTATTAAATCAGACATCCATTTAAAAAAGGACCGTAAAAACATTTTCCTAAGATCTGTTTTACCCTCTCCAAATAGTCCACATAATGCGCATTGGTATTGCATCCCAAATATCACTATTAAGAGGTGTAGCAAACCTCTCCTTCCAACATTCCAGCAAATCAAATGATAATGTATTATTGTGGGAATGGTCCTCTTAATCTGGGTTGTCATGATATTTGCATGTCCTATTAGTTTGAACATTCTGGCTTCAATATTATGAAGTTATTATGTTTCTAATGTTTCATGGAATTTATTATTGTAGGCTATCACTTCATCAGGAACAAAGAAAGGTGAGCTATTTCTGGCTGATGAACCCCTTTAAAATTTATGTTTCCCACTAATGCATGCTGAGCTTTATTAGACCAAATCTTGTTAGTGTACTGTACATGGTCCTTAGGCAGTCAATCAGGATATCAATGGTCACTGCTTTTTTTGTTTACTTTAATGGCATCCTAGCATTTTAGATATTAATAATTCCAAGGCTTTTGCATCCTCACCAGATCACAACAAGGTAGGCAATGGAAGATTAGAAGCTTGTCCTCAAAAGCAAGTAGTTAAGCAAGTGGACTAACACGATCAAGGTTAGTTTTTTCCTGAATGCTAGACTCTTGGATGTTGATGTTTTGGTTGTTCTATTGCTATATATATATATATATATATTCTAGACTCTTGGATGTTGATGTTTTTGGTTGTTCTATTGCTATATATATATATATATTCTTTCTTTTTGTTTAGTTTATTGAAAGTGTTGTATATGGTGGAGACTTGCACTAGTTCACTTTAGTTTATTGCTAGTATTAGACTTGATATACTATTAAAAATAAAACTAGTATTTATTTAATGTTAACAAAATGTAAGTAAAAAAAGATATAAAATAATTATAAAAATAAAATAAAATAAAACAAATGTTACAATTGAGAAGAAAAAAAGGGCATTGCGGCCAGGGGGCCCTTGGCTCCATGCTTCTAGACTAGTCCACAAATAACACCGCCACTCTATTGATACCTTGTGAAGATAACCATTTTTTTCAAACCATAATCCAATGGGCATTGTATTGATTAGATTCTTGGCTGCTAATTTTATTGGCTTCTTGAGTTCTTGTTCATTTGAAATACCTGAATCTTCTAACATGTTAGTTTGCTTTTGGGTCACACACCTTGATTGGTTAGCTGCTATTTCTACCATTTTTTTAAAACCCTAAAAAAAGTGTCAAAGACCTAACATTCTTTCCAACAGATTTTATGGCAGTTTGCACCCCCAAATTGAATGTGAGGGGGTGCTTAGAGATAGTTCAGAGGTATAGAGAGAAAGTGAAAGTGATTGTCACACTCTCATTTGACCTGCTTTTTGTCAAAGAGATATAGCTTTTACTTAAAAGAAGATATATCAGTGTATATATATGTGTTAAGTTAAACTTTGTCACATGCTTACTACCCAACATGGAGGAATTTGAAAGTGTATATTCTGTTTGCTTATGAGCTAAATTAACATATTTTTTGGTTCATGCATGTGGAAAATGACGAAAGAAACAGATTAGATGGGGATTCTTATGTTCAAATGGTATATTTGAATTTGATTTTTCCCTTCTGGTTGTATTTAATTAACCATCCCCTTCTTTCCCTTCCCTTTTCTAACTTGAACATGCCATTTTTTGTTGTATGTGGCTTCCATCTTAGCAGCTAAAAATTGTGATTTTTTTGTTTGATGTGAAACAAAATAGAACCATGTAATTCATTTTATAATTATCCAAGTACTAGCTGAACGTGCAGAAATGGAAGCAAAATTTGAAGCAGAACATGCTAAAAGGGCGGCTGAACATGCAGAAATGGAAGTACAATTTCAAAGACTCCGACAGACTATGCGTGAGGAATTTCTGGCAATACTAGCTAACCAATCTCAGGTACACCTATCTTATATAAATTTTTGGTGGGTTGTTTTGTTGGTGGTGGGTTGTGGAAGTAGGTCGTTTTGTTGATGGTGGTTGTTGACAATATATATATATATATGGTTATGTAGTTTCATACAGTTTCTTTTGATTGAGTAAAAATTCTGTTTTGGTGAGTTGACTGTCTAACTTTTTGGCAACTTATTTCTGTGCAAGCATGTGGGATCAATCTGTTCAGGTTGGAATGTTTTGATTGAGTTAAAAATACTGTTTTGTTGAATTGATTGTCTGACTGTTTGGCAACTTATTTTTGTGCAAGCATGTGGGATTAATCTATTCAAGTTGGAAGGACTGAATTGTTTTACTTGTTCAAATTGGATTTAAGGCTTCTTGTTGTTGTTGTTGTTGTATATGATCACTCTTGTGTTTACATTTGTCTCATTGTTGGTATCTTTAGGTATTTTCTGGAGCTCATGTCATGGTTTTAAATGGAATTTTTGTGATAATTTCTATGCTTAGAAATTACCAGTAATAGTGTTATAAATCTAGTCCTCAATTTATACTTATTTTTTTTTTTTTTTAAATTGTATAGGGTGGAGGCCAATGAAGCGGCTGTGAAGCATGCATGGATATCACTTTCTGAAGGGAACTTTTCTTACAAGTTGCGTATATATTTGTGTATATTTACTTTTGAAACTATGTATTTGATCGCAATTAACTAAACAAGTTATGTGTATATTTGTGTTCTTGGACATATCAATTTGATAGAGTACTTTGACTTTTGCATTTATTTAATTTGTATCTTTAAATTGTAGTTCTTAAATATAATGTTTTATACTATCTTATAATACGTATATTGCATGATAGGGTAATAGACAAATTATTTATAAAAAAAAAAAAAAATCAACCTATTGCAACAAGGTTGTTTGTTGTAATAAGCTATGACATTTTTTACAAAACTTTTGAAGCAATAAGCTATTGCCACAAAGTTATTTGTTGCAATAAAGAGGTTATTGCATCAACTTGTTTGTTGCAATATTTAGGATTTATTGCAACGAGATTTTTTTGTTGTATAAACCTATTGCCTCGGAGTTTATTACAACGGCTTGCAACAACTTTTTCGTCGTTGCAATAACACGTTATTGCAACGACTTTGTAGTTATTGCAACGATTTTTTCCGTTGTAATAGACCTTTTTTCTTGTAGTGTGAGAATGTTGTGGCTAATCATGATGAGAAGGTCTTAGACTTGGAACGTGTAAATGAGCTAAACCAGAAGCTGTTGGACACAATCAATAGGTCAGGCCATGTCTACATGAGTCCTAATGTGGTCGATGGAGTATACATTATTCGGTGTGCAGTACGTGCGACCCTGACAGAGGAAAGACGTGATCGTGGCTTGGAAGGTTGTTCAAGAACATGCAGATGCTTTGCTTAGCAGATATTGAACATTGAACATGTCAACTATATTTAGGGGTGGCAAAGTAAGCCTAAATCTATTTGCTCACCCAAACCTGCCCACTCTAATTAAACCCAAACTCACCCAATTATTAATTGGGTTAAATAGACATCAACCCAATTAATAATAATTGGGTTTTAACTAAAAACCCATTCAACCCCATTTAACCCAAAAATAATTTACCCAACCTCAAATTACTCAATCCAGCCCATCCCACCCAAAAAAAAAAGAAAAAGAAAAAAAAAAGAAAAAAAAGAAAAACCCAACCCTCACCTCAGATGTTTCTGGGTTAGGTTTTTATTTTCCCTCATTTTCTCGGCTTCCAATCATGGCTTCAGCAACTTCAAAGCTTTGGACACATCAAAACTCTTCAAAGCTTCAGCAGATTTCTGAGTTGTTTGCTAGAATATTCACGTTATCTCTTTCTGATCACTCCAGCACTCATCAGTAAGCTTCGAATCTCATATTTGGTTCCTCTCTTTAGTTACTCAAAAATCTTCTTTTGCTTTCCTTTGTTTTCTCCATTACCAAACAGTTTACTTCTTCTAATTTTATCTTTTCGATAAGCATCGGTAATGCTTTGTTGAGTATTGTGAGGTTTGGTGATCTGGGTAAAGCTTGGTATGTGTTTGGGAAGATGGAGGAGAGGGATGTGTTTTCTTGGAATGTGTTGGTGGGTGGGTAAGCAAAAGCAGAATTGGGTTTGAGTTAGATGTGGATGTAGTGAATGCATTGATTACCATGTATGTGAAATGTGGTGATGTTCAAAGTGCACGGTTAGTGTTTGATAGAATGCCAAGGAGAGATAGGATATCATGAAATGCAATGATTTTGCTTTACATTTTGTTCTTAGATATGTTTGATTTGTATTACTTTTTTCTATTCTGATTGGATTATTGTCGGGGCTTCTGTTATGAAACTTAGCTGGGATTTTGGGTCCTGTGCTTTGTCATGTCAATTAGGCCAGTACTGTTTAGGGCACCTCCCCTTAACATTCTATAGAAATGACCAACTTGTGATTGTAAGAAGCAATTAAACTTGGATAATTTGCATATGTTGTTAGGCATTTTCTATTTTAACCTATAATTATTTATTTGTGAGATTAAGAACTTGTAAGTTGTAACACAGCACAAGCAACATTGTTTAACCTATAATTCTTTATGCCACATTGTTTGAGTGGTCAAGTTTTAGAATGGTTCAAAATGCTGAGTTTTTTTTGTTTGTTTGTTTGTTGGTTTTGTTTTCCTTTACATTTTAGATATAGATTCTATGAATGAAGAAAATGATGAGTACGGTGATACTGTTTCAAGTGCTCCAAAAAGAATGAGATGTAGGACTTCTTCTGTATGGTCAGATTTTGAAATATTACCTATAGGTTTTGAAGGGAAAGAGAGAGCCAAGTGTACAAAATTTCAAAATTCTTTTATTGCCAGTTCTAGTGGCACTACTTCTTTGTTGCGTCACAGAGCAAAATGCCATGAGTTTGACAATCAAAGTGTGTCTCGTCAACCTTTAGATCAAGCTATGTATAGGGGAATGGTTGCATTGGCAATCATTAGGCATAACTACCCATTCTCATTTGCAAAACATGAGAACAATAGGTTGCTTCATTGTTATTTGAATCCTGATGTTAAGACTATATGTAGGAACACTACAAAATTGGATGTGATAAAAATATACACAAGAGAAAAGGAAAATCTGAAGTATGATTTAAAGTCAATTATTGGGAGGTTTTGCTTAACATTAGATTTATGGTTTTCACCTAACATTGATGAGTACATGGTTCTTACAGCACATTATGTTGATGAACACTGAGTGTTGCGGAAGAAAGTTTTGAGTTTTTGTCATGTGCCACCTCCACGTGGTGGTGTTATATTGGCAGAGAGGTTGTTAGGTTTGCTAAAAGAATGGGGCATTGAGAAGAGGGTATTCACCATTACTTTAAATAATGTTTCATATAATGATACTTTGGTGAGTCATTTAAAGAGACACCCTTCTTTCAGACCTTATTTACCTTATGGCGGTGAGTTCTTTTACGTGCGTTGTGGTGCACACATATTAAACTTTATCGTACAAGATGGATTAAAAGTCATAAATGAAGTTGTGTATAATTTACGTGAAAGTGTTAAATATGTGAGAGGTTCGGATCATAGGAAGCTAAGATTTGCTCAATGTCTTTCAGAGCTTCCTTTTTTGACAAGTAAGAAAGTACGCCAAGATGTCCCAACAAGATGGAACTCAACATACTTGATGATTGAGACTTGTCTTAAGTATCAAGGTGCATTTTCTCACTTGAGTAGGATTGATAAATACTTTCTCAGTTGCTCTTCAGAGGAGGAATGGGATAGGGTGGAGCAGATAGCAAGGGTTTTGGAACCATTTTATGATATCACCAAGCTTTTCTCTGGGACAAACTACCCCACTGCCAACTTGTATTTCCATTGTGTTTGGAAGATTCAGTTGCGTATTATTGAACAATTGGAAGATGATGATGTGATAATTAGAGCAATGGCAAAAGAAATGAAAGAAAAGTTTGATAAATATTGGGAGTATTACAGTCCTATGCTATCATTTGCTATCATTTTGGATCCTAGATACAAGTTGCAATGTGTAGAATTTTGTTATAGCAAGTTGTATAAGTAGGAAGCAAAATCTATGGCAATGAATCTTCGTGATACATTGTATGGCATCTTTGAGGAATATAAGAATTCTACTAGTGATATCTGCAATATGGTTGAAGTAGCATCAAGTAGTGGTGGAGTGCATGGTCATTATGTTAGGCATGATGATTTCTTTGGTTTTGAGACATATAAGAGTCAACTTATTAGTTCAGATTCAAGCAAGTCACAATTGGATTCATACTTGGAAGAGGCTCGATTTGACCATTAGTTCCACGAGTATTTGAATGTTATGGGGTATTGGAAGTCTCACAATAATTGTTTCCCAGAACTTTCCTTGATGGCACGTGATATTTTGAGCATTCCCATTACTACTGTTGCCTCGAAGTCTGCATTCAGTATTGGTGGCCGCATTCTTGATAAGTTTCGCAGTTCTCTTTTGCCACAAACTGCAGAAGCTTTGTTATGTGCTCGTGATTGGCTATATGGAGTACCAGGTATATCATATTTTTTATCACTTATGTGCTTGCAATATTCATTAATCTGTATTTGATGTGCTAATAAATGTTTTGCTTTCCTTTTTCAGTTGTACATGATTTTGAGGAAGAAAGCCTTGTGGAGGATTTTGGCAACATGTGCATATCTCAATCTAGTTCATATGTTGATGAGGATTAGGTGAAAGGAAGCTATTTTAAGGTAAATTTTTCTGTTATTTGTGTAATTTTTCTATAGGTTTTGGTAGTGGGAGGTAATTGTTCTTGTTTTAATTATTATGCATTTTGAGATTTCTTAAATATAAGTCCATTATGTGTGATTTTGTGAAATTTGAATGCAAATGGCCATTGCTTCCATTGTTCACGTCTATGTGTTTCTGGCAAAACCTTATGAGCTAATGGGGACTGCTTCACTGAAAATATTTCAGCTCTTGGAGACTATTTTGCTGACTGTCCTTCTGAGTTTGATGTGATTTTTAAGTTATTTATTTTTCATAAAGTTAGTGTTTTGCATGGTGGGAGCTTTGTTTATTGAGTATGCTACTTCATTGTTATTTTTCTTAACTTCTTGCTTTTTATTTTTTGGATGAAGTTCTTAACTTCTTGCTGCTACTGCTGTAACTAGCTATCTGCATATTTTTGAGCATTAACACTAGGATTGCCACATTGCCACGTGCTCCATTATATAAGTTGTTCCAATGAAAGACCTTCACAGTTCCACGTCCTTTGTGGTGTAGGTTTTTGTATTGAAATTATATATATATATTATGTGTATGTGGCACTATAACTCTCATGATATTAAAAATAATCCAAGACTATCATGCAAAGTTTGGCTAAAACTTCCACTGTATCTTTCTGGGGTCAATATATTCAAGGCCTGCTAGTTCATGTCCAAGGATCTTGAAATTTTTGATGATGATGGCAATTGATTCAAGTTGGAAATATTTATACTAGGATAAATTTGGCTGAAGTTCCCTCTACTTGGCATTGCCACACCTCCAAAACTAGGACCGTTCTAGGCATTAGAATAAAACCCTTTGGTAGAAATGGTCTTGGGCATTAGAATAAAACCATGGAATTGTTGAGACAAGGTGCTAGAATGTCATTATCCTGCTTGTATTCCCTTGGGTTTGAGAAAACTCCATCAAAGTTTGAATTGAAGTTATTGTTCCTACAAATAGTTGACATAACTATTTAAAGATTAATCTGAAAGCTTAAAAGATCCTGAGAATGTACCAACTCACCCAAATGGCGTGGTGATCAATAATAAGCCTACTTGTCAATTTGTCATTAAAGAAATTTGTGAAAAGCTGTCATATTTGATATTCCTATTAAAAAAAAAATGTGATGTTGGTCTTTCTAATCTGCCCTAAATATCATGTCAATTTCTTTGGATTTTTGTAAATTACACAGCTATCACCAATCAAAGAAATTTATCTGATTATTCCCCCGGATGGCCCCCCAATTTTCTAAGCTTAAAAAAGAAAAGGAATATACTAATAACTAGTAGAAAATGCTATTGCACTGTGTTTTTTTCTAACCATATTTTTTAGTAGTGCGATGAATATTTATCTTTTAATAACATAAAGGTAAAATATCGAATTTTTTAGTAGTGGGGGATGAATATTTTGGTAATTTTTTGGGTTGTGGGGGTATTTTGGTCATTTTCTGGATTCAGGGGTATTTTAGTAATTTTTTGGGTTTCGAGGGTATTTTGGTCATTTTTGGGGTTTCGAGGATATTTTGGTCATTTTTTGGTTTTCGGGGGCATTTTGGTCATTTTTTTGGGTTTTTGGAGTATTTTGGTCATTTTTAGGTTTTGGGGTATTTTGGTCATTTTTGAATATTTTAGAGTACTTTGGTCATTTTCACTTTAATGACATTTTGGTAATTTTGATAATTGGGTAATTAGGTGGGTTGGGGTTTACCCATAATAATTGGGTTGAGTTGGATTTGGGTTAAAAGCAATTAGTTAAATGAGTTTTAAATAGGTAAATGAGTTCTATATGTCCAACACAATTATACCCACCCCAAACCCACCCATTTGCCACCCCTAATATTATATTAGAATTATCTCATATTAAATATATATATATATATATATTATCATCTCCATATTATGTGATACTCATATTTTAAAGGAAATGATAAATATGTATGTGGTACATTTTCGTTGCATTAAGTTTGCTTTTGTATCTACTAATTAAAACTAAAAAGTATTAATGGGTGATTTTCACTCAAAAACGCATTTAAAAATAAGTGTGTAATATAATTACAACGGATATAACTTTCAATTTAAAGTCAAAATAAAGTCTAGTATGGACATTTCCAGATTTGCATTTGTAATTTTTCAATTTTTTCTTTTTTTGGTGATTTTTTTTTTCTAGCCTACTTTTGTGCAAAACATAAATTATAATGTTTTAAAGCTTCCTAGCTGCCCTATGAGAACTTTATGGTTTCCTAAGGGTCATCTGGTAACCCTAGACTTTCTTTTCCTTTTTCAATTATAAAACTATGGAAAGTTTTATTTTATACTTTCTGGTGGATTTAAGAATACTCCTTGTGGATTCAGTGGCTACTGCCTTGAAGTACACATGATGTTTTTTTTGTGACTTTTAATTTGATGAGACATGTGTTTGTTCACCATTCTACGAACACTATACAATATTGGCCATACAATTTGAATGTTGAACGCGGCTCTTCTACAGTGTTTCCTCTAGGGGCGACGTTATGTAAAGTTCAGGGGGTTCATTTGGCCTTTTTTTTTTTTTAATAATATATAATATTTTTAATTTTANACATTTGTTTAGAGACAATGTAAATCTTATATATACAATGTAAACTAAGAATTTTCTATTAGTTTATTTAAAATTTGTTAATATGTAAATAGGCTTTTTTTTTTTTTTTAGGTTTAAGATAAATTTTTTTTTGTTAGGCTTTTTTGTGTGTTTAAAAAGACCAAAATATTCTCTTCAAATAAAAAAAAAAAAAAAAAAACCAAAATATTGTTAAGAATATCATATTTAAGCTTATTTCAATTATACTTAAAAAAAAAAAAAAATTAGGGTCAAGATATTCAAAATTTCATTTTAAGAGGGACAAATCAAAAATTAAAATTAAAAATATTATATATTATTAAAAAAAAAAAAAGGCAAATGAACCCCCTGAACTTTACATAACGTCGCCCCTAGAGGAAACACTGTAGAAGAGCCGCGTTCAACATTCAAATTGTATGGCCAATATTGTATAGTGTTCGTAGAATGGTGAACAAACACATGTCTCATCAAATTAAAAGTCACAAAAAAACATCATGTGTACTTCAAGGCAGTAGCCACTGAATCCACAAGGAGTATTCTTAAATCCACCAGAAAGTATAAAATAAAACTTTCCATAGTTTTATAATTGAAAAAGGAAAAGAAAGTCTAGGGTTACCAGATGACCCTTAGGAAACCATAAAGTTCTCATAGGGCAGCTAGGAAGCTTTAAAACATTATAATTTATGTTTTGCACAAAAGTAGGCTAGAAAAAAAAAATCACCAAAAAAAGAAAAAATTGAAAAATTACAAATGCAAATCTGGAAATGTCCATACTAGACTTTATTTTGACTTTAAATTGAAAGTTATATCCGTTGTAATTATATTACACACTTTTTTTAAATGCGTTTTTGAGTGAAAATCACCCATTAATACTTTTTAGTTTTAATTAGTAGATACAAAAGCAAACTTAATGCAACGAAAATGTACCACATACATATTTATCATTTCCTTTAAAATATGAGTATCACATAATATGGTCTTTCATCTCTCCCACTCATCAACCCCTATAAACAACACCTAACCTCTCACCCACCAACTTCAACCCAAAAATCTCCTTTGTCAAGAGACCAAGGTGGTACCTCGACCATATCCACAAAACATATATAAATGGGTTCACAACTTCACTCTAGTCGGCAAATTGGTTGATGACAAACTGACAAACCGTAATAAAGCCACAGTAATAATCTAGAAAGTATGGAACCTTTCCTGAAGTTTCTCATCCATTTCCATGGGCAATGAAGAATCTTTTCCATTTCTAATCTAGAACATTGACGAATTCCACCTTGACTCTGGAAACTAGGCGATCAATGATTTGGACTTCTATATATTTTTGAAATGCATTTTGTGATGGGAATGTATTTTCTATTTCTCATTTTTACGAAGCAAAAGTGAGAATCCTTAAAATATGAGGATTCTTTTTGCATTTTGAATTCACTTTTTTTTTTTTCAAAAAAAATTGTAGGACCCAGAACAAAACAAAAACACCCGGTAGAATTTGGCTTCTTGTTTTTTACTTGAAATTTTTCTAAATTTCGCTCAATCAGATACTTAGGACCACCGACCACTGTAAATGATTATCTCTAAGATTTAGCACCTCAATCAAATCAGCATCTTGATGCAAGGATTATGAAATGTTTAACTTTGTAGACGAGATTATAGAGATTGTTCTAGCTTGTTCATGATCATAATAGCCCAGTAGGGGAAAATTGTGTAATGTGTCACAATTACTACAAAAGGCAACTGCTATACGAAAAATTATTAAATTTGAAACAATTTATTTATTTTTTATTTTTGAAACTATTAGTTGGCAAATAAGATATATAGCTCTTGAGATGAAGATAAAGAAATGGCTTCTGACTAGCTCCAAATAGGCGCTGCTGTTACGATTTTATTTTGTTGACCCTGTGGTTCAATTATTGTTTGTATTAAACATTCTAAATAGATTTGGAAAGTAGGTCAGATTAATCAGGTTGGATTCTACCCAATCGGTTTGGATCATTGCCTCTTTTTAGACTAATAACGATTATTTCCCTATCATTATTACCTGGCCTTTGAACATTGCCGGCTCTTGGGCAAGGCCACTTAGGCCATTGCCTAAGATGCTAACTAAAAGAAAAGAAAAAGGAAAAAAGAAAAAGAAGCCGTACATTCTCTCGCAGTTCAAGCAGATGTAGGCCAATCTCCACTAAGGTAAATTGCCAACATTAGTTATCTATCTCTCGCATGATTACATGCCAAACATTCTCTCCCTCTCTCTTTCAATACCAAAATCAATTTGAAATTTAAATTTCAACAAAGTGATTCCCCATGTATTACACCTTACCAAAATTAAATTATAACTTTTTTTTTTTTTAAATGTACTTCTTTCGGTACAAGTTAAAGGGGGAAAAAGGTGTAAGATAAGAGTTCAATAAAAATAAATCATTAAGTTATAGTCAAATAATTAATTCTAATAGTCTACTAGTCTAATAATTCCACAAAAGAAGAAGAGAAAACATGTTATACATGAAACATTAAATAAAGTTAAATCATCTATAAACTAATTGTGTTTTTAGATTCAAATTTTGATGAAAGTTGGTAAAGTTATAGTTGTACTTTAAAAAATTGATCCTTTTAAAAAATTGTAAATATACAAATAACCTAAAAAGTTTTATATATATATATATATATATATTGACTTGTACAATATATATACTTTAAGAGAACAAAATATAACATGTCAATTGAAGAAACAAAGTAATTGGAAGAAAATTTATAATGAGCTTTCAAATCAAATTACTCAATGCAAGTAGTAGATCAAACACTAAAAAAAAATTATATAAATAAGGCTTGATGAATGGGTCAGGTTGGGTATTGGTACAAGTTCAACTATGCTAGATAGGGTCATAATCGGGTGCTGGTTAGAGCATCCACAATAATGGCACTAAAAAGCTTAAAAGCTATTTTTAGCACCACTACATATACAAAGGGTGCTGCAATAGTAGTGGTATAAGTAAATTTTTTACCTACATTACTACAGTTCACAGCTTTATATGGTTGTGCACTATAATTGAAAGCTAAAAAATATATATATATATATATATTATTCTACCTCCATTTATTATATTATTTGTTTGTTTCTTTTTTCTTTCTTTCTAGTTCTTTTATCTCACCTCTAGTCTCACCTCTGTCTCAACTCTCAACTCTTAACTCTCACCTCTCACCTCTTTGTCTCGCCGCCTTTGGCCCACCCAAAGCTCAATGTCACCAGCCTAAGCCCTTGACCCACTCCGTCAACCCACGCCGCAAACCCATCTCGTCCATGCTGCCGACACACACTGCCGACCCACACCGCCTAAGTCCTAAGCCGACCCAAGCCCCAAGCCCTAAGTCCAAAGCAAACCCACGCCATCAACCCCTCACCGCAAACCCATTTCGCTCACACCACCAACCCATTTCGATTGCTTTGTTGCTCTTTTTTTTTTTCCCCCTACTGTGGACTAGTGGTGGTGGTGGTTGGTTGATGAAGTTTGTGGTGGATGTTTTTATTATTATTCTAATGAGTTCTTTGTATTATTTTAATCAAATAGCTAAATATATAGATCCATTAATGTTGGGTGTGAAGAGATAAAATAAATAAAATGACTTTTGTAAGTGTTAAATAACTAAATTTTTAACTTCACTATTGTGGACGCTCTTAGAAACTTATCAAGTCAAAATAAGTTGCTGTCGCTAATTTCCTACTAACAGTACCTTATTATTATTATTATTATTATTTGGTTTAAGTTCGGACGAGTTAACTAGTTTGTGTTCAATTTTGCCAAGTCTAATTCTACGTTTTTTATAAGCTTTTTTTTCTTTTTTCTTTTTTCTTTTTTTTCTTTTGCAAAAAAAAAAAAAAAAAATTTCTGCGAATTAACCGAGTGTATAACTTGTCCTACAACTTCACAGATTTTCTCGGCCGCCTTGACATTTAGATATTTGTAAGGAATCCATGAACTTGCACCCAAAAGAAAGTCTTCTCAAATTTCAGTTCTTCACAGCCATGCTCTTACATTACTTTTGCATAATCACCAAGTGTTTATCAAAACTCCATGGCTCTGCACTAAGGACTTTTTCTACTTCACTTGCATTTTCAAATATGAACAGAATTACATGATCACCAAGATTTCTGACCTTGAATCCACTTTTCGATCGCCACAAGGAGTGAAAGTTTTTTGCAATTGCCTCAATATTAAGAGCTCGTTTCGTAAGAAACTTTGCTGCTATAATATGTTCTTGGGAGCTGAATTCACTCTCTAAGCAGCAACCTGGGCCCTCTCTCTCAAAAAGTGATAGTTTTGTCCAACTTTGTGACAACTCTTCCATTGTAAACACAAGAATAAGACTAGTAAGAAAAACAATCTGTTTCCCAATTCCCTTGAAGAAACCAACTAGCCAACGTTATAACACTGTTAGAACGTGGAAGACAGACAAGCCTTCATAGAAGGTACAGCTATTCTACTGTCTAAGAGAAGTTAGAACACTTTCTTAGCTACAGAGAAATTAAAAAAATTGGCTTTATTGAACATTATCCATATAGCTTACAGTTGGAACGGTTAGTTTAGTGAGGCTAAGCTAGTGTAAACTTCGCTATTAACAATAACACCATGATTGATGCCTTTATTTGTAGCATCCTCTTTCTCCGCGTAATTGGTATGCTATTTTCTTTATGTTCCTGAACATATAACAAAGTAAGCATTTTTTTTTTTTTTTTTTTGCNCAGATTACGTAGCCTAGATTAATTAGCCAAGTTGTTACTTAGTCAAATTAAGCAATTCTAGGTTAAAACAATCCAAACAATCATATCAAGAATATAAAGCAGCGGAAAATAAATAACACAAGATATGATCACCCAGGAAACCACACGGTAAAAACCTGGGGAGGATTTGACCCACCGATCCTCAAGGCTAACCTGAATTCACTATGAAAGAATTGAAGTTCGTACAAAAGGACTACAAGCTCCCCGCTTGACTTCCTAATGCTACCCACCAGTAGAACTTCCTGACACGACCACGCGCAGGCTCTGAATCCATGGACTACTTCTTTCTTGAATTCCTCAATCGGCTACAAGCTCCCCGCTTGCTTTTCTTTTAAGTTCCAATGGTTGCAACAGTAATGATCTTCAAGATGTTGAAATCATCTCTACCATGAAAACCCTAAGTTTTGTGTAAAGGAAAGCTCCTCAAAGATCTCACAAGAGATTCACACAAAACAGCAATGTATGAGCAACAATACAATATGGACAACCTCCAAAAACGTGGCTAGGGTTTTGTTTATATATCTAGGGTAAAAACATGAAACCCTAAACGTTTAATGAAGTAGGGCTGAGTTGGAAATTCTGCAGAAAATTCAACCTGTGCGATTTTCGATCGATCGAGTCTATTCTTCGATCGATCGAGCCAGGCCGAAAGTCCCAAGTACTTCTGCAGCCACTCGATTCCAACTTTACAATATTAAACCAACTTTGAGCAAGTCTAAATAAGACTAAATACAATGTTTTGATCATGGTTTGCCAACATTACAAATTAGAGTTCTAAATACATAAAATCCTAAGACCTTAGAACCTAACAAACTCCCCCTTTGGCAATCCGTGACAAAACACAAACTAAAAGCTCAAAGTTTACAAAGTAAAAGCCCTTTACAAAGATAATGCTCATAAAATTCAATTCAGCCTAACTACTATCCATAGTTGCAAGTGTAGACAGCAGCTTAGTTGAATCAACCTGTATAATCCTGAAATACTTAACAAACGCATAAACGCATGTGTGACAGTAAAGAGTAAAACAACAGGTATAACATTGTATAACATTCTTGTAAGATTCACATAATTCAAAATAAAGACATATATGAATGATCAACTCATAAATATAAATCAATACGCAGTGAAACACAAAGCAACAAGAATCAATAAAAAATAACATGTATATCAATCAATGTTACTCCCCCTAACATGAATATCCAAAAAAATGATATACAAAGTGAAGCACATATATACAATCTAAAAACTCCACAAGCTCCTCTAAAACAAAAAAATCTCCCCCTAACTACAAAAACACTACCACAAGTCAAAACTCCACTCCCCTTTTTGTGACGGAATGCCAAAGAGCAATCACAAGTCGCCATCAAAAGGAGGTGGTGAGGGTGAATGAAGACGCGCAAAATCAGCTCGGAGAGCACGAATCTCATCCAGCAAATCCACCAAAATCTGACCATAAGCCTGCTGAATAGTCATGACAGTCTCCAAAGTACGACGAACATCAAAGTCGGCCGAAGGAGGTGGAGAAACATCAGCAGCAGCAGCATCATCACCAACTGGAATATCCTCACCAGCAAGACCTGCAGAAGAAGAAGGAGGAAGTGTGCTACTAGAGGGCTCAGATCTAGGGTGTTTAGAACCAGCTCGAAGATGAGCGGCCCTCAGTCTAAGAAAAGATGTACCGATAGGAGCTATCACATGAACGGGCTCAGAGGAAGGAAAACCACTAAGATCGAGATAAAGAAGAATCCTATGAATGAAAATAGGATGAACAAGAGCATGAGCAGTAGATGAACTCCTATAGACTTCGTTCAAAGAACGAAGAAAAAAATGGGAAAACTAATAGGAGCATCAGTAATAAGAGCGTACAGAAAAACACACCTCTCAAGAGGAATGGTGTGAACATGGGAAATAGGCCAGATCGAATGACAAGCTATCCTAAAGAACAGATAGTGTAACCCGGAGAGCTCAGCAGAAGTGATCCGAGGATCAGAACCCCACTGGACAGCAGTACCAGTGACGTACGACAAAACATCGCTAATCTCGGGAGACTCAGCATAAGGATAGACAGGATGCTGGACCAAAGGTACCCCTAGAGCATCAGCCACTACCCGAGGAGTAATGGAGTACTCTACGCCTCGTATCCAACTCTTAACTAGAGTGTTGGAATCATAGATGCGGATAGAGATGTTCGAATAGAACTCTCTAATCAAGGCAGAAGGTGGAGGAGGATCAGAAACATCCACCAAGGGTAACTAACCCCGACGCTCAAAATTTGCCCTAATGGCAGGATCAAGTTCATCTAACAGCACAGAACGCTCAGCCCAAATCTTTCTCCTAATGTTAAGCTTCTCAAAAATCTCTTGGTTTTTCTCACTCGGAAACCTCTCACTATCAAAGGATGGAGGGGGTGAAGGAGAAGGTGAGGGAACACTCCTACGGGCTCTAGTTTCCTAGGCAAATCTGGTTGTTTAAGGGGTCTTAAACCGTTCAGAACCTAAGAAACAATACCTAAGGTACTGTACCTAAGTTTTGTCCTATTTTCTCAAATCATAAGGGAGGGAAGTGAAATTACTCCTAATTTTTTTTTTCCCCAGATGAGAACCATTTTACTCCCTATGATGATTGATAAATTAAGTCAACATTTGTGGAAACAACTAATACTCTACTAATAAAGACAAATTTCTGATAGAAAGAAGTGGGTGGAGGGTGGGGTTTAAATGCTTATATGCCACGTAATGTGTTTAACTTTTTTTTATTTGATGAATTGTAATATGTTTATCTTATAACCTTTTTCTATATTATTACTATTTATTTATTAAAAGCTTTTCTACTCCATGATTAATTGTAGAGAAAGAAAATTGTTTGATCTATAGAAACAAGAAATTCATCATTGAGGCAAATTTATGTTCTAGATTTAATTAATTACTTCTAGTGATTCTACTGATGCAATAATGCTGATAGACTTGCCCCAAAGACAATGAATTAAATCAGAATCCTGAAGGTAGATAGAGAAAGGAGAACAATGTATCTACATATATGGAAAAACTATTTAAGAGTGAAGAAAAGAAAGAGCCATCACAACAAGAAGAAAACATTAAAGAACATAAAAGACTTAACAGTACCACAAATGCAATAAACTCAATTAAGGGATTTGAAAGTTCTTATCATATTATCATCTTCTACAACACATAATTTAATGTCCTGATAAACTAGATAAAACCAACCACTTTACACTTCCACCTCCATGTGATGTTATTTAATTAGAGTTAAAAGATACGGAAATGGCATCCGTATGCATTGAACATAAACTAAGAGAGGGGAAAAGTTAACAGATGCCTATGATTTACGAACTATTTTTAGAAACATTTTATTGAAAAAAGAAAATAGTAATTAACTTTTTTTACAGCATTTTATATTTCTCATAAAAGTGGTATAAAACTTTCCTAAAATGACTTAACAAATGCCCTAGGGCCAACTAGGAGTTAGTGATGTTCATGGTTATATGCTTGGTTGGCTACTGAAAAGACAAAATTAATTGAAAGACCATTAAGAATCTCACATCTCCTCAATCCTCATCAACCAGACTAATAAGCATTAGGCATAATTGACTGGGTATTCTTATTTAATTAATTTTTCTGGAAGGTCATAAGGTTAATTAATGTTTTATATTTACCACCGCACACCTTTGGTGCGATGGTCACTCTATAAGTATAAGTGCTTGTGGAGTATGGGGGTAACGGCCGAGGTTCAAGTCTCCAGGGGAGAGCTTCACACACATATACACTTAGATTAGGCTAGAGTAGAATTCTACCTTGTAAAAAAAAAATGTTTCATATTTGAGTATTTTGGTTCTGGGACACATTTACTCAATGAGCACCATGTATATCAATAGCATACTAGCAACTTATGGCACAACCAGCACAAAGAAATATAAGAATTACAATAAAAAGAAAAGAAGCAAATTATCCCACTAGATTGGATCAAATGAGATTCGAATTTGACTCAGTTGATTACTAGTTAGAAACTTATCAAACTAAAATGGGTTCTTATCCTACGAACTTAAACCGTTCTTTGATAAGTTCAGTCAGCCTGTTATGACTCATGTTTTTGTTTGTTTGTTTGTTTAGACCCCTTAAAATAGATTTTTTAACCTAATGAATTAGCGAAATGATTACTTAGGTTAATTATGAGATCTAGATTAAATAGAGAAAGATTATATTATGCACAACAGCGGAAAAGTAAATAACACATAGATATAAACTCTGGAGCTGTACCAAACCAGCTCTTCAATTCTCCAGACCTATTGACATATTGTGCAAGTTCATGGATTACCTTGTTGTCATTCCTGCTTACGTGCCTGATCACTGCCATTTGAAATTTTGACATTTCTTGATAATATGATTTGAGATAAAGGAAAATTACAATACATATTTGATGACTCGATTATCAATAAAGGTAAAATTTGAGACCTCCTTAAAAATTTGAGACTTTCTTAGAAATCCTAAACATTCCTCCAAATTTATATATCCTCTATTTTTCTTGATTTAGTCAAACTAGCCTAAGTTCTCTTGCCAGCTTTCAAGGACAACAACTTCTTCAGTTACGTACACTAGTTCAATTATCCTAAGAGAGTTTTATGTGTGGGACTGTGCTTTCAATTGTTTTTAAATAATAAATTCTGGGCTTTTTCATGTGTGTGTACATACATATGTTGCATTGTTGTGCTGAATCTATTTTCAATTTTAATCATATCTATAATATCATAAATTTGAATAGTATTTTTAGTTGTATTTTAGGAAAGTTTGCCAAAATAGTTAGTTACATTTTTCTTTTCTTATAAAAAGTTTCTAAAAATTTTCTATTAACAAATGCTCTAAAGGCATCTATTAAATTTTCCCCCCAAAAAATATGGTTTTTTGAATTCTTTGTTTTAAAAATATCATAATACGTGTTTATATATTTTTTTACTAAGTCTAGCTTACCTCCAATAGTCTTTTAATTGAACATCTCTTCTTCTTTTTTTAATACTGTCACATCACATACTAATTAAACCTTTGATAGAAATTAAAACTTACTACCACATGATTCTATTTTAAAGAGAAATTAACTAAATATCCCGTCAGAAAACTAATGGAAGTAAACCAAACTTTTTTTTATTTACCTTGATCCCCAAAAAAATAATAATGATAATAATAAATTAAAAAAAAAAACCGTATTTATATTTTGTTTGGTTGTTGAGAATGTGTGGTACTACAAAATACAAATTTGTGTTATTTCTACAAATAAAGCTAATTGTTAATTATATTTCTAAAACATAACTGTGCGACAACTATGGGCCACAGCTTATTACATGAATCAGAATTTTTAATAAGCATTCATTTTTAGTTTTTACCCTTAGTTTTTTTTTTTTTTTTTTGGGAAATTTTTTTTTAATTATTAGTGAAACGTCTCAAGTTTCAGTAATATGTTAGTTTAACTTTATAGTAACTTTACCTAAATGTTAAATTAAAAAAAACTACGTATATATTATCCAATTCACCGACCACAGAGTTTCATGTTAGGAAAATAGGATTATAAATCCAAAAATGTAAGATTTAAACTAGTGCCACTTGTACACTATCTAATCTATAAAATATATATAATCGTATCATCTATATTTGACATTAATCCATTTTATCTTTGTATCAAATATTATGAATCTAGATTTGTATCCGGTGCCAAGTCATTTAAAATTGTGCCACTTTACACTATCTAATCTAGACAATAAAATCTTAATTATAAAATGAACTTTCTTCATTTTAGGTAAAATAAAGAGTTTAAGAGCTTGCCAAAAATCATGTCATTTTTTTTTTCGATAAAATCTTGCCAAAAATTTTATAATTTAATTGGTATCTCTTTTTGTACAAAGTTTTTGGACATTTAAGAGAGAATTTTTGCGAGGTAAGCAGCTTATTGTAAGTATCTTAAAATATAAAAAATGTGAAAAGTTTTATAGTTCAATTGGCACCATTGGCTTCCCATTAAACATCCACCTTTAGTCACTTCTCCAATTATCGAGTCTATGGAGGATGCTACGGTTGATTGTTTAATAGATGAGACTACAGGGAATTGGGATGATGAAGCGTTGGAGGGAATTCTTATACCGAATGAAGCTGAACTTGCAAAAAAAATCCCACTTGCCCGTTGCCAAACTGAAGATTCTCTGTTCTGGCCCTTCACAGCAGATGGACAATACAATTGCAAGTCGGGATATCGTTTTTTAAAGGAGTTGGAGACCGAGGTTGAAGAAGGAAGAAGAACGGACTTGGACAAAAAAATCTGGAAAAGTATTTGGTCATTGGACGTTCCAAACAAGTACAAAAATTTTCTGTGGCGTGCATGCAGAGATTCCCTCCCAACAAAGTCTAACCTAAACAGAAAAACAATTATCCCAAACCCAACCTGTGACAGATGCGCTTCAATGGCAGAGGACACGCTACATGCTCTATGGGGTTGTTCAGGTTTGGACGTGGTTTGGAATGATGCTAGGTGGAGCTTTCGGTCAAAGGAGGTTTTCACGGACTTCAAGCACCTGTTCGGATGGCTACTGGAGAATGGGAAGCCCATTGAACTCTTTGCTATCCAAGTTTGGTGTATTTGGCACCAGAGAAATCAATCCCGCCTTCATCAACCTTGTTGTCTCACAAAGGACCTGAAGCAAGATGCACAGGAGCGTTGGGTTGAAATCATGTCTGTCAATCCTCTGCCAAACCCGACCAGAACAGAGCCCAAGCCAAAATGGTCGGCCCCACCACGGAATAAATATAAGATCAATTATGATGGAGCAATCTCAAATGCAGAAAACAAGGCTGGGATTGGTGTGGTTGTTCGGGACTGCAATGGTGAGGTATTGGCATCCTTAGTCCAGCAATTGGAGCAAGCATATCAACCTGTGGAAGTGGAAGCAATCGCAACATGCAGAGCAGTGGAGTTTGGCAGCGAGATTGGAGTGGACTGTACTATTGTGGAGGGTGATTCAGAAGTGTTAGTGAAGGCTTTGAGGAACAATGACAATGGATTGATTCATTTTGCACCACTGATTAATGATATCTCTTTATTTTCGGGTTTTTTTTCAGAATTGTCATACTCTCACATTAGGAGAGATGGCAACAAAGTTGCTCACAGTTTAGCTAGGCTAGCTGTGATGACACCAGGTTGTACCGTGTGGATGGAGGATGTCCCATCTCGCACCTTACCCTTTGTTCAGGCTGATTTGGCCGTGCCTTGATGTTACTCAATAAACGTCTTCTTTCTCAAAAAAAAAAAAAAAAAACTAACCGTTTCAACAAAAAGTTAATTAAGCCTAATTAAAATGATGATGTATGGGCTCAACAAGCTAACATTCAAAAATAACAAATGACTGCCGCACACCCTTATTGGTGCGACAGTCACTCTACAAGTATAAATATTTGTGGGGTGTGGAAGAGGGTAAAAATTGGAGTTCAAATCTCTAGAAATAAGTTTTACACACATATACACTTAAATTAAATTAGAGTAGAATTTCTATCTTGTATAAAATAAATAAATAAATAACAAATGAATGAACGGCTCCTTGATACACTTAGGAATTGTTCATCAACAAACATTTTTATATTAATTACTCTCTCTTTGTTGCATTGAGTTTAATGCTAATACTCTCATTTGGGATGGTAAAGTACCTCTAACCCGCCCAAAACCCAATTTACCCCCAAGCACAAATATGCTTGTCCCAAAGTTGGGATAGGGTGGAGACGAGACACCCCTAATCCAGCCTTGGCCAGAAGCCTAACTATGGATCCCACACATGAGATATTCCGAATTTAGAACAAACCAAATATTAACTCTCTCAAACAGAACGTGCAGAGCTATCTAATAATTTGACTCTTTCTGTCCCTTGGGCTTGTTGGATTAGGATCCGGTGGTATTGCACCCAGTGCAATACCAATAAACGGTTGAGATTGAATGTTGCAAAAAGTAACTTTCAATCTCAACCTTTAAATAAAAAAATATTAAAAAGAAAAAGTTAAAGTTAAAAAGTTAAAAATGTAAAAAAAAAAAAAAAAAAAAAATTGTGAAGGAAGTAGTGTAATTGCATTGTTGTGGCTCTCTTTCAGCTCTGTAGGGTGTAGATAAAGCACCAAGAACTGTGTTCAGAATCCAAGCTTCCATTCTTTTACTCAATTAGATTCCAAGTAAAATATTTTTCACCCTTCGTATATTATTGGTTCATTCAATTCCCATTTATAAAATTCCACTATATATTAGGATTTGCTCTATAAAGTAAAGACACTCAAGTATTCTTCAAATAAGTATGTGTTTCGTTGACCCTTTATGCTTAGGCACTAAACTTTTTTCTGATTCCATCTTAAACACTATATGGGATATACNTTTTTTTTTTTTTTTTTTTTTTTTTTTTTTTTTTCTGTTTATTTTTATTTATATGTAACTCCCCTATCTTGTTTGAAGGGCAATGTTTTTTATTTTTTATTTTTGTAATGAATTAATTTACTACTCAAAACCAAAATGCAAGCCTTGACAACCTTTACAACTCCAAAAACAGTAATGGAAAATGCTAAATTTACTTTACTACAAAGGTTTACAAAATGAATGTGATTTGTGCCATTGCAACAACTAATAAATAAACATCTGAACTAACTTTGTATGATTGGTGATTCATTAGTTTGTAAGGCATATTTAGTGAAATTTGTAGTTTCCTAGCATCACCCATAGGTTTTTTTTATAGATAATTCAATAGTTGTGGGAGGGGGATCTAAATTCTAGACGTATTTGTTGGAAACAACAGAAAGTGCTAGTTGAACTATAAGACTCATGGCAACATCACTCATAGTCGCTAGACTATACCTAGCAAGAGCAAAGAAAGGCCTCAAGCACAAATGGAACACTCCCAAACTGAAAGTTCAATTAGTGTAAAAACACTAATGAATGTTTAGACCTCCAATTTTAAATACAACCAATGCAAGCTTGTACTCAAACAATAAATGTACGGAATAAAGAGTACAAGCAAAAACCCAAACAACTAAACAACTCTACACCATAATTAATCACAACACAGCAGCAATTAAAAAGCAAGAATAAGGGTTTCAGAGATGCAAACATAAGGATAACACCAGCACGTGTTATCGAAGAGGAAACCGAAAAACTCGGTGAAAAACCTCTCCGCCACCCTCCAAGCGGTAAAATAATCCACTAGAAAATTAGTTGGGAAACATGAATAGCAAAAGACCCTCTAAGCCTAATCTGCCCAATGCACCTAAACCCTCCAAGTTTTTTGCTCTAACAGGGTTACACCTAACCTTGTCTTCTCTAGCTTTCTAGATCCCACAATAAGCTCCATATTGCATCCGCTATCCTTGGCATCTTCCAATATTTCCCAAGCTCCAAAAACACTCTTAACGCTTTGAATGGGTTTGAGTAGTGTTTGGGTACAAATCTCCTCTCAATGGATATAACAATGGGGGAGGGAAGGAGAAGAAATTACAAAGATTTCTCTCTAAGAATGAGTAGCTCTCTCTCTCTAATAAGGTGGGTGTGTTGTAGAAACATTTCTTAGGGTTTTTCTCTCAATAGACTCCTTATATTTTTTGTAGGTAATGAGGGTATATATAGTATAGGTGAGGAGAATATGAAAGGTCACGTGTTTAAGCAAAACAAGGGAAACTCGTGGCTCACTTGCAACTGGTTCAAGTGACGACCTGAGTTGCGAGTTAGCCAATTGACAGATTGTACTCTCCAGACAGCTGGCTTGACTCTTCACCTTCCTGCATGTGCTTCTCATTTGTCTTTTAAATGTCTTGATCAAATCTCCATCACTTAATGCTAAAACCATTATAAACAAATCCCACAAAAAATACAAAGAAATAAAGAGGCTCTACCATTGAGAGATTCAGGACACCTATTGACTCAAAGACCTACATAGACACTTTTAAAGAGGCTTCTCCCATTGTGGAACGAATTGTCAAGTTTGATACCCTAGGGACAACGTTTATCCCTAAGATTTTTGAAGAAAGAGATTGGCCTGACCTTTTTGGGAATTTTGAGGATCCAATTGAAGAATTGGTTAAAGAATTCTACTCTAATGCCAAATTCATAGGGGTAGAGTTGAAATGCTAGGTTCGAGGAACAGATTTTCCATCAATGCAAACTACATTGCTAAGGTACTTTGCATCACCAGACCAGAAAATGTGGATCGAACTCCATATGATGACAAAGTACTTCAAGCACAAGACATCCTTCAAGTTCTTGGGAATGAATATGAAGTGGAAAGCACAGGATCATCTATAGGCACTGCATTGTTTTTGCCTAAACTAATAACTCTAAAGCTGATCATGTTCTCCAACCTTTACCCACTGTCAAACACTGCCTTCATCAGTCTTGGAAGGGTTAAATTCTTGTGTGACCTCATTTCCGATGTCCCAATTGACATCTATGCTCACATATTTCAGATCATTGGAAAAACAGCGACTCGATTAGCAACACGAACAATTCTTCCGTTCTGTAGTTTAATCATGAAGATTATCCTTTGTGAAGGAGTTAGTCCTACATCAAATAAGAAAATTTTGCCTCTTCCTCGACCAATTCCTATGTACACTCTCCAAGCAAGCATGAGTCACTCCCCCAAGAAACCTAAGAGTGAACCATCCACACATGCATCTCCATTTGCTCATGCTATAGTTACTCCTGTACAATCAACTGGGACTCCATCTGTTCCCCCTGGATTTCAAACAACCAAGTAGAGCCACTTAATTGCAAATGTGTTTCATCGGATATCTGATTTAGAACAGCTTCTTCACTCATTTCATAGTCAAACTCAGATGTGACTCACAATTATCAAAACTCAATTAGATGCTATACAGCAAAAGCTCGAAAATAGCCTTTAGCTATTCCTGACAAAAAGAGGGAGAGCAGCACATAGAAAGGGGGAGATAGCCAGCATACTGAAAGGGGGAGTTATTATAGTTGTTATATACTCTTGTTTTGTCTGATTTGTTTATTGTTATCTGTCTGCTAGTTTTTATCCTGTGTTGATATGGTGTTAATACTTTTGGAAAACTTGTGGTCCACTTGTATAGTTTTTTATTTCAGAAGTTATTCAGTATATAATATGATGTTATTCAGCATATTTTACTTTATGAATTTATGGTTTACCTATTACCTTTGTAGGTTTTCAAGGTTCTTAGTTTATGTTTTGTACCTATGTTGCTTTTGTAAGCTTTTAGGATTTGTTTTTATGTATTTTTAGGCTTTTATGGTTTATACCATGCTTATGCAGCCTGTATGCTTTGTTGCGTTGTACTTCAAGCTAAATGTTATGCATTTTACTTAAATACTCTCACTCTTGTGACCTTATAGGATTTTATTCCTAGATGTATATACTTCGTGTATTATGCATGGGTTGAGTGTTGGTCATTCAAGTATTTGCTTTATGCTTATCAGCCTGAATTTTCTGATGTTCATTCCAAGTGAGAATGAATATTGTGATTACTTTCTTACAATGATTGCTTGTTTGATTAAGCCATGGTTTATTATTTTATTTCATTTTGCTTGATCGCATTATGCTTGTTCCATATACATTACAAGTTTTATGCATACAATGATATTATTGAGTTATTGTGTTTCAGGAGATGTTTTGGTTTTATGGTTCAAGAGCTTCACAGATTCCAGAGTTAAGTGTGAGTGAGCTTTCCAACTATTCCCAACTCACGCGTTAAGTCTAGAGTTTGTTTTAGGGTTTTGTCATGGAATAGCCAAAGGGGGAGATTGTAAGGTTGAATTTAATCAACCATCTTGTTGGCTTTATTCCGTGCCAAATTTGCTTGTATTTTAGCATTTAGTAACCCTGTATTTAGGTGGGAATCTTGTAAGGATAATGAGTAAGAGAGTGTGAAGAAATGCGTAAGATTGTGCAAAGAAACAGGGACTTGCGACTAGATCTCACGGGTGGTTCACGGCTTGTAAGTCGCCAAAAGTTTCACACGTACCAAGCATGCCAGAAGCGGAAGAGTCGTGCCAGCTGTTGCACTATAGGACAAAAGTCCCAAGCCGGCCAGGCCGTTAACTTGCGGCTTGAACTCGCGACTCAACCCAGTCGCAAGGTCAAGTTGCCAGAATGCCCTGTTTGGGAAAAACTGACGTTTCACATTCCATTCTCACCCTAGTATAAATACCCCTTATTCCCACAAAATGTAGAGAGCTTTCAGAGAGAATTTTGAGAGAGAAACCCTAGAGAAAACAAGACTGTCTCATCCATAATCTTTACCTAAGAGACTCTTCAAATTCCTCTACTCTCTTTCTCTCCATTGATACATTCATGAGAGGTTATTGACCAAATCCTTTTCTCACCATACCCACGTCTATGAGAAGGTTCTTTTAGTGCTGCTAAGGGAAGCAGTTTGGAAGGGACCAATGACTATTGGTTGATGCTATGGTTTATAGCGGAATCCGGTAAACTAGAAAAGAAAAAGGTTCGGCGCAACCTTGTTGGAGCAAGAAGCTTGGAGGGCTTAGATACCTGGATAGATTAGGCTTGGAGGGTCTATTACTATTCATGTATCCCAACTATATTTTCTAGTGGATTATTGACCGCTTGGAGGGCGGCGGAGAGGTTTTATGCTGAGAGCTTCAATTTCCTCTTCGATAACATATCGCGTATTGTCCTTGTGTTTGCATCTATATTCCCTTTATATTTACCATTTAATTACTGTTGTGATTGTGATTGTTTATGGTTTAGATTGTTTATCAATTCTGTTATAAGCTCGTTATCATCTTCCGCACATATATTGTTTGATATAAAGTTTGAATTGGTAATTTGTTGTTTAGGGGTCTAAACGTTCATAGTGTTTTCAACGCTATATGAACATTCACTGACCAACCAGCCCCCACAGCATGGATTTAGATGAATGTCCCCAGAGTTTACAGATCCTCAATGCATTAAATCCTCCCACTTTATCAACTGCCAATTCACTAAACAATATCTAAGCACAAGCTTCCATATCCTCCTAGTGGAGGAACATTTGAAATTAAATGATGTCTACATTCTGGCGCATTCCTAGAAAATAAGCACAACATATCACCCACATAACCTAGTTTGATTAGCTTGTCACAAGTACTCAATCATGTTTAGCATTGCACATAAAACCATGCTTAGGAGTCGAAACATGAAACTGCACAAGTCTCAACCTATCCACCTCATCATACTTGAATCTAATCGATTCCCAACCCAAGTTGGCTTACAAATTGACTAGTTCAAATTAGCCTTGAGAATGAGAGGCAGTATAAATTATATTTTGTGAATGACAATGACCAACTTTGTAGCATATCTATAATTTTCAAGCAATAGAAGCTTTAATAGTTTTGTAGAAAGGGAAAATTCCCGACTGATTTATTTCAAACTCGAAATTTAGTCGTCTACAAATTCTATTGAAATGTTAGTTACTTTTGGCTCTTTCTCCCTTTGATAGTCATCTCTCTCTCTCTCTCTCTCTCTCTCTCTCTCTCTCTCTCATACAATTTCATATTTGTCTGTAAAATTTAGAATTGGAAACTATCCTCAAATTTGCTTAAAGTTCATAATCAATTTATAATTCTATAACTAAAGGTCCTAATAAATTGCACAGGCTAGATAGGAGGTGGTGCATATTTTATAGATTTGATCCCATTATCAAAAACTAATAATAATAATAATTTAAAACATAAAACTAAAAATTTAAAAAAAAAAAAAAAAAAAAAAAAAAAAAAAAAAAAAAAAAA
>NW_027069593.1:9609-23170 GCF_002906115.3 Quercus suber | reverse complement strand
AAAAAAAAAAAAAACTTCATCTTCAAGCCTGTTTGACGGACTGGGACACCCAGATTTTTGGTCAAGTGGGCCAAAATAAGAGGCGTATTAGGGCCCGCTTGTTGGGGGTCCAAGGGCTTTAAATAGAAGCCCCAATCCTTTTTTACTGCACCTTAAGCAACACTTGATTAACCAATACAATAATATTTTATATCAAGAATTTTTGTTGTGGCAAATGAAATCTTGCATTTTATGGCTTTCCTATGGGGATGCCATTACTCGCTTTTTCCATATTCAAGCAAGAATTAGACGGGCGAGGCAACATATTTCTACTTTAAAAAATTATGATGATGAATGGATACAAGGATCACAATTACATGAATTTGTTGTTAATCATTTTAAGTGCCTCTTCCAATATGGCCTTAATGGTGAAGAGGTTCCACCTCCAAATACTAGCTACTTATCCTTTGAATTTCCTCTTCAGGATTTTCATGATACTTTGAGTCGTTTTCCTAACGATTCGAAAATTCTGTCCACTCTCCGATCAGTGCACCCATTAAATTTCTCGGGTTCGGATGGGTTTCACGCACAATTTTTTCTAAATAATTGGCAAGTTGGGGGGGGGGGGGGTGAGGGGGGGAGGCAAAGAAATTTATTCAAACCATTTTCATTACATCTTGCATCCCAATGGATTTAGCTCGTGTGAAACTTGTCTTAATTCCCAAAGTGCCTAATCCTAAATCGGTTTCTCATTTTAGGCCTATCAGTGTGTGTAATACCCTATATAACTCCTCACCAAAATCATAGTTAATAGACTTAAACCTTTCCTCCATGCTATGGTTCATCCAGCATAATCTAGTTTTGTCCTAGGTGGTAGGGCAACGGATAATTATATTATCACTCAAGAGCTTATTCATTACATTAATCAACAGAAAAGAAAAACAAATCTAATGGCTGCCAAAATTGATTTAGATAAAGCTTATGACAAATTAGAGTGGTCCTTTATTAAGTACACATTGCTTTTTTATCAATTTCCTGCACCTATTATTGACTTGATAATGGCCTGCATATCATCTGCTATAATCTCAATTATTTGGAATGATATTGTTAGTCAAGCTTTTACGCATTCTACAGGCATCCGGCAAGGTTATCCCTTATCGCCTTATATTTTTATTCTTTGTCTAAATCACCTCCCCTTATCATTAGACCTAGCTCTTCACACTAAGCAATTAAACCTATTCGGGTGGGTAGAAGATCTGCTAGGTTCTAAAGACTTAGGATTTCATGTATTTAGAACTCTAATATGTATTGTTGGTAAACCATGATCAAAAAAGTTATTTAGTCTTGTTTAGACTTGCTCAAATTAGTGTTGTTTATGTAAAGTTGGAATTGAGCTGATGCAGAATTCACTGTGCAT
The DNA here is from genome assembly GCF_002906115.3 of Quercus suber. Classification (NCBI taxonomy): domain Eukaryota; kingdom Viridiplantae; phylum Streptophyta; class Magnoliopsida; order Fagales; family Fagaceae; genus Quercus; species Quercus suber. The sequence continues at coordinate 21,774 of NW_027069593.1, read as the reverse complement.
CTCGGCTTGGCTCGATTGATCGAACCTTAGGCTCGATCAATCGAAAATCGAGCAGATGCGTTTTTTCTGTATAATTTCAAACTCAGCCCAAGCCCATTAAGGATTAGGGTTTCAGATCTAATTCTCCTAGTATATAAAGAAAACCTTAGCCACGTTTTTAGAGTAGCTCTTGTTGCTCATATTGTTGTTTGTGTGAATCTCTTGTGAGATTTGTGAGGAGCTTTCCTTCACACAAACTTAGGATTATCAAGAAAGAAATTTGTTCAAGAACTTGATGATTATTTAGTTGCTGGCATAAGAGCTTAAAGATACACAAGCGGGTGTGCTTGTATTTACTGAAGAATCCAAGAAAGAAGAAGTCCGTGATCTCGGAGCTTGCACGTAGTCGAGTCAGTAAGTTTCTACTGAGGTGGAACCTCTTCACCATTAAGGCCATATTGGAAGAGGCACTTAAAATGATTAACAACAAATTCATGTAATTGTGATCCTTGTATCCATTCATCATCATAATTTTTTAAAGTAGAAATATGTTGCCTCGCCCGTCTAATTCTTGCTTGAATATGGAAAAAGCGAGTAATGGCATCCCCATAGGAAAGCCATAAAATGCAAGATTTCATTTGCCACAACAAAAATTCTTGATATAAAATATTATTGTATTGGTTAATCAAGTGTTGCTTAAGGTGCAGTAAAAAAGGATTGGGGCTTCTATTTAAAGCCCTTGGACCCCCAACAAGCGGGCCCTAATACGCCTCTTATTTTGGCCCACTTGACCAAAAATCTGGGTGTCCCAGTCCGTCAAACAGGCTTGAAGATGAAGTATTTTTTTTTTTTAGTAAAAATCAGTTGTGAAGTGGGCCGAGTATTGAACATGTGTTTCATGATTAGACCAAAAATTTACTACTGCCTGATGGAAAAGTGGATGGGTTTGCCACATTGGTTGATAGAGAAATTGTTTCAATGGTCTATGTGGCTCCCATCTATCCATGGACACCATGATTGGGTGGTGGTCAGAATAAAACCTAGGAAGAGTTAAACAATGGCCCTTCGGAAAAGCCACTTGACAGTTAGCATTACTAAAGGCCCTATCCAATTTCTACCTAATATGGCGGCACCAATCCCAATTCTTATTAGTCCAAGTACACTTAGGCCCACTAGAAGCAACCTCGAAAATGCCACAATTATGTAGGCACGAATTAAAAGCATGCACAAGTGAGGGAATAAGTGGACGACCACCTAGTTTATCCGATGAATCAAGAAGTTTGTTAAAATTCCCCATGGCTAACCAGGGAAACTTAAAATCTAATGCAAGTGATTCTAAATGATGCTAGAGATGAAGACATTTATATAAATGAGGAGAAGCATATACGGCTGAAAATAACCAAGGGAAATAAAGAAAAGGTACCCTGATCAACATGGCCACACCCTGGTCAGTAGCCCACACAACATCCACATTGCACCTATGATCATCCCACAGCACCCAAATGCCTCATAATAAGTCAACGAGGTCCACTCGGAAATGGCGAGGGAGACCCATCTGACCAATAACATGTTCCGCATGGCTCCCACTAATTTTAGGTTCAAGGATTACCAAAATATCAGGTCTGTAAGCATTAACCAAATCTTGTACATTCAAACAGAATCGAGCATTCTTGGCTCCCCTAACATTCCATGTTGTAATCTTCATGGATGGAGATTGAGGACTTGGAAATAGGCTTAGAGGTGGTGTCTATGAGGAAGAGGGACTGTTCTGCCCCAACTGCAAGCTGGCTGATAATGTTCGCAGCACACTAAAGGGGTCTAAAAAGATCTTGTATTGTGGTGGCAACACCACTCGGCCCAAACATGATATCACACTGATGCTTAAGGTTTTTAAAGCCTCGGGGAAATGAGTGATGACAAGCTTGTTGAGTTGCGGTTCCACCGAGTCCATAAGCTCTTCTTCCGTCATGAAGTTGAAGATGGGAAAAGGAAGCACTTCACTTCCAAAGGCCAGGATTTTTGGTGCATGAGATGGTTGGTTTTGTGGCGGAGCAGAGACCCTTCTTATGGACTGATGGCGAGGGTGGAAACGACGAGGACGATCTGAAGAGGCTAAAGGTGAGGGTGGTGGTGATGGTGGGACCTCTATTTGGTTCATCATCCCCCACTCCTATAGGTAGGGACTGGGAATGTCTATGCAAGTTGGGATAATGTGAGCATACCAATGAATTGGTGTGTTGGGGTGGAGAGCTATTCGCAAGATAGGAATGGGCTGTGGAGAGTGGGGAGGTTGAATGAGGGACATGTGTAGAGTTGGAATCTTCACCAGTTTCGCTAAGAGGAATGGTGGAGCATCCAGGTTGGAACCTAAATTCAGGTGTGGGTGGAAAGGTGAAGACGGTGCGGAATCGGAGTCAAGGGAGCGTGGCATGGTGTGGGAGGGCGCCATCATAATGAGAGGAAGAATGGTGGGGAATGCGAGAATAGAAACTGCGAGTGATACTTGTAGAGGACGGGGTAGATATAAAAGAGGGATTGCATGGGATAGAGCTGCCAAATGGACATGTTAGAAATACTGAATGTAATTGTATTGTATTTCATGATAAAAGAATGTACATAGGTGCCTTTATATAGGAGGCATATGTGTGCAGTACAAGTAAATATTTGTGCTATACAAGTAACCTAATTGGGCCTAAAGCCCACAACATTATATTCGTTAACAGTCCCCCTCCAACTCAAGGTGGATGTGAGACCAGCTTGAGGTTGTCAATCAAAGTACGAAGGCACCCCTTAGGATGTGACTTGATGAAGATATCTGCAAGTTGATCTTTAGAGGAGACTGAGATCAGCTTGAGAGCATCATGAACAAGATGAAAACGGATAAAATGACAATCGATCTTGATGTGTTTAGTCCATTCATAGAAGACATCATTGTGAGCAATATGAATAGCACTCTGGTTGTCACAATAAAGAGGAGTGGCAGAGAAAGTAGACACACTTAAGTCTTTGAGAAGCCATCGTAGCAAAAGGAGCTCAGATGTGGTATCAGCAAGGGCACGATATTCTGCTTCAGTACTGGAGCGAGCCATATGAGTTTGTTTCTTACTTCGCCAAGATATCAGAGAAGAACCAAGAAGAAAGCAATAACCAGTGGTGGACCTGCGATCAGTGGGGTCTCCTACCCAATCAGCTTCAGAAAATGCACGGAGAGTAAGAGGAGACTGAGCAGAGTAGAAAAGACCATGGAAGATAGTGCCCTTTAGGTATCGAAGAATGCACAGAACAGCAGCATAATGAGTCGATCGTGGAACAGATAGATACGGGCTCACCTAGTGAACAGCATAGGAAATTTCTGGACGAGTGACAGTGAGATAAACTAAGCTGCCAATCAAGTGTCTGTAAAGAGAGGGATTAGACAATGGTTTCCCCCCTGAGGGAGTCAGATGCGCATTAAGCTCAACTGGAGTGTCAACAGTCATGCTATCAGTGAGTCCAGCACGAGACAATAGTTCAAAGGCATACTTGGCTTGACTAATATAAAGTCCATCTGTAGAATAAGTGATTTCAAGACCCAAGAAGTAGCTGAGATGTCCAATATCTTTCATCTCAAACTGCTGACAAAGAAAAGTCTTGAGTTCTTGAATGCCACTGAGGTCATCACCAGTTATGATCATATCATCCACATATAAGAGAAGTAAAATAATGCCTTTGTCAGTGCGATGAAGAAATAAGGCAGAATCATAGTGACTGGCCATGTAACCCAAGTGAGAGATGGTAGAGCTGAATTTGGCAAACCAAGCTCATGGAGCTTGTTTAAGGCCATAAAGTGCACGTCGAAGGTGACAAACCTTGTTTAAGTTAACAGAGAGACCAGGAGAAGGTTGCATATACACTTCTTCACTTAAATCCCCATAAAGGAATGCATTTTTGACATCTATCTGAAAAAGTCCCATTTACTGGCAGCAGCAACAGCTAAGAGGGCACGAACAGATGAGATACTAGCAACCAGAGCAAAGGTCTCTTCATAATCAATCCCATACTCTTGTGTAAAACTTTTTGCAACAAGACGAGTTTTGTAGCGCTCAATGGACCCATCAGAGTGAGTCTTAATCTTGTAGATCCACTTACAACCAACTACAGATTTTCCAGGAGGAAGTGTCACCAAATCCCAAGTATGGTTTTTAGATAATGCATCAAGTTCCTCTTTCATTGCAATCTGCCACAAAGGGTTAGTGGAAGTCTCACGATAGGTGTGAGGCTCATGTAATGTAGCAAGAGCAGTGTAACAATGATAGTCAAGTAAATGTGTAGGAATAGATCTTACCCTAGTTGAGTGACGAGGTGGAATGTCTTGTGCAAGATCTTCAAGCGGAGCAGGAGTAGAAGATCCAAGCTCAGGATTGGGGTTAGGTAGCTCGTCTTCAACCTGTTCATCTTCCACATGTTCATTAAAGGGTGAAATAGAAAAGGGATCAGTGATATCTGGTAGTTGGACAAAGAAGTCTATAGCAACAGAATCAGGAGCAACTACAGGAGGATCAGGAGCAGCTACAAAAGGAATATGTGCCTCATTTGGAAAAAGATCTAAGACAAAAGAGGAAGACAAGGAAGCACTGAAATGAGAGAGCTCGACAAAGAGGCGATGTTCCCAAAAGACAACATTACGGGAGATACGAAGATGATGAGAGACAGGATCATAACAGCTATACCCCTTTTAAGTTTCACTATAGCCAAGAAAACAACAAAGCCTTGACCGAGGCTCAAGTTTGTTATACTCACGTGGCTGAAGAAGAACGAAACAAGCAGAACCAAAGGAGCGAAGGTGGTGATAACCTGGAGGTGACCCAAAAAGGCGCTCATATGGAGTTTGATTTTGGATAACAGGACTTGGAATGCGATTAATAGTATGAACAGCATGAAGAGCAGCTTCACCCCAAAAAGGAGTAGGAACTTTAGCAGAGAGAATGAGAGCACGAACAGTGTCAAGAATATGACAAAGTTTTCGTTCGGATCTACCATTTTGCTGAAAGGTACCTGGACAAGTTAGTTAATGAACAGTGCCATAGGAATGCAAAATAGCTTGGAAGACATATTGAGTATATTCAAGAGCATTATCATATCGAAAAATTTTGATGCGTCTGGAAAACTGAGTTTCAACCATTTTTACAAAATTAGAATATACTTCCAATAATTCAGAATGATGTTTCATATTAAAAATCCAGCTATAGCGAGAGTAATCATCAACAAAGACAACAAAATATCTAGACCCACCAATACTAGAGACAGAGGAAGGCCCCCAAACATTAGAATGAATAAGGTCAAAGATATCAGTGGATATGGATTCAATAGTATTGAAAGGCAAAACTGGTTGTTTTCCTAACTGACATGAAATACAATCAAAATTTTCTGTAGACACTGAACCTAACAAACCTCTAGAAGCCAATCGTTGTACTCGAGAGGAAGATACATGACCAAGTCGAGCATGCCAAAGTGCAAGGGAAGGAGTGGAAGAAACTGCAGCAGCTGCAGCAACAGAAACAGGAACAACAAGTGGAAAACGAAGGTTGTTCACAGGAAACATATGCCCAACTCTGGGACCGGTCCCAAGCTCCTGTCCTGTCATAGGATCCTACAAAATACACCCAAAATAATCAAAGGTAATGCGATAATCCAACTCAGCTAATTGTCCCTCAGAAAATAAATTATAAGAAAGGTCAGGAACATTAAAGACTCCAGGAACCGAGAGGTTAGAGGTTGAAATTGAACCTATATTATGACCAGACATTGTGAAACCATTTGCTGTGCGAATATTAAGAGGGTACGGTGCAGGTTTAAGGTCAGAAAATAAGGACGAGTGAAGTGTCATGTGATTGCAACAAGCAGAATCCATAAGCCAAGAGGTAGAAGACATACCAGATAAAGTTGAGAGAGAAGAAGAAGAAGATGCATTACCAACTATATGTATGACATTGGCGATGATATTTACAAGGTCAGCTCTGGAAATGGAGAAAGTGGATCCAGAAGACTTAGACTGTGCAGAGACAAGAGCCATTGGTTGGACACTCTCAGTGTTAGCAATAGTAGCAGCAGAAATTGAAACAGCTGATTTGTTGCGATGATAGCAAGTCTCAATATTGTGGCCAAAACGTTCACAAAATTTGCAGAAACGTTTGATAGATTGGCCACGACGATTGTTGCAATAAGAAGAATACCTGTCCTTATTCTTCATTTAGAGGCAAAATTTGCAAAAAAACAAACTGTAAAAATGAAATCTACGTGAAAAACTAGGTAAGGAGCACCTGAATTGCAAAAGCCAACTCTAGTCAAAAAGTCAACAATCAACACTGGTCAAAGTCAACTTAGAGTCAACGGTCAACGCTATCAGGTCAACAGATGACGTCAGTTGACGTGGTGGATGATGATGTCAGCAGATGACGTCACCTACGGCTGACGTCAGCAAGTACAGAACTGGAGCATGGCGGCGCGTGGAGGAGTGTGACGGCGCGTAGAAGCACGTGAGAATGTCTGACAGTGCGTGGAGGCACATGAGAAGGTCTAACGCCGCATGGCGACATGTGAGAAGGTTAAACGGCGCATGGCAGCGCGTGATCTTGTCTGCAGAATCTTTTGGAGGCGTGTGAAGGCGCGTGCAAGCTCTGATGATGACGAGGTTTTCACGATTGAGTAGATCGGGGCGAGACGATCACTGTGGTACCTGAAAAGTACTTGTCGGAGCAAGATGCAAGGCGAAAACGATAAGTGCAGTGGTCTGTGTGATGTGGGACTTCTCAACGACGGCGACTATAGGTCCGGAACCTAAGGACGACGGTTGAAAGATGTCGAAGGTTCTACGGCGAAAGGCTGCGGCAGTGGTTGTGACGGCGGAAGCAATGTTGAGAATAGTGACACCAATAAAGACAAGACTGCAAAGAAAAAGGTTAGAGCAGTGACTCTGATACCATGTTAGAAATACTGAATGTAATTGTATCGTATTTCATGATAAAAGAATGTACATAGGTGCCTTTATATAGGAAGCATATGTGTGCAGTACAAGTAAATATGTGTGCTATACAAGTAATCTAATTTGGCCTAAAGCACACAACACTATATACGTTAACAAGACACATCGTTGCTTCATATATGACCGAAGTAGCTGAGGTGGAGACATTAGAAGGTGGCAACATTAATGTATCGCCCTCAGTGTTTTCCAACACCACAGATTCTTCAGGTAGGTTTACTAGGGTTGAAAACCTATTATGCATGGCGGCATGATAAGGCTAATCAGTTGCAGGTTCAAGGGAGGCTAAGTGGTCAACAGGAGCAATGAGGGCTGATGGTGGATCCTGATCACGTATCGCAAGAGTGGAATTCATGATGGTGAAGTCAAAGTGACGTGTTATGTTAGCAACCACTTTGGTCAATCATCCTACTTTAGTCTTAATTTCATTTCGGTGGTTGACATGCTTACGTGTCACAACTCCCCGCTTGACTTCCTAATGCTACCCACCAGTAGAACTTACTGACACGACCACGTACAAGCTCCGAATCTACGGACTTCTTCTTTCTTGGATTCTCCACCAGTTACAAGCACCCACGCTTGTTTTTCTTTTAAGTTTTAATGGCAGCAACTGAGTTGATTATCAAGGTATTGATAATATCTCTACCTAAAAAACCCTAAGCTTTGTATAAAGGAAAGCTCCTTTAAATCTCACAAGAGATTTACACAAAACTGCAATATGAGCAACAAGGACTGCACTCCAAAACGTGGCTAGGGTTTTCTTTATATACTAAGAGAATTAGATATGAAACCCTAATCCTTAATGGGCTTGGGCTGAGTTGGAAAATCAGCAGAAAAAATATTCTGGCCGACTTTTGATCGATCGAGTCTAACTTTCGATTGATTGAGCCAGGCCGAAATGAACCAATGCATCTGCAGCCTCTCGATTCCAACTTTACATGAATTAAACAACTTTGAGCAAGCCTAAACAAGACTAAACATATTTTTTTGATCATGGTTTGCAACATTACATATTAGAGTTCTAAATACATCAAATCCTAAATCTTTAGAATCTAACAAACTCTCCCTTTGGCAATCCATGACAAAACACAAATTAAAAGCTCAAAGTTTTCAAATAAAAGCCCTTTACAAAAATAATGCTCATAAACACAAATTCAATCCTAACTACTATCCATCAGTTACAAGTGTTGACAGCAGCTCAATTGATTCAACTGTATATTCCTGAAATACTCAACAAACGCATAAACGCATGTGTGATAGAAAAACAGTAAATCAACAGATATGTAAACTAACTCTCCTCCTAAGTTAGATACATCAAAAAAAATTTATATTCTCCCCCTAAACAAAACAAACAAGTCATCTATGTCTCCCCCTTTTTGTCACGTATTGATAAATACTACCTAATCAGAAGGAAGACAGAAAACATATGCAACAGAGTAAGAGAAAATAGAGACAACTTCGCCTATGAACAACCAATGTTAAAAATAAGCTTCTCCCCCTATAAAAATAGGAAACACAAAACAAGTGTTAGAAAAAACAGTTTTGGGGAAAAATAGGGGGGTGCGGATAAATAAAAAGACACAAACCAAGTTTTTTTTAAAAAAACTAAGTTGAGGATATACATGAAGAAAAAATATTCTCTCTTTCAATAAAATGTAAACATGGCATTATATGACCCATAAACAGTTGTATGAGTAGAGAAAATATTTGCACATTGATTATCCATCATATCTCTTAAGAAAAATATTTCTACAGTTCACCAAAAAAAAAAAAAAAAAACATATACTAGAAAGTACATAGCTCAAAAATTAGTCAATCAATTTTTTGATCAAGTTGAGTACCCAATGTAGCAAAGTGTATGCATGTTATGTGTGAAAACAATAAGAGATATGACTGCAAAATTGCAAGATGAATACAAAATCAATGCAATGCATGTGAATCCTAAACACAAATGATGCATGAAAAAAAAATTGGTCAAAAACATAGAAACTGAAAATTTTTCAATTTCGATTGATCGAGAATCGATTGAACATCAATCGAGTCAGGCAGACTCAAACCAAAAATTTTAATCGCAACTTCGATTGATCGAAAAACAGGTTCAATTGAAAAACAGGGCATTTTAATGCAGAAACTCCTTAAAGCACATTGTTTTATAAAAAAATGCATAAGTATGAGACGAAAAGTTTTTCAAAAACACTTGAATTCAACCCAGATCTTCCAAAAACAAGATGTTCAATCAATTTGTCCTTAAAGTGCAAACATTAAACACATTTTGCATTAAAATTAAGGAACATTTAATCTTGGATGGCCACAACAAAATCATACACAATATAATGTACCAAGTTTAGTAAAGAGTAACTTGTGTAGTGTGTGCAACTAGCAAAACCTTGAGATACATGTGAGGTGATATGTGAATAAAAATCAACCACAAAGTCTACAAAATCCATCACATAGAATTCAAAAGAGACTATCACCTAAAGAGTTACATCATATAACTCCCACATTTCCTAGATCATAAGCTTGCAATCATGTAAGTTTCTTGAATTTTGCCTCATAATATACACACCAATTTTAATTATGTCATTTGGCATCAAGCCTAATAGCACACACCAATTTTAATTATGTTATTTGGCTTCAAGCCTAATAGTATACACCAATTTTAAGCATTAAGCAATTAAACTGAGGATATTCTTTTTGTGCATGTGCTACACTTTCTCGAGCACAGTATCTTACGATATGCACTAAGGTGTTCATGATTGGCTAATGAATAGTAGTGAGATGATTATTTATACCTTTCTCGAAATGATCAAGTCTGACAGTCAAATAATATGTGACTTCAAGATCAAGGCAAAGTAATCAAAAACCATAATCATCTTTCCCACACAACATGCACTACAAAGCTTCAACTAGTAAGGTGCAATAAATAAGTTCATCCAAGCTAAACAAGGTGCATAAGCTTGTTATGTAAAGATAAGGTAGTCAACCTTGATTTCAAATCCATGATTTGTAATACAAAACACAAAAATCTTTTTGGTTTAAAAAATTTATGACCAAGAACAAAAAGCACACATTGTGTTAAATTAGCAATGCAAAACTATACATGACAATGTTTTACTAAGCTATAGAGGGTACACAAACCAAAAATATCAATTTCTTAATTAATCCTTGAGTACATGTACAAACTAGTACATACTCACACAAAAGCAGAAAAAGCTTAGCACTTATATAACACAAACAATTCAAGTTTCTCTACAATGTCAAGTATGTTCTAAATCAAGAGAGATATATCATAATTCATATAATCCTCAAGAAAAATAAAACAAGACTCAAAAACAATATTTTTGTCTTTTTGAAAATTTTCAATGTTTTTGGATTTTTGTTAAATAAAAAAAAAAAAAACTAAAAACAGAAACAAAACAAGTCTACAAACAATTGAAAGAATTAAATCAGGGACAAGTCAACAACACTCACCTTGGAGAATCTTTTCTCACCCATATAGCACTAGTCTTTCGCTTTGTAGGTGAAAATCTATGAGAGGCATAGTGTATTTGAGGAATTACACCAATCTTCTGAGAGAAACTGAAATCCTACAAATTCCTTTCACAAGTCAACAAGCTCAAATTTTTCAAAAGAATATGAAACAATTTATATGGACTTATGGCAGGAGAAATATCATCACAAATCCTAGATTGACATACAGAATGCTGAAATTTCAATTTATGACAATTATGACGAATGTGACTGGAGACACCACAAAAGTGACAAACATGAACAAATTTAGGAACATCAATATTCCTAACAGTAAATCTATTCTCAGATTTTGGTTTTTGTCTCAACAAAGAATAATTTGGTCTAATATGACCAACAACACCACAAAGGCAACAGGTAGGCATAAAAACAGATTTATTATACTCTCTAATAGCAGGTTTAGACATAGATTTAGAAACTTCAGCTTCTACATCAGAACTTTTACTTTTGTCTAACCTAACAAAATAAGTCTTTTCTTTATTATTCCTCTTGAAATGAGGGATATAAATTTTTTTAGCTTTAGGCTTAAGAGAAACAAAAACACTTCTGTTATCAACAGCAGGCTTGGTACTAGTCAAATTTTCAATTTTAATTTTAGATTCAGCTAACTCTTGTTCCAAGCTTTTCATCTTCTCATCTTGAGAAGAAATTTGATTTCTCAAAAATTCATTTTTTTTATTAGACTCATCCAATTTCACAATCAATTCCTTTTTTTCAAGATTAGCCAATTTTAACTCTTGTTCAAATTTCTCAGAAATTTTCAAAGATTTAAATAATTCCTTACGAAGAGTTTCACAGACATCAATAAAATAAACAGAAACAACAATGTCCTTTTTATTCAAATCATCACAAAACATGAGAAGAAAGACACTTCAAATTATCTATGATAACAGGGGTCAAGGATCAGCTCTTAGATTAAAAGATCTAAAACAGAAGAGCTACCTGCTCTGATACCACTTGAACGGTTTTAAATCCTTTAAACCAACCAGTTTAACCTAGTTAATTAGCCAAGTGATTAACTTAGTTAAATTATGCAAATCTAGGTTATCACAATCAAATAATCATATCAAGAATATAAAACAGTGGAAAAATAAATAACACAAGATATGATAACTCAGGAAACCACACGATAAAAACCTGGAGAGGATTTGACCAAGCTATCCTCAAGGTAAACTTGAATCCACTATCTTGAAAGAATCGAAGTTCATACAAAATGACTTACAAGCTCCCCGCTTGACTTCCTAATGCTACCTACCAGTAGAACTTACTGATACGACCACATGCAAGCTCCAAATCCAAGGACTCCTTCTTTCTTGGATTCTCCACCAGTTACAAGCACCCGCGTTTGTTTTTCTTTTAAGCTTCAATGGCAGCAACTGAATTAATCGTCAAGGCATTGATAATATCTCTACCTAGAAAACCCTAAACTTTGTATAAAGGAAAGCTCATCTCACAAGAGATTTACACAAAACAGCAATATGAGCAACAAGGATTGCACTCCAAAACATGGCTAGGGTTTTCTTTATATACTAGGAGAATTAGATCTGAAACCCTAATCCTTAATGGGCTTGGGCTGAGTTGGAAAATCTACATAAAAAACATTCTAGCCGACTTTCGATCAATTGAGTCTAACTTTCGAT
>NW_027069593.1:0-4693 GCF_002906115.3 Quercus suber | reverse complement strand
AAAACAAAACTTACCAAAGAAATGAACAGGATCCTCCACTTTACAGCTAAGTCATGAAGTGCATGGCAAGTTTTGAAAAATCCAACTATTATATTGGATTTTCTCCTCCATTTTTTACCTTGTTGCTGGTGAAATAGTATAATGATTAAGGTGGTGGTTTCCCTTACAATGTTTGTTAGGACATTTTGGCAAATTGAAACTTGGTAAATTTGGCTAGTTGTTTATAGTCTTTGATTAGTCTCTTTGAGCAGAAGTTAAATTCATGTATTTTTCAATAATCATCTCTGGTGAAAAATCAGTCCACTTCCACCCCTTCTTCAGCTGCTAGCATCTCAACTTGGTTCTGTACCCTATCTGCACCAATTTGATTTGGCTCCAAGAGCATGCAGGCAATCTCGGTTGAATCCTCTCCATGAACCAAGCCTAATGTCTGCATCGTGGGCAGCCCACCACCTCGAGCACTCACCATCCTTGCAATTCTTCGAGCCATTGAGAAATTTGTGGACAAGATGGGTATGTTGTACAATGCAACCCATGGACGTGCTCCAATCATTATGATGCCTCTTGCTCAAGACACCTCAGACGGACCTTCATTGGGCTTCTCCAAAAGCATATCAGGCATGGTCCATCTTGCCCATTGGTTGCCCATAAAGTTAGGCCGATAATATCCAAGCTCACGCCTAATGGTGTCTACAGCCTTGCTTGTTGGATGTGCTGCAGCATACAAAAACACTGGCACTGCAACTAAAAAAGAAAATGTTGTCATCGAAATTACTAGTGCAAATACATTTCAAGTAAGAATAGTTTTAGGGACTATTTTCTAGAACACTTTTCACAATTGTTGATATAGCCTATTGTGATCGAAAGAATATCACTTTTACTTGTCTCCACTACTGATATTATTTTTATTATGTATTAATAACATGTTATGTCAATAACCGTGAAATAAATTGTCTTTAGACTTACTCTTCAAGTAAAACTGCATTTTTCTGTTATTAAGTCTAAGGACACAAATTTGTTCGTGACTGTTGACATACTCTGTTATCCATGGTATATCTAGGTAAAAGTTATGTTCAATCACAATAGGTCGCATCAACAATTGTAGAATTTTTTGTCCTACTTAACTTGGCAACAACTGGAGGATGCTTTAGAAGGGTTCAACTGACCTTGGAATTGATTTGCAATGTCTGTTGCCACTGCCTTTGCAAGCCAAGCTGCTTCATCCAGTGATGCTCAAGCCAATGGATGGAAAAGAATTTCGTCCACAACACCAAGCGGGGGGTAAGTCCCGGAGTGCAACTCAAGGTTAATGGCTCCAAATGCAGCCTCAACCATGGCTAGGACAGCTTGTTGCAAGGGACTAGAAATGGCCCTCCCTGTGATATCTTGCACAACATATCATACAAGAGTGTACCGAGCCCTATTATATGCTTGGTCCTCAAATTTGCTGACGATGATAGTTTCTGGGTTAAGCCTTGCAGTTAGTTCAATAGCATCAAGGGCAGCACGGTTACGTGATTCAGAGATAAAGAGCTTGCAGCACAGTAGCACAGATTGGTCTATGGTTTTCTTCTTATCCTTTTGCAAGAGAAGCCAACATTCAAGTAAAGCAATTCAGCCTCTTTTTGTTACTATGATATATGAATCTTTATTGATGATAAAATGAGGGTTATTTGCCTTCAAACAAAAAAAGAGGGGTTATTTCATTTCCCTTTAGACCATATGTGATTATTATATGTTAATTATTAACAATGGAATGACTAAATTCTAGTCTAATTGTCAATCTATCGTATCCTTCCTTTATCTAGATTTAGATTCGACTATAAACAAAATTTATGACACTAAGCACATACATATTTGGAATTGATTTTTTTAACTGGTAAGTTATGCATGCATCCATTGGGTCTTGAACTCAGTACCACACCTGCCACCTAATACTTATAAAGAGAGGAGGTGCTAGTTGAGGCAGAGTTAGTTGGCATTCTACAGATTTAAAGCCCTCTTTCAAGAGTCAAGGCCTAGGACAAAGTAATAAAATATCTTACCCACTTTTCATTATTAGTGCCAATCCATTTTTTTTCCTCATGGTTGATTAGAAAATATGTTTGGTCTTTAGGCACTCTTCAAAGCCAAGTTCATCTATCTAGATAGACTGCACGTGTGTCACATGTTCACAGCTAGCTTCCACTACCACTAGTCAATGAACAAGTGTACGGCATTTTTCTTCATGTATTAGAGGGTTTGAGGGTTTGTCAGTTGTTGCTTTGTTTGTTTGTTTGTTTTTTTTTTGCTTGCCTTTGGTAATTGCTTCAAATCCTCAGCTACCACCTCAGATATCTGTCTTATTACTGAGAATTAAAATTTCCACATTTAATATTGTATATATTGTAAGAGTTAAATAATGAAGATAGGCATAGAATAAAGCTTGATAATTTAAATAGATACTGGATAACGAGGTAGGAACTACTGCATGATGGATTTATTATTATGTAATGCATAAAACTTAATCAAAGGATGAGTTTTCTTAGAATATGTTTCTTTGAGGTAGTACTTAGGGGTGACATTTATGAGTTTTGTCCACTCATCTTTAGTTATCCAAAAATGGATAAGTGAACCTAAATTATAATATATCAATAGAAAAAGTTGGTTGAGATTCTTTTTTCTTTTTTGTCAAATTACATATAATTAAAAAAAAAAAAAATCAGAAAACTAATTTTCCTAGTTGCGTTCAAACTAACTACACATTAAACCCAAGGTTGAATAGAGTATGGATAAAATTGGCTAAAGCTCCAAATTAGATCACTTCTCTTCCCTCACCTATTTCATTTTTACCATGATTTAAAGGAAAATAACCAAGGTTGAGTGAAAATGTACACAAATATTTTAACTTTGAAGGACCCTTGTAGTGATATAGCACCTAGACAAAGAAGGAAAAAAAAGAGAGAGAGAGAGAGAGAGAGGAAGAGTCCTTACCTTGCAACTTGGGCTGAAATCCATTCCTTGCACCACTGCCCTGCTTAACCTTTTTCTGCTACCACCTACTTTGTATCACAAAATCTGAATGGGTAAGTGCTTTGAGAAATTGAGACTGAGATGCATATAAAAGGCATTGAGGTTGTGAGTCAGCATTGATACAAAAACCCATATAATCCAATGTTCCCACTTCCCACTGCTTGACGTGTCAGTGCTCAATAATAATGAGAGGCACGTTTGCTAGAGCCATGAATCATATGGTGCTACTAAGCATCATCACCGACTATGGTTTACTTCAATCAAATTCTTACACCACAAGCATTGCAGAAAATTGATATCCATTTACTAGGAGATGACCCTGTCAATCAATGACGGTCCATTGTATGTGATTATGTGTATAATAGGAAATATTAGTCCAAAGTGATCATTTTTTTTAATGCAATAGAATTAAAAACCTATATCATGCACTCCATAATGATTCAAGTCATGACACCAATAAATTTCTTCTTTTGTTGTAAGTGGAATTTGAACCTAATCGGTGAAAATAAATGTTACCATACCCACCAAAAAGTGCTAAATCATGAGGTTTGGAGCTTTATGATACTCTACATAAATGTGGAAGCATGCTTTGTTTGTCATATATGCACTTTGAAGAAAGAATTTGCATGTTTATTATCAAAAGATGCCTGCTTGAAAGCAGTTTCTCCCATTTCTAATCATGGAAAAAAGATATTATACAAGCCACAGAATCAAGGTTATAAATAAATAAAATGAAACCCATTGTATTGGATTCTTTCCAGATTCCTTTAGGTACGCATGTGAAAACCCAGAAAGCAAAACTAACAGTGGTCCTATATATTCACTTATTCAAATTAGTTGTTTGATAATTAATTCACCTTTTGCAGAATAAACATAAGAAATATATTCACATATCATATGGTATTATCAGACAAGAACACGTATATGTCAGATATCCTTGTGCACATATATTTAAGTTTTTCTCGTGCACAACATGGTGATTATACAAATGGAGCTACGATGTTTATCTGCACAGTACTATGGCCAAGTTGATAATTATTAGATATTATTAATTACTACTACTACAAACAAAATAGTAAGGCATTAGAAATTGTACTTTATTTTTTTCTTTTGTGAAGGTGTTACTATATATATTTAAAACTAAATCACTGCCCTAACTAAATAACAAGGTAACTAATAGTCTCATACAAGCTAACCAGATGAGGTGTAGAAGTAAAAAACTTTAATACTTTCAGTAGTAATTACAATACAACACTAGGCTTACCAATTTATACTGCAAAAAATTTAATGAAAAGGCAAAGGTGAGATGCAGATGGTTCTCATAATATTTATGGACCCTTTTACAAAAAAACTGCTGGAACAAGTTTCAAAGTCTCCAAGAACTTTCAAAACTTGTCTAATTCAAGCTTGGAAGCCCCGAAAAACTTCTAGATCAAAATTTTCGTATTTGAAAAACATCTATCTCTCCAAGCCTTATAGTTCTACTAGAATCAAGCTCTGCCAAGAATTTCAACCGCTGATAAGTTAGAAAGTGGAGGGAGTGCATTGAAAGTATCACCTTCTACTTCTAGAATAATAATGGGTCCGTTTGGATAGCACTTATTGTTGCTGAAAGTTGATAAAAACTGATTGTTGCTGAAAACACTGTAGCAAAATAATTTTTAAATATGTGAATAGTATT
>NW_027069592.1:1194057-1406642 GCF_002906115.3 Quercus suber | reverse complement strand
CCACAAATTAAAAAAAAAAAAAAAAAGTTTCAAGAAATTGAAAATTTTTAGTTTGACAAAAACTATATTACCAAAAATTTTAATGTTTACTTTAACTGTTTTAATCATCTATCATAATTTTTTATTTTAATATAAGACTTGCACACTATAGCTTCTTTATCATGTGGCTCAAATTTGAAAATAACAAGGATCAAATTAATTGCTATCAAAATGTAGGGGTCAAATTGACACTGACGGCAAAATGTAAGGAGTAAGGACTGAAATTGTATTTACCAAAAAATTATGAAAAATGTTTGTAACTTAATTGCATTTTCTTTGTCACTTCTTTCACAAATAGACCAGTTAATGCTGTATTATTTCAAGACAGTTGCACATGCATCATAATAGTAGGTCCATCATTGCCATCCTGGGTAAAAACAACTTAGATAACTTAGCCAAATCCCCCCTTCTAGCCCAAACATTTAACATAATTTGTTTTAAAAAAAGAAGGTAATACCCAATGTTTTAGTCCTAGAAAAGTAGGATCCTGGCTGGATACCATCCTAATTTCAGCATTCTAGTGGCTGCTCTCATGGTTGCCAAGATAGTAGGAAGGGTAAAAGTTTTTAAGTTGGAGTCTTTTGGGGTTGGAAAATGAGTGTGTGAAATCTATTTTCTTGACAACATAATGAAAGATGATTAAAGTTTTGTGCTACTCAATTTACCACAGTTGTGCAAGATATGTGATGAAACCTTTCTAGTGGTGAATAGAAATATGTGACAAAGAGATTGAATGATTGATTCCTATGAAAATGTATTGAATTGCATGCCTTCTAGTTGACTCCATGGTTTTGCTGATAAGAAACACCATGTTGAAAAACATTGAAATTAAAATTGGAAAATTCCAAGCCAGCTTTATCATTTTCCTGAAAAGCAAGGACTGGCATGGTATAGTAAATATAATTATGGTGTTGGAGCCAGGAGTTAAAAGTAAGCTCAAAATGCTACAAGATGGTATCTATTAACTTTGACAATCAAAAATGAAAATTCAAAGGATAAATATATATAAATGGAAAACCTCTATTAAATTTCAAGAAATCACTCTCCAGAACATTTATTGCATGTTGCAGTGACTCATTATCCCCACAATTAAACTTGCTAAAGGATGATTTCATATTCAGTAGCAAATTTTCATTTGCCATCATGCTGAACTTCCAAGGGTGTTAAAGTTTTGGTTACCCAGAAAGCTCTAGCCTATATTCTATATTCTATTTCATGTACATATATACAAGCAGTAAATGTCAACAACTTCTTATAGTGAAATTTCTTGATGTTAATTTTTTTCCCTAGTTCTGTTATTGATGTTGATTGTAAAGAAACCCAAGCACCATAATTTTAAGCATCTCCATGCTATTTTTTTTTATTGGTAAGTTACACACAAACCCAGTGTGTCTTGAACCCATGACCTCCATCTTGCTCTTATAAGATGAGATTTCAGTACTACACTTACTATATAAAGTTCACTCCCTAATTATATAAAGGGCAAAACTCAGGTACACTATATTAAATTTCTATAATGTAGGATAATCTAAAAGAATGTTCATTTTAGCTACTATAAAGTGATTCTTTTAAGAACTAATTTTTCTGTCACACCATATTTGGCCCCAAATTTATAAATTGCTTACATCCTTTAAAATCCCAAAAACGCACTCATTAGACAATAAACACCAACCCCTATTTATAAATAATTACAATTTTTTTTTTATAATCAATTTATAAATAATAAGAACACCAAATAGAAAGTCATATTTACTGAAACATAAATCTGACCACATCAGTCCATGAAGTGATTATGGTTTCATCTAAACAATCTAAGGATATATAAATAGGTTTTGTCGACTCATTAACCCATTATCTAATCCAGCATGCTCGAGGCATTATAGGTTTTGTCAATTGGACGGGGGCATTGTAGATTTTTTCAATTGGATAAAGGAAATTTGTTCTATTATTATTGAGCATGTTTAGCTCATGAGGCAATGGTTTATTCCATCTAAATTAAAATTTAAAACACAATCTTTCCATTAAAAAAAGAAGTTGCAAGAAATTGAAAATTTTTATCCTGACAAAAATCTTATTACCAAAAATATTAAGAAATTAAAATGAATTTTATATTTATTTTGATTGTTATATTCATCTATCATAATTTTGTATTTTTAATAAATGAGGACAATGCATCTAGGCCGCTTACGGACACACAAATCCACGGAGTGAAGTTAAGGGAAAGGGAAGGAAAGTCAAAGAATTGAATTGAATTGAATCTCACTGTTTGAGTTGTTTGGCTTTGTATGTATGTGAACTAAAAAGAAGAATAAGTTTATATATTGGTTAGCTAAATGGTTAGAATAGGCTCACTAATCACTATATTGAATTTTCATTTGGATTGCAGTGGGGTTGCTCATATCAGTTTTGTAGCTAAAAAATATGGAGGAATATATATATATATATAAATAGAAATTTGAATCTCAGAATCTTATTTTAGCTGTTTTTGTTTCCTGAGGACTGAAAAATAACTAAATATATAAATTAAGTGCTTAATGTGGAAGCACCAAAAGCTCATGTTATTTAACATAGCAAAAATTCACTACTGCATGGTTGAAAAGACTAGATAGTTTTTCCTTAGATCCTTTTTAAATTAGAACTCATTATGTAATTTTCATCATTACATTAACAAACAAGAGAAGCTATTCTAAACTTCATTTCTCTTCTTATCATTACCCTTCTAACCCATTTGAGCGTAGCCCCATATAACGTGACTCAAAAGACACATCTTGTCTATGCACAACAAAAAAAATGTATACAAGAGTTACTGCTAGAGCCACTTGCATTCTCCAACTTCCATGCACTTGTGGTCTGCAATCAGCACAACAATTTGCCAAGAAACATTAAAAGAGGTCCTCCGTTCTAGATTTTGTTGAAATAAGTCTGCAAAAATCAAGCTGTATAGCCACAGTTAATGCCTTTTGCACAGTCAGGCATCTAGCTGCATGCCATTTGGTTGCATATGGAAGAACTGCAACAGCCTGCCATCACATGATTTGGTTTTATAGCCAAAAGCACCCCATCCACACCATCTCTGCTAGTGTCCTTCAATTTTCAGCAACATCTACAACCCTCCACAACTTGACAAACTTGCCTTGGTACTTTCCTACAGTTACTCTGTAGAGACTTGTGCATACCTGCAAAACAAAGCATTATCACTTCTTAAGCAGACTCTTTTTTTCACCCTTAAACATCAATCTATAAAAATTTGGATCCTCCATCCATTGAGCCAACCACTGCTTCTTAAGGAGAAATTAACTCAGTTCCAAGGCTTAAATAATGTAATCCAAAGATTCCAAACAAAAGAGCATGAGCACTGCAGGGGTAAAAGATCCAAGTTTTCCTCTTACCTCATTGCATAAGACACACTTACTATCACCACTATGTTTCATTTCACTATTCTGATTTTATGAGTAAGTCCTCATGCATTCCACACATGTCTCCATCTAAGAGCTATGACCCTCAAAAGCCCCCGGAATCCATTATTGAGCTATGACCCTCATATTAGATTTTCTATACACATGACTAGTTTTACAATCATGAAACTAATCAAGCACTTCTTGTATGTGTATGACAACTAACTTGACTATCAAAATAGTTGTTTCTTAATGATGCATCAACATGCTTATAAAAAATGTTGAATCTCCCACTTGCAAGACCCAAAATATGAATTAAACAAATTTGAGCAAACATTTAATTTACATTTGTAACCACAGAAAATCTCCCCATTCCATCCACATGTTTATATAATCCATTGGATTGTCTCAAGGACATAAATATTGCAATACTCTACATCAAATTTGCAATTAAAACAAAAAACAAAAAACAAATTTCAATACTGAAACAGAGTCTATGTCGTTTGTCGTTACCGGGAGGACGGCAGATGGCTTGGAGAAACCATGCTCATGGCGGCACCGGCAACGATGGGATTGCAACACCGTTCTCAACCATGGTTCTGGTGGCTTGTGCAACAAATTTGATTTGGGGTTAGAGACCAAAAAGGCAAGGAGAGAAGTTTGAGGCAAGGAGGGAGGTGCCGTTTGTCATGAGTAGATGTGGCAAAACGAGTGGGTGGGGTCAATCAGGTTTGTGGGTCAATCGGGTCGGGTTGACCAGTATTTTTCAAACAAGTTTTTTTTTTTTTTTTGAAATTAGATGCAATCTATTAATTGTTTATGAGTTCCTCAACTTTGATTAGATTCTTACTGGTGATACTGTTACCACTTACCATTACCACTAAACACTTGATACCCAAATTTGGTGCAACTCTTGTTCCAGCTTTCTAGAAGCTAATCTTAGTATAATCTTCGATCTATTTAAAGTAGGAAGAGAAAATGAAGGCGGTAAGTAAAGAATGACAAACTATAATAGAGTACAACCAACTGATGTATACATCCTATTTAGTAATTTACCAACACATATAACATGCACATGCATTGTACACTAATATTAAAGAATTGAGATTTCCCTTGCTCCTCACCAAAGCCAAAGGACACTTCGGTGTTGATGTGACCTCATCGAAAGCACAATTCGTGTGCTTAGTCTCTAGATCCTCCATTCATTCATTTTGATACGACTGTACAATTCATTGTCCTGCTCCAGTATATAGAAAAGCCACCTAGTAGTAGCTAGCAAGGCCAGCTTAATCAGCTTTAAAGATCACCAAAACAGAATGGGTGCTAGAAGGGGAATCCTACTAGTAAGCCAGAGTTTGATTCTACATTAACACACATGATAGCAAAGTTGTAAAATTGTAAAATGTATATTTTAAGTTTACATTACTAATAATATCATTCCCACAAAAAAAAAAAAAAAAAAAAAAAAAAAAAGAAAAGAAAGAAAACTACATGTCATGGACCATATCAAGTTATCGGCCTTTTAAGTGCACATGTTCCTGTTGCAATTAAAATAATAGTAAAGTTAGATTACTTAGAAAGATAAACTAAACAAAAAAGATTTAAAAATAAACATAACATATTATAAAATAAACATTGTGGTTGTGGTTGTGGTTGTCACGTTTCACTCTTTATCTTTCATGTTTGTGAATTGTGCCTTTGTGGGCTTTGGCTTTGGACTATAGATAAGCTAGTCAATGAATGAGATTTTTTTTTTTCTTTTTTTAATGGTTGTGTTGTCTTGTCTTGTCTTATTCTCTCATGTCATGTCTATGGAGGCAGTGGAGCCGAAGCTTTATTGGTTGATGGTTTTGAAGCTCAAATAGTCAAATTGCATGTGAAGCTATTGTCTTGTCTTGTAATTTATTGACTATTGGTTTGGTTCTAGTGTGTAAGGTTGAATTTAATCGACCATTTTGTTGGCTTTATTCCGTGCCATTTTTCTTGTAATTTAGCAATTAGTAACCTTATATGTTGGTGATTTATGTAAGGGTAATGAGTGAGTAAGTGTGAAGAAATGCTCAAGATTGTGCAATGATGCAAAGACTCGCGGGTGGGACTCGCGGGTGACTCGTAACTGGCAAGCCTCCAATTGCAGCACACAAGTGAAGCGTGCAGAGAAAATGAACAGTCGCGTCAGCTGGAGCACTACAAGACAAAAAGTCTAGCCTAGTCGTTCTGTTAGCTCGCGACTTGAACTCACGACTCAATCAAGTCGCGAGGCCAAGCTACCAGGCAGCTCTGTTTTGAAAAACCTGACTCTTCGCATTCCATTCTCACCCAGTATAAATACCCCTTATACCCACGAAATGTAGAAAGCTTCCAGAGTGAAATTTAAGAGAGAAACCTTAAAGAAAAACAAGATTGATTCATCCACAATCTTCACATAGAGACTCTTCAAATTCCTCTACTCTCACCCTCTCCATTGTTACATCCTTGAATGGTTCATTACCCAAACGCTTTTCTCACCATACCCATATATGTGAGAAGGCAATTTGGTATTGTGTGAAGCAGTTAGGAAGGGACCAATGGTTATTGGTTTATGCTATGGATTATAGCGAAATCCGGTAAGCTAGAAAAGAAAAGGTTCGGCGCAATCTCATTGGAGCAAGAAGCTTGGAGGGCTTAAGTACACTGGATAGATTAGGCTTGGAGGGCGTATTGCTGTTCATGTATCCCAACTACATTTTCTAGTGGATTATTGACCGCTTGGAAGGCAGTCGAGAGGTTTAACGTCGAGGGCTTCAGTTTCCTCTTCAATAACACATTGTTGTGTTATCCTTGTGTTTGCATCTCTCTTCCCTTATTCTTTACCATTTAATTTCTGTTGTGGATGTGATTTTAATTGGTTTAGATTGTTTATTAATTCTGTTATTAGCTTATGTTCATATTCTGCACATTTATTGTTTGACAATAAGCTTGAATTGGTAATTTGTAATTTGGAGGTCTAAACGTTCATAGTGTTTTATACACTATTTGAACATTCATAGTGCTTTGTGCTTTATGCATCTAGTATCAGGACGTAGTTTAAATATTTTTTTAGCAAATTTTTTAACGAGTCGGGTCATGGGTTTTCCAGGTTGGGTCGAGTCACGAGTCAATCCATTTTTGCTTCAGGTAAAAAAAATCGGGTTTGAGTTAAGTATTTTTCAGGTCGTGTCAGGTTAGAAAATTCTGACCCGTTTTGCCATGTCTAGTTGCGAGGCAGAGAGGGAATATTTTGTGTCTGATAGTTTTGTGTTTAGGATTAATTTTGATTTGGGTTTCTTTTTTGTTTTTTTAATTAGAATTGGTTAATATCATAAATTTTTACAAAATGATGAGATGGCCAACTTCTTATTAGTTTTAATCTAAATTCACCATTAATATTATTTTTATTTACCAATAATCACTCATCACATCAATAGTTGGTAAAAAATTTTGTAAAATAGTTTGTATTTCTAGCATTATTCTTTAATTTTAAAAAAGCTAATGTGGAGCATGACATATCAGCAGTTAGTAAAATATTTGTAAAATAGCTTGTGTNTCCTAGAATAATGTGCAATGGGTCATTATGATACTTCCCCTTCCAAGTCAAATCTTTGTTATAGTAGGAAAAAGTGAGTTCCCTACATTTAGACCCAATCATGTGTATTAAGATCTTGAGGAGTAGTGGTTGTGGAACTTGGATTTAATTGAGGAGGTCTACCAGATTCTGGTGGTGCTTGTATAAGGCCATAGGTAAACCCCATAAAGATATATTACCTATGTCTTCTGCAATTGCTTGAGGACCTTATCCTCTCTATGGGTGTTTGTTGGGTAGATTTGTTCAAGGCTTCTATCGGTTGTCTGTCCTCAAATACGAGGTTTAAAGTGGCTTCGCCACTCCCCTTTTTGATGTGGGCAATTTTTTATGGATCATTTAGATCGGTAATCTTGGGGTTTGAAATGTCTCATCCCTTATGCGAATGTTGGGTCATTTGATTAGGGTTCGAAGTGTCTCCCCCGTATGTGGGTGTTGGGTTGTTTAAATTGGGTGTTCGAAGTGTCTCTCCCCATAAGTAGGTGTTTGGTAACTTGATTAGAATTTGAAATGTCTCCCCCATTTATGGATGTCAGTTGGTTTGATTGGGGTTTGAAGTGTCTCCCCCCATATGTGAATATTGGGTAATTTGGGGTTTCAGTAACATCTTCACTCCATATATCATACCCTGCGTGGATGTTATACTCATCAACTCTTCCTATGACATCATTAAAGTGCTCGGGTAGGTCATAAATCAACTCAAACGGGTCCTTTTCTCCTTCCTCTTTAGTCATCAAGCAATTAATCCTCGGTCCTTTCCCAAATTGTGGTTGGGCAAGGGATTATTAGTGATGCCAGGCCTTGTAGGCGGTGCATTCACCTTAGTGTCTATTAATCTTAAAATTGCATGACGAAGGCCAAAACACTTGTCAGTGTCATGGCCAGGGCCTTGATGGTAGGCACACCTCTTACTCACATCAATCTTGCAGGTAATGGGTTTGGGATTGGTCTTGGGTCTAATGGTTTTAGCTACCCTTTTGCTTTTAGTTTTCCAAACACTTGACTTACGAGCATATACACCTCATGAAATTCTTTCCTAGGCCTTAGAGGCAGCCCTTGTGATATTTGCACGGGGCAATAGGGGCAATAAGTTGGTAAATATCATTTTTATATATATTAGAAACTTCCATAGTTTTAGAAGTAGATCCTAAATTCTTTTAAACCTTGGTCGGTCCTCATTTTTTATAGTGCCATTATTTATTGCATCCTTAATTTGGGCTCCAACAGCAATCAAGGCTTTAAAAATTGGGAAATATTAAGTAAACAAATACTTATGGTATATAGGTAACAAGTTTTTTACACCTAGGTCAATTGTTCTTCTTCACTTGGCCTATTTATCATTTGTGCAGCTTTGGACCTCTACTTAGTAATGAAGGTAGAGAAAGATTCTTTCGGTTCTTGCATAGTGGTCTCCAAATCTCTCCTCGTCACATCCACTTCAATGTTAATCTTGTATTGATTGTGAAGATGTCCTCCCAACTCCTTGCTCTAGCATCATCTAGGTTAAGAACCACCTAAAAGCGGCTCTCGTCAAGGTATTTTGAAACAGTTGAGCAAGTAATTCTTCAGTTGCTCCTAGGGGCTACATAGCCCTCATGTACATCTTCAAATGGGACTTTGCGCAGCCAGTCCCATCGAACTTGTCCAAGGTCGGCACCTTGAACTTGGGAAGCAATCTCACATCGGGGAAAAGTGAGAGTGATTGGTAGTCCATGAGGTCTTCCATCTTGCGAGCTCCTTTGATCATCTCTTCCACCTTATTTTTTTCCTTTCATTAATCTTCTTCACCCTCCATGGTTGGGGGATTATGATTGGTCATGTTCTCATGTTGGCCACTCTTCAGGTTTTGAAATTGTTGTACATTAAGGTTCATGTCTTCCTTCAATTGGATTTGACTAGCTACCATGGTGTTTAGTAGCTCTTGAGTGTACATGGGTTCTTTAGTGTTTGGATGTTCACCCCTTTCTGCCATAGTAATGGAGTCTCCGGACTTCTTGTGGCTTGGGCTATCTTGTAAGTCGAACATGGTGTTGTGATGTTGCAATAGTGGAGTGTCTTTTTATGCTCGTGGGCTTTAGTACCGTGATGGGCTTGGAGTTGGAACTACTAGCTTGAATGTTGGTCTTGGGTTTTCTTTGGAGTCTTCCCTCTAATCTTGACCAAATTCCCCCCTAAGAAAAGGCTTGGGTGGGTCAAACAAAGCTAGGTCCCCATCTACATCAATCTACTAACCAAACAAACACACACAAAATGTAATGCAATTTTAACCTGGACCGGCCTAAGGGTAGGTTCTAAGTCATTACATTATAAGGTGGGTTTGTTGTTTCATTGTTTTCCATAGCTAGGACGTTACACCTCCCAACTTGTAATGCAATGAACATTACGTTGGTCCAAATGGCATGGTCTATCCTTTATAATCAACAAGAAATGATCCAATGACTTTGGGCTATGAGTTGGTGAGTTTGCCACTGGGTACCCAAATTTAATGAAGACCGGTGATCCATGGTTACTATCACCATATGTTGAGATGGGTACATGCATATTTGTTATTTTGATGGCACACACTATGATAGTTAGGGAAAGTTTTTAACAATTAGCATAGCAACACAAACAAAAATATCATACAAACATCTCGAAACATAGACAACCAAACAAACAACATCATACAAAAAACAAGGGTATATATTTGGTCACTTAAAGTCTAATACAATGCTTAGCCCTCGACATCCCCAGGGGAGTCGCCACTATGAGAGACTGTGCTTCTTGTGAAGGGATGCTCTCAAAAAAGAGATTTGGGTGCTTAGGGCACCTTTCTTTTGGGTAATTGTGTGGAGTTGTCACTTATTTTTTAATAAAAAATAAAAAAAAAAAAAAAAGAAAAAAAAAAAGAAAAAAGAAAAATTAAAGTACAATTACATGTCCAAAATACATCAAATGTCATTAATTGGAAAAAAGTACAATTTGGTAGAATAACCTTACAAGGCTTTGGTCCTAGTTACAATCTATGCAAGAATACAAAGCTTTGATCCTGAATTTTTTTTCTAAATAATAACAAATATTAAAAAATTTAGTTAGGTGTCACGTTTCAAAAGAATGTAGAAAACTAGCATCTCGAGTGTCTAAAACTCGAGTTCCAAGATAAAAATCGAGTTTTTAAGTCTCGATTTGTCAGTGGATAAGTGTGATGTGGAAAAAAATCGACGTAGAAATCGAGTTTTAAAGACTCGAGTTCCATAAACGCCACTATAGAGCTTAAAAACGTCACTATAGGGCTTAAAAATTGAGTTATAAAAAATTTTTGCAGGAAAACGCCGCTATAGGGCTTAAAAACGCCACTATAGGGCTTAAAAATGCCACTATAGGGCTCCCTGAACCTGGTATTGAACACTTACAAAAAATTTTTTGCAGAAAAACGCCGCTATAGGGTTTTAAAACGTCACCATAGGACTTAAAAACGCCACTATAGGGGCGATCAAAATAAATTTTTTTTTTTGCATGGAACTCGATTTTTAAAAACTCGAGATCCATGTGGCATTTTCAGTCCAACAACACTCGCAAAGCGAGTCTTTAAGACTCAAGTTTTAATATGGATCTCGAGTTTCTAAAACTCGAGATGCTATTTTTCTTAATTCTTCAAAACTTTGCCTAACTTACTATATACTTGGCCTTTACGTTGTTAGTTTGCTCATTCCCCCCTTTGATCCTAGTTACAACCTACCAAAAACAAAAGACAAAACACTAGTCTACTTATCCAAAAACCTAAGTTCGGGGGCTAGGTTACAGAATGAGAAGGTGCCAGACACCCATTCTACTAAGACAGAGTCTAGTCTTCTAGACTTTAAAGACCATTATATACCCTTTTGTATGATGTTGAATGACATGTTATAATACATGTACCAACTCTTGGCAAAATTAATTTAAACAAATTTGTCTTATGAATATGCCTTCTTCTCAAAGAAAAGTCAAATCTGTAAAGTTAAAAAATGAGATTTTTGGTTTATGAAAAATCAGATCTATTTTGTAAAAGAAACAAAAATGAGATTTGGTTTATAGAAAATCAGATTTGTTTTGTAAAGGGTAAAAAGAAAGATTTTGTTAAGAAAAATCAGATCTGTTTTTGTAAAGGGCAAAATGAATTTGTTTTGAAAAGTTAAAAAATGAGATTTTTTAGAGAGGATTCATATTCATAATTCAAATCTATTTTGCATGCATCACATGTTTTAAAAAAACTTTAACCTAACTCTTAATTTATTCTTTGAAATTTCAAAATCTGCAATTTTATAAAAAAAGAAAACTTTTTTAGAAAAAATTTCCTATCTATATTTAATGAAAATATAGATTAGATTTGTGTTTGAAAAGAAATTTATATTTGTATTTAATGAAAATATAGATCCTTTTGTCTCCAGAAAAAATTCAGATTTGTATTTAGTGAAAATACAGATCTGTATTTAATGAAAATACAGATCAGTTTTGACTCAAAAAAAATTTCAGATCTGTATTTAGTGAAATGCAGATCTGTTTTTATTAAAAAAAATGTTTTGGTGATTATCTGCAGATTTTGAAATCAAAGAAAAAATTAAAACAAACTATCAACTAAAGAACATGTCAAAGAAAATTCCAACTAAGAATATAAGCATGGCAAATATGAATTAAAAACAAGGCATAATAAAATCAAACATATTAACCAATATTCATGCAATGAACAATCACAATATATTAATTAGTGGACAAGAAAAAACAAACAGAAGAATGAAACTAAATATCTCTTGCATGAGCATGCTCTTCAATAGATGAATATTTTAGAAATTTTCACTTCTTTGAGGTCTAAAATACTTTACTTACAAAAAATAAGTTCTTAAAGCAACAGCCTCCAAAACGTGTTTGACGTAAGGGGAGCAGATAAGTTAGAAAAGAAGCACCCTAAATTCTGATATTTTTCCTTTATTTATAGAGGTCGGGATGCTTAAAAAATAAGCTGAATGAGATCAAATACAAATTGGAACGCGTCCTTATCTCTAAAAAGTTGAAAAAGGTAGGCTTTATCTCAATTAGAAGGTCCCCGGGCCGAGCCACATATTTGGGCCAATCGGCACTTGAGAAGTGCCGACAGGCCCTCTTGGGTGCCAAGCTTGCATTTGAGTTTTGGTTTGATTTGGACTCCTTTTTGAGGATTTTTGAGTCGAAAATTGCACCTAGATGTGTTTTTGATTCATATTCTAAATTAATCCATTTTTCTTGATATTCAGGTCTTTTAAAGTGATAATTATTTGATAGATAAATATTCCAAAAAAGACTTAATTATCCACAACTTCTTTGTTATCTGATTATCCACTTTATTCCCATGCAATTAGGCCTATTTTTGACACTAACCAATAACCAATTACAAAATTATTTAATTAATTTTAATTGTTTAACCAATCAAAATTAATTCAAATTAATCATGCATGGTCGGTTCCATCCAAACAAAATGCATGCAAACCATGAAAACTTGATCATGTGATATCTTTCAATCCAATGGTCCGATTTGGGAATTGTATATATTGCGACCTTTAGAATCTCAAGATCATTTTTATAATATGTAATGAATTAATTAATGTTTGTAATGCAAGTCTAAATTTTTGGTATATGAATGGTCACTCTAGCCATCTTCCAAGATTAAATTATGGGTGCAAAATCGAGTGTCTACAATCGTTTTAAAAATTTATCAATAAAAGGGGCAAGTGTCACAATAGCATTTTCCTTTTTGGTTGTTTACAACTGTTCATGAATTTGGTTCTCGAGCAATACTCCAAATTATTAAAATTTTGGTTGGTTATTGCCTCCGATGCACAATATCCTAGGTATTGCATCAGATATCAATCTACCATTCATAGCAAGTTTATCCACACATTTATTAGCTTCTGGATAAATGTGATGAATTGAGACAATCTATGATCTACAGAGTTGGTAGAGTCAATATAGGGGGGCAGTTAAAGTGGGCTGCCTACGGGCACACTGATTTATAGAGTAGGTATAGTCAATAAATTTGTTAATAATAGTGCGCAATGGATATAGGCCGCCTACAAACACGCTGATCCAAGAAGTAAATACAATCTATAAATGAGGTCAATGAATAAAAGCAGCCTATGCATACACCTAAATTCATACTTAATTTTGCAACTTTTTTTTACATAAAAACAGAAGTGGATAGAAAGTATCTACACACAATCTCACACATTAGTACGTTGTGAAATTGGGTATGGGTAGGGTGTGAACCTAGAATTATTGCAATGAAAGCTTGAAGGGGTTAGAGTTTTTTATGCGTTTCTTCGGTTAATAAGAGTATTTTTATTTATAAATGATTGAAGATAGAAAATCATGCATTAGTTTCTAGGCGATTGAGGTCCACACCATTCAATTACTAAGATACAAAGTTAAAATGCAAACTTTTAATTAATCACAACCTTTATTTTAGAAAATTTTAAAACTTGTTAGCTTAGGTAGTGTTTAATATACACAGCCTTGTTACACACAATGCGCACACATTTCAATTCAAAAAATAATTTATGTATACGGTGTGTGCAACAAAGTGTGTGTAAGAGACATTTCTGGCCCCTTAAGAAACATGGTTTGTGCTTGAATGCTTCAATAGCCCAATAGAGAGATAGACCAAATTAGGCCAGCATGTATAGCAATATGTAATTAAGATTTACCAAAAAAACATGTAATCCTTCTCTTTGTAGCATCACGAATTAGGCATATTCTAGCACATCCAAATATCATT
Source organism: Quercus suber (assembly GCF_002906115.3). Lineage (NCBI taxonomy): Eukaryota > Viridiplantae > Streptophyta > Magnoliopsida > Fagales > Fagaceae > Quercus > Quercus suber. Next base: position 1,392,844 of record NW_027069592.1, on the reverse strand, counting down.
CCTAATTTGTTTTAGTTCCACTGCCCTTTTTTGTTGGTGCACTGACTCAAGTAATAAAACTCTGTCCCATTGTCCCAAATCAACACTCTTATTTCATTTCTTTCCCAAACAGACCAGTCACAGCCAGTTTGTTTAGTTTACTATTTTGCCCAATCTAGATTTGATCTTGAAACTTCATTGACATATATTAGCTGTTGATTTGTATTTGATTCTAGTATCCCAAATGAAAGGATTGTGTCCACAACCACCGATCCTCCGACGGAGGAATAACCATATTCCGTATGACATCGCATTCAACATCCTAGCAAAGCTACCAGTAAAATCAGTGATAAGATTCAGATGCGTATGCAAATCCTGGGATTCCTCAATCACCACCCCCTATTTCATCTCAACCCACCTTAATCACAACAACAACAACAAAGATCGTGATAATGGTTATGTTATACACAAGCCGTCTTCACCTTCTACTCCTAACAGCCCAATTTGTACAGTTGCTTTTGACCACACTGATAGGTCACAATCTGAATGACCCCTTGTGATTAACCCTAATTAATTAATTTAGCCAAGTAATTAATTAATCAATTAATCATGCAATTTTATGGAAGCACAAACAAATCACCAATCGACTAAATATGCAACAGAAAATAAATAACACGGTGATTTGTTTACGAATGGGGAAAACCCTAATGGCAAAAACCCCACCGGGTGATTTTCAGGTTACCACTCCCGAAACTCCACTATTATCAAATCAAGCGGTTACAAGTAAAGGAATCCCAAGTACCTTACCAACCTACAGTTGAACCCTTACCCCAATACCCAATTGGACTTGATCTGTAGTGACAGTCTCCACCTTTGATGCACGGCTCCCAAGTACGTGACTAACCAATGCGCGGATCCAAGTACGCGACTTCAGAACACCAACTGAGGAAGAATAGTTGGCTGCAAAGTTCTTCAGATCATCCTTTATGATGAATAGCAGGAAGATGCTTGAGTTGACTTGGCAACTCAAGTGTGACAGGGGGGGGGGGGGATTTTTGGCCCCCTTTTGCACTTGTCTCCATCATTTTTTTTACTCCTCCCTCTTCACTCTCCCTTCTTCCTTCATTGTGACTATTCACAAGCTTCTTCCTTTTGCATTGTCTTCATTTCCACACCATTTCTTGCTTAGAAAATCACTTTCCTAGGCTTTTAAACTTGATTTCATCCATTTCCCAAAATATTTTTTTTTTTTTCAAATCTTTGAGTTTTTGACCTTCTTTGCAACAAACCCATTTTCTTGAAATCCATCTCCAAACCTCCATTTTTTTGCACTTTCATGGCATCTTCTAAGGGGCCATCTATTCTTACTTTCAATGGGAAGAAATATCATCCATCCCTTGAATGGAAGGAGGAAGAGGGGCTCCTTCAAGATCCTAAAACCCATGATTCACACTCCAAAAAGGACTTCGAGGTGAGCTCATTTTGGTTTCTTTGTTGGAAAATTTGTTGATTTTATGTTTTGTTTAGAGCTTGATGGTGGGACATTGTCATTTTGTTATTGTTTGTTTTTGTTGGAATTTTGAACATTGTATAATTTGGTTGGAAATCCTTGTGCTATCATGTTGTGCTCTTTGTTTTGGGGCATTTTTGAATTCTTAAGTTATTTGGTATCATGAAATTTGGACAATGTTGATGACCTATGAAGTTTGGTATTGTATGTAGCTTGTGGTATTGTTGAATGAATTTTGACTTGAATTTTGTGGGCATTGAAATCATGAGAATTTGATGTGTAGCCTTGATTGAACAAACTCATTTTTTATGAGTGTGGAAATTTTGTTGGAATGTGTTGGTCTTATTTCATGAGCAGGGAAATTTTTATGGGTATGGGTATGGAAATAATTTTTGTGGTCATGTGGTTTTTCTGTGTTGGGCATGGAATTTTTTTTGTGTTGGGAATGGGAATTTTTTTTTTTTTTTTGGTGCTGGGTGTTAGGATATGTGCCTTTTAAATCCTATGATATGATGCTATGTATGATATTATGTACGATATTATGTTATGATTAATAAAGTTGTTTTATTATTATCTAAAATAATGGTAACATGAATATTTGAACATTATCATATAGTCCATGAGATGCACAATATGTGATTTATGTGATTTAGTCACAAAAGATATAAATCACAAGTTCTTTATAAACTCAAAATTTTAGTTCATAATCGATGATGAAATTGAGCATTTCATATGTAAAGACTATAACATATCAACGAAAATAATTTGTCTTGATCATGGAAGTGTAGACTTCTAGTTGATATGTTGATATGTTTCAAGTGTTAAGACATATTGAACTAGACCGTTATAAAATTTATTATTCTACTAACGGCTGTCAAATGAATAATAAATCTTACGACTTCTATTTACATCAACTCTTAATCTTGAGAAAATAATGAACCTGATCATGAAGTGTAGGTTGCTTTGATATATCAAGAGTGAGGTCTAAAGTTACAATCAAAACCTCAGTATGTTGGGCAACCATATTTAATGTTAAAGGAACATATATTCTCAAGATAGAATTCATAATTTCTTAATGGAGATATAAAATATTCCCTTGAGATAAGTTTAATGGGTTTGGTTATTCAATGTGTTAAGCCTAACTACTTTAGTAAGAAGTTACTAATGTATATATTTATGAAATTAGATTTCATAAATATATGATAAATAACTTAAAGGATTAAATCAGGTACTCAAGAATTAATATGTAATAATCTTCAAAGTGGCAGTTAATATTCATGACTTTGTATTACTACAAATATTTTAATGAAGGGGTTGAATGTATAATAAAGTCTTGGGAAATAATTTATTAATAAGTACTAGAGTGCAATTATATTTATATAGTGATATTAAATATAATTAATAATAATTTTGGACTTGTCAAGAGTTGATAGAAAGTTTCAAAACTCATTAGAGCTAATATCTTATTTATCCCTTTTGGTCTCACTCCAAGCCACATATTAAAGCCCAATAGGAATGGCCCAAAAGGCTAGCCCAATTAGATAATTAGTTATATATAAGGAGAGAAATATACAAAATTTGGCAATACATTGTAATGTATGAAAATGGTGTGTATGTGAGTGTAAGTCACTCTCTTATTCTCCATTAAACAGGTACGTGTAAACTGATTGAGAGACCACACTTCTTGGGCAGAAGTGGAATTGGAGTGAAGATTAAAAGTGTTCCCAAGTACTTCTAATATTTTGTTTTGAATTTCACTGCACCAAGGTATGTTCTTTTGTTCTTAAATTCTGAAATTTACATGGTACATGTTATCAATTGCAAATGAAGTAGATCCATTAATTTTCCCTTGCGTATGTTTTGTATGTGATACAAACTATGTTTTTCCAACATTGGGCATGGGATTTTGTTGAGCATATGCTTAAGCCATTGTGGAATGATTTTATGGAGATGAAGGATTTTTGGGTTGATACGGGCCATTGTTGGGATGTCATTGGATTTGAATTTATGGAATGGTCTTTAGGATTTGGCTAAAACTTTTAAGGGGCATGGATTTTTTGTTGAGGTTTTGGAATGAGTATTTTGGGACATGGTGTTTTGTGGACATCTCAATGATTGGCTAAACTTTGTTTTGCAGAACCTCAAGAGTCAAGGTACCCTCAAGATGTTGAAAGGCATGTGGGAGACATTTTCCCCGGATATTAAGAACATCATTAATGAAGCCGGCTTCCATACCTTTTTTCGAGCTCTCTTGGATCATGATACCAATGAGTATAAGGACCTCCAATTACTCCTTGCTTTGTCATAGCAATTCCGGGACATTACTTGCACTTTCCATTTTCTGGGTATTGGTGAGGTGATGTTGACATCCTATGACTTCTCAGCCATTACTGACTTAAAATTGGGTGGTGAAAGAATTAAAGTTAATGATTCCATCACCTCAGCAAAAATTAAAGGTCATTTGGGTGTGATGCCTTCAAAAATTAGTAGCAAAAACGTATCCTTAATGTGGTTGTACACCAATATCAAGAGTTGTAAGATTGTAGTGACCGGCACCTGCATGTTCATGCTCCTCTTCATTGGAACTCTCTTATGTCCAGACTTGGGTAGTATTGTGAGCTTGCGCTATTTGTGGAGTCTGAGAGATATTAGCCAGATTAAAAATTATGATTGGGGTGGCATGGCTTATGCAACCTTTTTGCACTTCATGACTCAACTTTCTCCATGTAGCCTTTCATGCTTAGGAGGTGCACCATTTGTTTGGCAAGTGAGGTTTTGAATTCTTGGTTATGTGTGTTTTGGAAGGTCATTTTGGTTGTGCCGTTAATGATGTGTATTGATTTTTTTTTTTTTTTTCAGGTCTAGATGTATGAATATTTTGAGGTTGGTACTCAAGTTTTGGAAGATATTGGTGACATGTATCCAAGATTTCTTTGTTGGCTACCTAAGTATCATTTGTCAACGTCTCCCAAGCATTCTTTGCAAGTTTGGCATATGGTGATTGATAACTTGACTGCCAGTGATGTGAGTTTTTGTGTGTGTGTTTGGTTAAGGGTTTTTATGTTGTGTTGTGTTTTTTTTGTGTGTGTGTGTGTGTGTGTGTGTGTGTGTGTGTGTGTGTGTGTTTATTTTTATTTTTTTATTTTTTTATTTTTTGTGGTTTGGCTTCCTTTCATTCTAGGTTCTTGGTGATTTTCAAATGTCTTTGAATCCTTGGCTTGGATGTGAGGAGCATGCTAAGTGCGAATGGGCTCAAGAGCTGAATGGTTGTCAAGTACTATTTGAGTGTGGCCATGGGAGATATTGGTATCTTGGTGACTGGGTGTTGGCTAAAGTTCAACATGTGTACCATCTTGAGACTATTCTTGTTTATCCTTGTCCCTTAATTCAGTTGGTAGACCTTTTAGCTAATGAAGAAATTGCTCGTGCTCGAGTTGGTCATGTTGTTTCAAGGACACCAGGAGATTATCTTGAATTTGTCCAGACTCAATTGCAGGGGTGTTTAGTTGGCATTCCTATAACATCGGTATCTTTCTTTCTTCCCAAAGTCAATTTGCATCTTGACTCGCATCTCTTATATTCTTTGTTTCAAATTTTGTGAAAATAGCTGCATGTTGCACTTTTAGGCTTCATCTTCTGAAAAGAAGGAGAGTTGCCCTCCTAGCCATGCTAACGGCTCTTCTAGTTCTTTCATGGAAACATATCCTCATTTTCCCACATGATAGTATGAAGTAATGAACCCTGATGGGTCATACAGCTCTATGAATCTAGACTGGCCAAAATATACTCCAAATGTCCCTTAGAATGACCCGGTATATTGTTGAATTCTTTAGTCTTCTTTCCTCATGTTTGCTCATTGAGTTATTTTGAACTTGTGGATTTGTGCTTTAGGTCGGTGTTGATCTTGTGGAAGAAAACATGTGGATGATTGGAGGTTTGCAATTGGTGGCACACACTCAATTTTCTCAATATATGCTCATGAAATGAACTGGGTAAATGGACAAGGCATGTTTAAATGGACAAGGCATGTTTAAATGCCCCAGTTTGACAATCCATGTAGGTTTTTGAGAAACTTTATTGGACAATTTTTTTTTTTTTTTTTTTTGAGTGAAAGATAGAGTCAAAATGGACCTACGAAGTGCCTGAAAACATAAAACAAGGTAATTGAGCCATGGTTGAGCTGGGTGCCAATTGGCACTCTTGGAGTGCTGATCGACACTCTTAGAGTGCTAACTGGCAATTTGGGGTGCCGACAGGCACACCTAATTTTGCCCTGATTCTTTGCACTTTTTCCACTCATTTTCTGTGTTTTTTGGATTTTTGAAAAATATTTTCTCTGTTTAGGAACATGAAACACTTTACTAGTTTGCTACAAACTCTTGAAACCTATTTAAACCTGGTTAGGGACTGAGGTAGCTTATTTTAGCATCTAACTTGCAAACAAATCTCTGAAATAAAGTTATTAAGAAACAATAATCACATGCAAGAGTTATACATGGCTAATAATCAAAATTTTCCTCATTCAACCATTCATGATATCAATAGATGGGTTCGTAGCTTTGATTTTAGCACCAAGACCAATTTTACAGCTTACAAACTAGAGGGAATCAAGGCTTTGAGGAATGTCAAGATCACGTGGGATTTTCTCCGCGTTGCCGTGAAGTTCTGGGATGCTGAAGACCATGTATTCTGTTTAAAATCGTTGAACTTTGTCCCACAATTGAATAATTTTCAGCTACTATGGATTATGATCCTGGCAAAAAATCTGTAGCAGTTTCTTGTGATCCTAAAATAGGGAGATTTTGTCCGGTGCTTTAGGACTTCCTACTTCAACTACCAGTAGCATGATTGAAAGCCACATGGTGAATCTTCGTGCAATTGTTTCAAGACTAATTAACAAACATACTCATGGAGTGACTGACAACATGCAGAAAATTTTTGGCTTAGCTCTTTGCTTCATGGGAGAATTTTTGCTTTGCTTTGGAATGCCTAGTTTTGTGGGTGCTCGAGCCATAGGCATTTTGAGCCAAGTTAAGGATGGTGATAACCTTGTTTCTTTGATCTTGGCAGTAACACTTTTAGGATTGGATTTTGTATTTCTTGGTGGAGAGTCACAACACTTTCTTAAGAGTCCCCTGACTTTGCATATATGGATGATTGAAAGACTGGACATGATTGCCATGCCTACTGTCACTGATTATGGTCCTGGCAATTTCCTCAGTAGGACTGTCCTTAAAACTGAGTGTCAAACTGAAAGCGACTGGGGGAAATTTTTGAACAAGAAATCCAATGTCTCAATTTGATGGAATTGTTATTGGTGGAAGCGCCCACCTCCTTTGTTGCGATCCTCGAGGTTAGACCACATCTTCGTAGTCGGGTTAAGGAGGGCAATTTTCTACAAGGCTGATAGACTTTTGAGACAATTCCAATATGAGCAAGAAACACCTAGTGGAAAAGGAAGAAAACCTTTCACTCCTGTGGAAACAAATCCTACTTCTACAAGGAACATGTTGTTGGGCTTGGAGATGGCTAACCGAGTGGATCAATCTTTTGTTAAAGTTCACTTTCACAGGATGACCATAGACTATTCTAATTGGTTGGTGAACAAAATTGTGGATAAGAAGGCTGACATGGTTACTATGAGAAAACAATTTCTTAAAGACAACCAAGAAAAACATAAGGCTGACAACTATAAGTTTAGAAGGAGGGACAAAGATGACAAAGTACCTAGCATGGATGGAACCAACGAACAACCAAAAGAGAAAAGACTGAAGAAAAAATGATCCTCTTATTTTTGGCTTTGAACATGTTTATTTTAAAAGTTGATATGAAACTCTTAGGTTTAGGAAATATTTAGGACTTCCAGGTTTAGGGTTCTGTTTAGGGTTTAGGTTTTTAGGGTTTGAGTTTTGAATTTTGTGTAATAGCATGGTTTAATGGGATAGTTGAATTTTGGAAACAATTTTTTTTTTTTTTTTTTTTTTTTTGGGTAATGGCATGATTTAATGGAATTGTTGAGTTTTGGGAAAAGAATTTTTTTTTTCTTAATGGGTAAATGATGGGTTTGGGGATATTGTGACCAGACCAATGCATGGTTGCCAATGTACCCCTTTGCAGAAGGATCAGGTCATCACATAGTTCATTTTTTATTTGCCTTAATTTATACCTAGCCTGCCCTTTCGAGTTTTCAACCTAGCAGGCTCTCTCAGTCTTTTATTTTTTTATTTCTACTTTCCTTTTGCGTAGATTGCGCTTTCAGGTTTTCAACCTACCCTCACTTTTTCTTTAATCAAACCTAGGAAGGGAAATAACATAATTTACAATCATTTTAGACATGGTGCTTTGCTACTACTACCTCAAACGTTGTATTTCTTTAATTGATCCATGTTAGTCAGCTTAGTGAAGGGATTTGCATCTAAGTCCATTAACCTCACTACTGCTCCAGAGTTTATTTGTTTGATAATATATGGGCTTGCCCAATTTTGCTTGAACTTCCCGCTTGCATCTTGAATTGGGCTCGGATCTCTTTCAGCACTAAATCCCCCAATTTCAAATCTCTAGTTCTTACTTTCCTGTCAAAAGATTTCCTAAGCCTCCTTCGATAAACCTAATGTGGTACAAGGCCTTTTGTCTTTTCTCATCCATCATGCATAACTGCTCATATCTACTTTGCAACCAATCAACTTTAGGAATTTCACTTTCTAATACTATCCTTAGTAAACAGACACCCATTTCAAAGGGAAGGATTGCTTCCATCTCATACACCAATGAATAAGGAGTGACTCCTGTGGAAGATCAAATTGATGTTCTATACCCCCAAAGTGCATAGGGTAATTGTAGGAGCCAGTCCTTGTAGTTCTTCGTGCTCTTCTTCAAGATCAGCCCTATATTCTTGTTTGCAGCCTTAATTGCCCCATTAGTTTGAGGACGGTAAGGTGAGGATTTGTGGTGCTGAATGTTAAACTGTCGTAACAGCTTCTCTATTTCTCCCTTGAAATGTAGCCCATTGTCAGAGATAATTTCATGTGGTACCCCATATCTGCAAATAATATTGGTCTGGATGAACTGAGCAACTTTCTTTGAATTCAAAACCTTGTATGAGGCAGCTTCTACCCATTTAGTGAAATAGCCTATAGCAACAAGTATTAATTCTTGGCCATTGGATCCACCCATTTAGTGCAATAGTCTAGCAACAAGTACGAATTCATGGCCATTGGATGTTGTTGGTTGAATCTTCCTAATAATATCTATTCTCCATGTAGAAAACGACTAGGTTAAAGCCATGGTATGTAATGGCATAAGTGGCAATACTTCAGATCTCCATGGACTTGGCACTGATGGCACTTTTGGACATGCACTGCATAGTCGGCTTCCATAGTAGTCCAGTAATACCCTTGCCTCATTATCTTCCGTGATAGCATGTGTGCATTCATGTGTGGCCCATAGCTTGACTCATGAACCTCCACAATTATTTGTTGTGCTTCCTTGGTGGTCACACAAAGGAGATGAATTCCATCATATGATCTTCTGTAAAGCCTCTCTCCACAAATAATATAATTAGTGGACAACCTTCTGATGGTCAATTGGTCATTCTTATCTACAGATGGTGGGTGTGTCCCATCTTTGAGGTATTGTAAGATGTCTGAATATCATTCACCTTCCCCATTCTTTCCTTCATCTTCTTCTATTGTCATGCAATAAGTTGGCTTCTCTTTTTGTTCCACCACTATGGGTCTAGCTTCATTTTCCTTAGGTCCATCCATCATGGAGGCCATTGTTACTAAAGCATCTACAATCTAATTCTGCATCCTTGGCACATATTGGTACTAGATCTTGCTGAATTTCCAGGCCCACTTCTAAGGGCATTCATAATAAGGCATCAGCCTCTTTTCCTTGATCTTCCATCTATTTTGAATCTGAGAAATTATCAAGGCTGAATCACCATATACTTCCAACTCTTTTAATCTAAGACCTAGGGCTGCTCGCAACCCTATAATGCAAACTTCATATTTAGTGGCATTATTAGTGATAGGGAAGTTGAGCCTACTCGAGAATGGGATGTGTGTCCCTTTTGGAGAAATGAGGAGAACTCCAATGCCACTTCCATTTTGATTAGTTGCTCCATTGAAATACTTCATCCATGATTCTACCTCAATCTCCATGATATCCTCATCTGGAAAATCTCTTGGATTTCTTCAGCTTCTGCAGGTGAACAGTAGGCTGAGTGATCAGCAATCGCTCTCCCCTTCACAGATTTCTAAGTCACATATTTAATATCAAATTCTGACAGAAGCAAAACCCGTTTAGCTGTCTTCCCATCCTGCACGGGCTTTTTCGTTAAATACTTCAAAGGATCCATTCTTGTAATCAACAAAACCTTAAAAGCCAGTAGATAATGTTTGAGTTTGTGGGTTGCCTATACAAGTGCTACACATGTCTTCTCAAGCGGTGAATACTTTTCTTCATAAGGCAACATCTTCTTGCTGATGTAATAGATTGCATTCTCTTTTCTAGTCTCCTTTAGGTATTGAGCAAGTAAAGCCCCTATTGCTATATCTGTAGTTGTGACATACAATAATAATGGCATTTCAAGTACCGGTGGGACTAGTATTTGTGGCTTCATCAGATAATTCTTAATCTTCTCAAAGGCTTCTTGACATTATTCATTCCATATTATGGGAACTTCCTTCTTGAGCAGTCGAAAAATTGGTTCACATGTCATGGTGAGATAGGCTATAAATCTGCTGATGTATTGTATCCTCCATAGAAACCCTCAGATCTCCTTTTCAGTTCTTGAAGGCTTCATCTGTATAACGGCCTTGATTTTGTTTGGATTGACTTCTATTCCTCTCTGACTTACCACAAACCCTAACAGCTTTCCAGATGTGACGCCAAAAGTGCACTTCTTTGGATTCAACCGCAACTTGTAGAATTGAATTCTTTCAAAGAACTTCTACAAAGCTGGTATATGCCATTCACGGTCTTTGGACTTCACTATCATATCATCAACATAAACCTCTACTTCTTTGTGAATCAAATCATGTAACAAAGTGGTAGCTGCATGTTGGAAAGTAGCACCAGTATTTTTAAGGCCAAATGGCATGACCTTATAGCAATATGTTTCCCATGGAGTAATGAAGGAGGGTTTTTCCATATCTTCTGGAGCCATCTTAATCTGATCATACCCTAAAAACCCATCCATAAATGATAGCAAGGCATGACCTACTGTATTGCCAACTAAGATATCAATGTGAGGCAATGGAAAATCATCTTTTGGGCTAGCCTTGTTCAGATCTCGGAAGTCTACACACATTCTAACTTTCCCATCCTTCTTCAGTACTTGAAGCTAACCAATCTAGATAGTTAATCACCCTCAGGAATCCTGCATTGTATTGTTTCTCGACTTCTTCCTTGATCTTGAGAGTCCATTCTGACTTCATTCTTCTTAACTTCTGCTGGACTGGCTTCATGGTTGGATTGTTGGAATGCAATGTTGTACTATATCTGTATCAATCCCGAGGATGTCTTCATAGGACCATGCAAATACCTCTTTGAATTCTATCAGTAAGTCAACTAATGTATCTTTCTCAAAGGTGGTTAGGGTGTTGCCCACTTGTATCATTTTGGGTTCATCACCAGTTCCCAAGTTAATAGGTTGGGTTTCTTCTTTTATGGGTTCTACATGCCCTTATTTTAATTCCTTATTATTAAGAGTTTCTTTACCAATTTCAGAAATAAAAACATTTAAAGCCAACAAATAAGCAGAATCAAAAATCATATTATAATGAAAAGAGTTCTCAACAAACTTAACAAAAACAGACTCTATAGGAATACTATCATAAACAGACTTAACATGAATAGTAATACTAGCGGAAATAGACTCAATAAGAATAGAAACTATGTTTTTGGCAGGAGTGACTGGCTTAATGGTCTTGATCTTCTTGATAGGAATGATTGGCTCAATGATCTTAATCTTCTTCACAGAGTCCTCCATGGGGTGGCCAGCTCCCTCCCATGCCCAATTCTTCTGCTCAATTGTGGCTTCAATGATAGTAGGTGGCTCCTAGTGAGTTCCTTCTTCCCTCAACATCAGTACCAGAGGGTCTTCATTCATATAATCCATGCTTTCACCATCAATCTTCATATCTATGGGCTTGTTAGTCTCCAAATGTGGGGGTTTGAAATGTCTTCCCCCTCCCCCCCTTGTGATGTGGGCAATTTTTGTTTGGTCATTTAGATCGGTGTCTTGGGGTTTGAAGTGTCTCCCCCCATATATGGATATTGGGCCATTTGATTGGGGTTCAAAGTGTCTCCCCCTATTTGTAGGTATTGGGTTGCTTAATTGGGGTTCAAAGTGTCTCCCCCTATATGTTGGTGCTTGGTAATTTGATTGGGGTTTGAAGTGTATCCCCCTATTTGTGGATGTTGGATGATTTGATTGGGGTTTAAAGTGTCTTGTAGATCGAATATGGGATTGTGATGTTGCAGCAGTGGAGTGTCTCCTATGCTCACGGGCTTCAGTACCACGATGAGAGTGATGGGCTTGGAACTGGAGCTACTAGTTTGATTGTCAGCCTTAGATTCTCTTTGTAGCATTCCTTCGGATCTTGACCAAACTCTTCCTTCTAAGAAAAGGCTCGATCGGTTTAATGAAAGCTACGTCCCCATCTACATTAATCAATCAAACAAATACACGCAAAATGCAATGCAATTTTAACATGAACCAGCCTAAGGGTAGGTTCTAAGTCATTACATTGTAGGGTGGGTTTGTTGTTTTATTGTTTCCCATAGCTAGGACGTTACACCTCCTAACTTGTAATGTAATGAACATTGCATTAGTCCGAACGACATGGTCTGTCCTTTACAATCAACAATAAATGATCCAGTGACTTTGGGCTATGAGTTGGTGAGTTCACCATTGGTACCCGAATCTAATGAAGACTGGTGATCCATGGTTACTACCACCATATTGTTGAAATGGGTGCATACATTTTTGTTGTTTTGATGGCATACATTATGACAGTTAGGGAAAGCTTTTAACAAACAAACATTGCAACACAAACAAAAATATCATACAAACATCTCATGACATAAATAAGCAAACAAACAACAATATTGTTAGAACATATGTGATTTGATGTTAGGAACATATATCAATTTAGAATTGCCTACTCCTTTGACAAAACGCACTTTACTTGTAATTGGGTAGATCTATGATGTGTTTAATACTTCAAAGAATAAGAGTTCAAGTCTAGTGCTGAAGCCATGCAAATTTGTCCAAAAACAAGTGAAGAAGGGTTGTTCATTAAAGCTAGACAAATTCCTAACAGATGGCTATCTACGAGGTCTCATAGCTGCTTGACTGATAGTATCTATCAAGGTCTCGACAATTGCTTGACAGATACTATCTATCGAGAATTACAAAATCAAAATTTTCATATCTGATTTTTGGCCTATGCTGACATGTATGTGTAGGTTTTCTTTTCTCACAACCCTAGACATATATAAGGCTTATTTTAAAAGCTGTCGCATAAGAGAATACAAGAAGAACACATGCAAAAGGTGACTGAGTGCCTTATTCTCCCTGAAAGAAGCTACAGCGTCTTTTGCGCGTTTTGTAACTAAGTGCTTCTTAATCTTCATTGTTGATGAAGTGAAGAGCTTTGTAGCCAACAATATTCTTCAAGTTGGTGAGTTAGTCACGTCCATCATTTGTTAGTCACGTACCGGGATTCATGCAAAGGGTGGCATTCATATATTGAAGAGTTCAGAGGTTCTAAAGTAGTAGAAGGTTTCTACTGTAAGTTCATCTATGGGGATTGTAGAGTCTAAAGACAAAGGTTTTGTGCTAGATCTGAAACTTCTCTTTACTATAGTGAATTGCTTTTTAGGAAGGTCTCCCCCAGGTTTTTTACTGTGAAACTAGTTTGTTACATTACTTTTCCTGGGTCATCATATATTGTCTTATTTACTTTTCTGTTGCATTTATTTTTGACATGAAATTGATGTTTATTTGTTCTAACAAGGTTTATTCATAATAAATCTAATTAACAATTTGGGTTTAAAACTTGTTAATTCTATCAACCGGGGTCTAAATTTTCCAACAAATATCGTGCAAAAGACAAGGGTATATTGTTGGTCACTTAAGTCTAACACGAAACTTAGCCCTCGACATCCCCAGTGGAGTTGCCACTGTGAGAGACCTGGAAAATTAGGTGCTCTCAAAAAAAGAGATTTGGGTGCTTTAAGGCACCTCTCTTTTTGGGTAAATGGTGTGGAGTCGCCACTTATTTTTTTATACAAAAAAAATAATAAAAAATAAATAAATACAAATTTACATGATTGAAATGCTTCATTTTCATTGATTAAATAAAAATAAATACAAGCTTGATAAATTGAATCTTACAAGGCTTTGAGTCCTAGTTACAATCTACCAAAATAATACATGGCCTTTTGTCCTAGTTACAATCTACCCAAAAATAAAAAGAAAGACAAAGCACAGATCTACTTATTAAAAAGAACTAAGTTTGGGGGTTAGGTTACGAAATGAGAAGGTGTTAAGCATCCATTTCGCTCAGACATAGTCTGGTATTCTAGACTCTAATGACCAATATACCTTTTTTTATGCATGATGTGAATGATAGGTTGCATATATGACAAACACTTGACTAACATTAACTCAAATAAATTTATGTGATGAATGTATCCTTTTCTTTTTACAAAATTCAGATCTGTTCTTGTAAATAAATAAATAAATTTGATTTGATTCATAAAAAGAAACCAGATATGTTTTTATGTAGATAAAAAAATAGTTTTGTAAAGAAATCAAATATGTTTTTTGTATAAAGAAAGAACAAGGTTTTTGTAAAAAATATCAGATCTATTTTTGGTGTAAAGTTGAAAATGATTTTAGTTTCTATGTAAAAAATCAGATCTGTTTTGTGAATAAGAAAATCTAGACTAGTAAAAAAAAAATCATATCTGTTTTTTTTTTTTTTTTTTAATGAGTAAAATAAAGAAAAGATTGTTTTTTTAGAAGACGAACTACACTCATGAAACAAATCTATGTTACATGCATCAAACAAAAAATCATCTCAACTTTTGACTTCTTCTCTTAAATTTCAAAAATCTGCTATTTTGTTGACAAAGAAAATTCTCTTCAAAAAATCAGACATGTATTTAATGAAAATACAGATCAGCTTTGTGTGTTAAAAAAAATCAGATATGTATTAATGAAAATACAGATCAGTTTTTTTTATTAAAAAATCAAATCTATATTTATGAAAATACAGATCAGTTTTGGTGTGTAAAAAAAAAATTAGATCTGTATTTAATGAAAATACAGATCTGTTTTGAGTTTTGAAAAAAATCATATCTATTTTTTATGAATAAAATAAGAAAAAAGATTCTTTTTTAGAAGAGGAACTACACTCATGAAACGAATCTATGTTACATGCATCAAACAAAAAATGGTCTCAACTTTTGACTTCTTCTCTTAAATTTCAAAAATCTACTATTTTGTGACAAAGAAAATTCTCTTTAAAAAAATCAAATCTATATTTAATGAAAATATAGATCAGTTTTGTGTGTTAAAAACAATTAGATCTGTATTTAATGAAAATACAAATCTATTTTGAGTTTTTTTTTTTTTTTTAATTAGATTTGCATTTAATGAAAATATAGATCTGTTTTGAGTTTTGAAAAAAATTAGAACTGAAAATTCAGATTAGTTGTAGTTTTTAAAATAAATCTTTGTTAATTGGCAAATTTTTGAGACTCAAAAAAGAAATCATAACAACAAAAATATACTAAGAACATGCTTTAAGAAAGATTTAAACAACACATGGCAATAACATCAAAAATTAAATATAATGAAATCATCCTAAAGCTATTCATGCATCATTAAGTAGAATTAATAAAAAGGAACAGAAAAAGAAAAGAAAAACTATGTCTTGCATGAGTGTGCTCTTCTTAATAGTGAAGGAATATTTTTGGGTTCAAAGACATTTATTCAATTCTCTTTGAATCCTAAAGTATTTTGCTTACAAGAAAGAAATTCCTAAGGTCAGAGCCCTCAGAATGTCTTTAACAGAAGAGGAAAAATAAAAGAAGAGAAGAGTCAAAAATAGGGGAGTTAGAGAGCATAAAAAAGTGTGCTAAATGATCAGAATACGAACTGGGACTCATCCTTATCTCTAAAAAAAAAAAAGGATGAGTTTTATCTCGACCCAAGTGCCCTCAAGCTGTGGCTCATGTTTGTGCCAATCGGCACTCCAAAAGTGCCAAATGGCGTTTTGGGTGCCGAACTCGTGTTTGAGTTCTAGTCCATTTTGGACTCCTTTTTTGAGGTTTTTTGAGTCGGGACTTGCACTTAGAAGCGTTTTTAATCCACATTCTAAAAATTAAACTCTTTTTCTGATAATTCGAGTTGTTTCAGCAATGATTATCTTGTATATAAATACTCCAAAAATTCTTGATTATCCACAATTTTGTTGTTATCTGATTATCCTATTTTATTCCCATGCATGTAAGCCTATTTTTGACACTAACTAGTAACCAATCATAAAATTATTTAATTAATTTTAATTGTCTAGCCAATCAGAATTAATTTAAATTAATCATGCGTGGTTGGTTCCACCAAAACAAAATGCATGCAGACCGTGTAAACTTTGAACATGCGGTATGTTTCAATCCAACAGTTCGATTTGGAAATTGGGTACACTGTCGTGATCGTGAGAATTTCGAGATCATTTTTATGATATGCAATGAATGAATTAATGCATGTAATGCAATCATGAATTTTGGGTATATGAATGGTCATTCTAGCCATCTTCCTTGATTAAATTATGGGTGCAAAATCGAGTGTCTACAGAGGCAATGGGATAAGAACTTTGGATCCCAAGCTACCCACATTGTAGAGACAATCGTCCATCCCTTGGCAAGGGTATATACTGTGAGCTTTTCAAACTTCTTATTCTTCTCATATTCAGCTTTGTCTTTCTCATCCTAATCTTCCATCTCTTCCTCTTCTTCTTCTCTCATGGGGCTCTTAAACCCACTTTCCTCTGTTTGAGTGAGGCAGCCCCCATTCCCTTGAGCATCTTATTTTTATCGTTCATCATTTTAGCTATCTTCTCGGCATGTGCGATGTCAATTGATGTAGACATTTCTTCTTGAGGTGCAATGTCAATATTTGTCAATTGTCTTCCTTCACTACCAGCTTGTTAGACCTAAATTAAGGTAGGGATGGGCTTACTTTGTCTTGGTGGTGCAATTGTGCCAAAAAATAAATCTTTTATAAGTACATGTCCTAAATTAAAAGCTTCTTTTATTTAGATGTCCTTAGAAAATCTTTATGTTCATCTTAATGAATCCTAATTACAGGATCACTCTCTTTCCTCTCATGGGCCTTGCCCCTAGTTTCATAGGGCTCGGTCCATTTACAACATACTCTCATCTTACACTCATGGGCCTTTATTAGCATGGGCTTATGGATTTTCAACCTTTATTCTCAAATCTAGGCCTATAATATTCATCACTTTTGGGATTTTCACTTCTCATTCATTCATTCATGAGTCTCACATTATCTTGTCCTTTACATACAACAAGGAGGCCAAGACTAGAGTGGTTCAATGACTTTGTAGGATCTTTGGATGCTACTCTCATAGCGTATTTGTTACCTTAGGCCCAAGACTTTCTTTTTCAAATGGGTTATGGTCCCATGAACTTTTCAAGTTAAGATATACCTTTGGACTTTGGGATAAACCTCTTATATGTGAGATACTAATTTTCTTTTCATCCCAAAATCTTAGGGTATGCCATAACTTTTAGGTCATATTTCCAATTTTAATCTTTATTTGTCCTTTAGATTAGGTGATCAAAAGATATATAGTTGAACAAACAAGAGATATAAAATTGATACCCTCTTTTGATAGGATTTAGGATCTCTTTATGTGTGGGTAAGTTCCTTAAAGCTAAAAGGACAAATCAATAGGTCACTCACAACTAGGTGGGTCATGCTCCATCCTAGGGCCTAAATGGACCCCATATGGATTGGTGGGCAAACCTTTAATGTACTCAAAGCCCATCATAGGCAATGACATAGACTGTGAGTTGGTGGGATGAACTTTAGAAAGTCTTGGCCCAAATGAAGTCTCCGAATTCCCACTCCTCTCCAAGCATGGCAAAATCCCTTTTTAGATTTAGGAGATGGAACACATTGGTGTGGACGCAAGTGCCCGTGACAATGTTTCTCATGGGAAATACGCCTTGGCCGAGTGGACTGGACGAAGGGTCAAAATGGAGTCGCCACCTAGATTAGGCCTAGGAAACATATATATAGCATCCTTATGTGAAAGACTAGTCTTACCAGAGCATGTGCCTAGAGTTTAGGTATGGGAATGGGAATGTGTTAGGCACCTAACACCACCCGACCTATGGCTTAGCCTTCACTCATTGTGTTCCAAATCCTAATTCCATCCAAGGGCCCTTTAATAGGTTCATTCTACACACACACACACACATTAAACTCATCCTAACACGCATCTAACACACAAAATGGCACGTCATTCATATCATACTCAAGGCGCACATTGTAACATTCATCTAACAAACCATGCTTCATACATACCAAAGGGCAGAAAACATCATATGACAACAACATCAATAAGGCAGTAAATCATGAACAATAAGAATCAAGCACTTTCACACATTCTAGCATAGCATCATGGCATTTATTCAAAGAAAAACAATTACCATATTTGGTGATGCATGCTCATGTCCATATGCATGGCTTTTGATTATTTACCTCACTGCACCATAACACCTATACATCAATGCATGCTCATATTCCTATGCATGTTCATGTTACTCATCCAAGACATAAACCCAAATTATTTATCCAACAATCAAAACATGTGAAACATGTTATTCTACTAACCCTAAGGCTAAATATGTGAAAACTGGACTAAACCTAAACAAAATAGATAAAATAATGAAAAATCGTAAATCTGGGTTTCTGGGCACAAGCATGTGTGCGCATACATTAAGTATGTGTGTGCATGCATGAAGCATGCACATGCATACTTGCCCAAAAGCGCAGTTCTAAAGCAAGCAACAAAACAACAATCAAACAAAGCCTAGCATGCTTCTAATACAAAATCTATTAAACCCTAACTAAAATAGAGATATCAAATCCATAAATAAAGCATTAAACAAGCACTAAAAAAAAGAAAAAAATTAGAGAGACAAGGTAAGACCCTTACCTTAAACACAAGAACTCCTTTGAGCTTTAATTTGACCATTCCCCTTAGTCAATCTAATTAAGACATAACCAGAAGGTTAGTAAGCTTAAAACTCGAAGGTCAAGACCATAATAGGTCCCAACCAAGTAAACTTTAACTTGAGGATGATTTAGAGTAAAAAAACTTCATCTTTGATTCACTATTTTCTAGTGAATTTGGCTTTTTTTTTGGAAAAAGAGCCTTTAGAGCCTTTTATAGTGATCATAGAGGGGTGTAGGGCGGCTCCCAACTGATGTGGGATTCACTCTATATGATTTTATATCAAAAACTTTCCATACAGGTGTTCTAAAATCCTACATACATGCTTACAACATGTGTGTGCATATTTAAGGTTCTTGTAAGTTTTGCTTTCACCAAAACATCCTTTAAGCTAAAAATTTACTAGATTGGGCCCTGAACCAACCATGGGCCTTCTAGTGATGTAGTCATTGGGGAACGGGGGCTTGAGTCATAAGGGGTACAAAATGAGGTGTCTACAATTGGCCCAAGAAGTGGTTGGGTTTGGCTTGTATTGGGCTTGTAGGATTTTCTCAAAAATGGGCATAAATAACATTTAAGGTGGGTTTTGAACTAGGACAGCCATTGATAATTTTGTTAACATGTGGAATGACACTAACAATTATTTTAGTTACATGAGTAAACTTACCATCATTTTATCAAACTTGGAAAACTTAATATACTTATAAATTTTTTATATAAGCATTACATTAGTTGTAATTGAGGAACCTGGTAAGCTAATGGTTTATGAAAATTTTTACCGTACGTCACATTACATGTTCGGGATTAATTAATAGGGTAAATTTCACTAACTATCCCTAAGGTTTGGGCTAATGCCAATGAGGTCCAGAACATTTCAAAAATTACTATTTAAATCCCTAAGTCTAAACAGATTGTAACATTGTTATTTATTTTTAGTTTTTTGCTCTCTAACTCTTAGACCTTTCTTCTCTCTTTCTCTAACTCCCCCATCCCTCTTCCACTCTCAGACCTCTTTTCTCACTTTGACTCTCTCTTCTTTCTCTTCCCTCTCTTCTCTCTTGTGGTCTTTGCGGTGGCACCATGGTATGGTTAACCAGTGGTTCATGGGTTTCGATGTGGATTAGCGTTGGAGTCCTTCCCTTCTCTCTCTCATGGTCTTTGTGGTGACATCGTGGTGTGGGTTAGTAGTGGTTCATGGGTTTCAATGTGGATTGGTGTTGAAGTCCTTCCCTTCTCTCTCTTGTTGTCTTTGTGACGATGTCGTGCTGTGGGTTAGCAATGGTTCATGGGTTTTGGTGTGGATCGGTGTTGTAGGGTTTGGGCTTTTTTGGGTCGGAGGTGGAGGCTTGTGAATTTTGTTTTGGATCGATGTTGATAGGCTTGTTCTAGTTTGAGCAAAGGTTTCCTTTTGTTAATGTAGATGTCGTGCTTAAGAGCTATTGGTGAGAAAGAGGGTTTTGGTAATGAAGTGTTTGGTGCTACGGTTGGACTTGTTTGTGAATTTAAGAAGATATATTGGGATTTGGGTTAAGAGAGGTTTTGATTGGTTGTGTTTGGTTTTGGATTAGGATTTTAGCTTCCTTTTTTTTTTTTTTTCTTTTTTTGTCTCATAGTTCTTGATTACAGGTTTTATGATTTGGGTTTTAATTTTTTGATGAACTTGATTTGTGGTTTTTCCTCATCATTAAATGAAGATGAGTTTTGATTGTTGATTAGCATTTTTTCCTTGTTTGCTTTTCTGAGAAAGTTTGTATTCTTCATATTTTATTTATTTTTTAATCTGAGTCAAAGAAAGAGAAGAGAAAGATAGTCAAAGAATGAGACGAGAGGTTTGAGTTAACAACATTACAGTCAGTTTGGACTTTGGGACTAAAATTGTCAGTTTTGAAATATTTTTGGATCTCCTTGATGATGCGAGCCTCAATCGACACGCTTTAAGACCCAACAAATAATATTGTAATACTTGCCCAAGAAAGCTAAAATTCAGATTTTGATAGAAACTCTGACCCAGCGTTTATAAATGAAACGTGAACCAAATGTATAAGTAACAGACCCCGACCCAATGATTATAACTGAATCACAAACCAAAGGTATAAAATTTGAATGCCATAAAGAAGAATGCCTAATAAGTTCACAGTTCTTAAAGACCCAAGAAAACAAGCAAAAACTCACGTTTTTCTATTTTTATTCCATCATCCTCTATTACAATGAGTGCATGCTATTTATAAGACATGATTGAAAATAGGGAAATATATATTAAAAAAAAGTACTAAATAATGGAAGCCTAAATTAAAGTTGATTTGGTTTGAAATTAGTAGCTCCAAAATAGGAAAATAGCTAAAAAATGTTCTAAATAATAGAAGCCTAAAATTAAGGTAGATTTGGTCTAAAATTAGCATCTCCAAAATAGGAAAGATATCTATTAATTGGTATGCTAGAAAATCGACCAGCCATTAGTTTGCTTCATAAATCACATCCAATTAAGCTAGATCAACCCTTAATAGCTTGGATTAAATTTATTACGCCTTCATCTTCCTTTGGGCTAAGCTTGGAATGTCCTGTGTTAGAATCAGCTCAAATCTTTTGAATCAGATCAAATCTCTTGAATCAGCCCATTAAGTGTTTCTTTGATCTTCTTGGATCTTGCTCTAGTAATAGGCCTAACTGGAACATGTAATGGATCCTAATTAATAATTTATGGTCATGTGATTTTAATCTTACATTTTAGGGAGTTTGCATTAGCTTGTATAAAAATTCATGTCAATTTTAATATAAGAACTTACTTTTTCTATTTTACATACTCACTTTTTAAAATACCTCACATTAGAATATTTATTTTACACTACATTTTATTAAAATATTAATTTTAAAAAAAAATTTTTTTTTTTCTTTCTCTATACATATATCAACAACCACCATCTACTCTCTTCTTCCATCTTCAGAATACATTAAAAATAAATAAAAACAAAAATGAAATGTTAGTGAAATTAATACAGTTACAATAGTAGACTTGAAAATTCAAACAATTATACACACTAATGTGGGTCATTTTTAAGCAAAAATGTATAAATTTTACACCAATTATACACCCAATAATGTGAGTACTTTTACATATAATACGAATGCAGAGATGATTAAAATCTTTAATCTTCATTCCATCAAATGAGCCAAACCTACTGCCAAAGTTTTGTACACCCAACAATATATAAAACTAATCTTGTACCTCAATGGTTAGCACATCTTGATATTTTTAATAGTGACAACTAGAGTTCAAATCTCTCTCTCTTTCCTTTTAATTATAATTATTGAATTATCAGAAAAGCTAACCAAAATGAGCAGAGAGATGTAAATCTCAGCACCCAGCTCTCTGTTTAACACCATCGTTAAGTAAATAAATATTCAGGAAATTAGTGTCTAGCAAAAAATATGCCCAACTGAGTGACACCCTAATGTACACCTTGTCACACATGTAGCACTCCCCCCATGTGTTGCATTAACAGAGTTTATTATAAAAGACAACCTTGGCTAAATTGACTTAATTGCTCGGTTTAACAGGGTGATTCCAAATAGCTTCCTTTTTTGAGTTACGCCATAAGTACCAGGATTTTCCCCTATCTGGACACTGTATTTTCTCAAATTAGCATGGGGAAGATTATATGGATATACATTCTCAAGAAATAGATTATTAAAAAGGAACAATAGCTACAAGATGAGAGGAATCCTTTGTATCATGCCTGCTCTTCTGAAGTACAGTGATAAAATAAAAGAAGACACTCATCCCAAAATCACCACCCATACTTGGCCTGCGTTTCAGCTTTCGTGAGGAAGCCTTTTGCACGCCGCTCTGCAAGTTCCATCTCCTTCTGCTTCATATCATAAAATAAAGAACCAATTTGATGCTTCCTCTTGTGCAGCTTCGTAGGCTTCCCCTTGGTCGAAACAGGCTACAGGAGAAACATAATGAGGTAAGTATATAAAATGAGAGAGAATATATATTTAAGAGCCTGTGAAAAGATAATCACATATGAATTCAGAAATTGTCGATTTAACGATCCTATAGGGAAAAGGATTAAGAGTTTACCACAAAAATAAATCCTACAACAAATGAAGTTGAATCAATTTTCAACAAATGAACTTGACGCCATGCTTCACGACAAAATTCTAGCTCACTAACCAGAGTTTTAATTTTATTTATTTATTTTGTAAAAACAATACTTTGAAGCTCAGTTTTGCTACTACTAAATACAAGTGAAAGCTTTTCACTATACAGTTCCCAATAATGCTGCTAATATTGCCATTTTGACAACTTCAACCCATTGATAAAGCTAGAGGAACAACTTAACTACAGCTTCAAGTTATGCTTTGGACAGTCACTGAAAATGAACAACTTGCCACAATTATTTCCCAGAGAAAGCATCACTAAACATTTTGCATCTATGTTGGAAAGTAGAACAAGATCGCAGAAAATTAAGAAAGAAAACATAAAACAGGCCATCAAACCCAGCAGAATGAACAAGGACCAACTCACCTATACAAGGAAATAATCTTCCTCCCCTCCAAAACTCTCCTAACCTTTTCATATAGTTTACCTCAAAATGCAAAAGAAAACAGTTTCCAAAAACTATTCATCTAGATGATTCCATATTCTGATAACATGATAATAAAAGCTGATTAAAGGAAGCATAACCAAGGAAACTCCAAAGTTTGACAAAATTGCCAGTCATGAAATAGATAATCCAAAACTCCTAGTATCTTTTGTAAATAGCTCATTGCTTGGAGATGAGGTATTCATTGTCAAGATCTTATCCAACACTATTGACCAAAATGAGTGTGATGTAGGACAAATTAGGGATTTGTCTACATATAGTTGTGGTTTGGTGGGTTTAGGGTTAGGAAAGAAGAATTAGAGAGAACTAAGGGCTGTCCAGGGGCTGTGTGAATACCTGTGAACAGAAACTCTAGAAAAAGAAGATGAAGAAAGAAAGAGAATAGAGAAGGAGAAAGAACCAACAAAGACCAAAGTGCCTATTGCTCAAAACACTCAATTTCATTAACTCTATACATTGAACACAATATATATAAAGGCTCTTGCTTGTATTAGTAGTAATAGGACTCTTAGTAGTAATAAGACTCATAGTAGTATTAGGACTACTAGTTTGACTAGTAAAATAAAACCTAATAAATACTAATTTGCATCCAAAGAAAATAAACCTAAGATACTTAGAATACCCTACAAGATCCTAGACTCAACTAAATTACCAAAATACCCTTAATTCGCAGGAGTTGCAGAAATTACAGATTTGCCCCTGAATATGAAATTGACCATAACTAATAAAATGAAAACCCAAATCATATCATATCATATCATATACTATATACTAAAAGTCGGGCTTAAAATTTGTGGTTGCGCCAAGTGGCTTCACCATATTGCAGATTTTTTTTTTTTTTTTTTTTATAGATTTTCAAATTTTTAAAAAATATGTAATTTTTCTTCTCCTATAATTTCTAAGTTGATAAAAAGTCTAAATTTGATTACAATCCAAATTCTTTATCTAATCCATCTCATCCATATTTTTTAAGCGTAGTGTATTATAACAAAAAGCAACAACTTCAAGATTTGATTACAATCCAAATTACAAGAAATTTATAGATAAAAACCAAAAAATAAAATAAAATAAAATAAAATATTAAGCCCTATGTGCTATGTCCCACTTGAATCTTATCATAATTGAGATACTAATTCACATCAAATACCACTTCCAAAACTAATTAGATAAATCGTGACTACAAAAACTTCTAATTAAAATGAATTCTAATTAAAATGAACAAAAAAATAAATAAATATTAAGCCCTATGTATATCACTATATACTACTTGAATCTGATCATAATTGAAATACTAATTTGCATCAAATACCACTTCCAAAACTAATTAGATAAAGCGTGACTACAAAAACTTCTAATTAAGAAGAATTACAAGGACCAACAAAACTAATTTGATAAAGACAAAGACACCTAAACAAAAAGGATAATACGCATACAAAACAAAAGACAAAAAAGGAAAAGATAATTTGATTACAATTGAAACACTATCCGCATCAAATACGTCTTCTAAATATTAATGTTTTAGCTATTAAATATTAATTTTTTTTTTTAAAAAAAAAAAAATATATATATATATATATATATATATCTTTCTCACTCTCTCTCCAAGCAGCAGTTTGACATGGAAGACATTACCACCACCACAGGCAACTATTTTTTTACACTTTACATGCACTTGATTTTTCTTTCAAATATGCATACTGTTAATTTGGTTGTGTTAATTGTTTGCAAGATTAAATCGAAAATCCATTATGAATTTACGACTATCAAGATCTGTAGATTCAGCCAAACAAAGAAACACTATTTTTGCGAACAGATCGTATAAGCAATGAACAATTGAAGGTAACCAATATAGTCATACATTTATTTTACATAATAAATTTGTATCAATCTACTTCAATTGTGTACATTTATTTTACAATAAATTTGTTTCCAAGTAAAATTAATCTTCTTGATGAATACTACAATCAACTAGGATGCTAATGCTGCTGCAAATTTGCAAAGATGTGAAATACCTAGCAAAAACCCTAAAGACATACCTAATATCAAGACCAGTCTTCAAAATAAAATTGGATCAATTGTTAAAAAGACAATGTACAGGGTCAGTAGTTTGGGAGAGTTATTGCAGCCTTGCAGGTACGATGGAAAACTAAATATTATCAAATAAAAAGCCTTTAAATTTCAAAATGACAATTTTTGCATGATTACACGTTAATTATAGTAATTATATAAAAAAATATTATCACAATTAATATTTATATTTAAAAATAATTAATAATTAAAAATACATTGTTTGTTCTATATAGTTTTGTACACTATTGAATTCCTAAAAAGATGATTGCCCCATACACATATTTTGATTTGGCTTCACCATCAGTAGAAATTCCAAACAAAGATACAGATCTAGATACATATGAAGCAGTAGCTCAATTCACGATGCATGCATGGACCATGTGGCGTAGCAATTAAAAACTCATTATTCCTTTCTTTATAATAATTGTTTATTTTATTATTGTTTTTCAAATAAAATATATATATATATATATTATAATATTATGATAAAACTGTGTAACGTACGGGCCTTTATCTAGTTAAAAACTGTTTTAACCCTAAAAGACTCATACTTAGACCATTAAAATGATACAACTTTCACTTCAATTAGACTTCACATGAGGACCCAATAAAATAATTCTTGAATAGGCAAATTTGCAAAGTTTCCATGGCTTCATCAGAGTGACACTTTGGAACCAAGGCTCCAAAGTAATGTAACTGGGAAAGATGCCACACCCATTACTCACCAATGCAGTTAAAAAGCAACTCAACAGTGAAAACTCCAGAGTTGTCTATTCAAAAAATAATAATAATAATAATAATAATTAAAAAAACTCCGGAGTTGTCACAACTCTCAACTCATCTTCTCTGATCCCCACCCAAATACTCCAAACCTTGTTTACCACAAGGTAGCATTCATTTCTATGTTAAATCTGCCTCCCAAACTTTAAGATTTCTGTAAAAGCAATGTAACCATGCTGCTCCATTTATTATTCTACAGACATAATTCTCTCATCTGAGCTTAAATGTTAATAACTACACCAAAGTAAAACCATCAAATGAGTACCAGAGTAAAAACATCAAGTAATTTTTGAGAATATGATGAATTCATAAATCTGCCTCCCGAACTTTAAGATATCTGTAAAAGCAATGTAACCATGCTGCTCCATTTATTATTATACAGACATAATTCTCTCATCTAAGGTTCAATATTAATGACTACACCAAAGTAAAACCATCAAGTAATTTTTGAGAACACGATGAATTCATTCTGCACACCACCAGAATACCTTACATGAATGAACATACTTCAACATTTTGTTTTCCAAAGTCATAACCATAAGGGTGGTCCCCAATACAGGCATCCTAATCATTCCTATACATACCTTATTTCCCATCCTATCAAGTCTCTAGAAGTATATGCCTACTTTCATTATATACATACCAGTAAACTATTCCAAGGACTTAAATTTACTTTTCTTCTGTGTGATATTAGTATATTACTCAAGAAAGGAGTTGTTGAATCTCAAAAACTAGAATATCATTTTGAAAATTTTTTATTGATCTACCATTTTTATACTTTCTGAAAATGATCCTGACCAAGGTATAAGGAAGATGCCAAGGCAACAACTCCCAGGTGGTAATGCATCTTCCATAACCGATTTAGAGAAAGCAATTTAATAGAATGGCAACATGGGTGGTTGTGTCATGTCTAGCATTAATTGAAGTATCATCTTTTGAGGGGTGGAACTCCAACTACTCACTCAAACTTTTAGTACTGTGATTACACTTTGGATTGATGCCTGACTTGTCTCCAAAGCATGACTTTTTCTATCGTTATCTACATGCTTGTTGTGGCATGTGTATTTACAAGATGGAAAAACAAGATTGCATTTCACCTATTAACAACATTCTTAGAAATTGTATCTTATTCAGCCCATTAGTGGGTTACTTTGACCCCGTTTGGATTCAACGTTTTCCTGCGGCACGTTTTGTCCCTGCGTTTTCTCCCCTTTTTTTTTTTTTTGGGTCAGCGAGTGAACAGTAAAGGCACATGAATTCACTGTACAGGGGACAAAAAACACTGTTCATAGCACTGTTCACGCAATAAAAAAATATTAAAAATGGGTCCTACAATACTATTCATACATTTAAAAATTATTTTGCTACAGTGTTTTCAGTTTTCAGTTTCAGCAACAATAAGCTCAATCCAAACGGACCCTTTAACTTCTTGCACGCATTATGTATCAAATTTTTATCTTTTCTTGATTTCTTAGATTCTTGTAATTTTTGTTCTTGATTGTTTCAACCCTTGTACACTTCCTGTGTACTAGAGTGTTCCTACTTTTATTGACTTCAATAAACTTATTACTTATCAAAAAAACAAAAAAAATGATTTCACAATGATAGGATATCAACTAACTATTTGGTTTATGTATCAATGATTTCACCATGATAGGACATCTACTAACTATTTGGTTTTAAACCTAACTTTTCTATGCCTAAAAGATCATCTAAAACCTTTCTTTCCAGAAAAGATAATGATATCTGTAATGCAAATCTTTGATTTTGAGCACTATATCACCGAAATATTCAATATTATATGAGCATGAGAAGTGAATGCAATCCAATGTTGGGCCAAGGTTTTTTTTTTATTGGTTAGTTAGGCATCCCAGTGGTTCTTAAGCCAATGAAGTCATCCTCCACTTTACAAGGGATGGAGGGGCCATTTGAGCTAGAGCATGTTGGCATGAAAATAAATCTTACATAAATTTATAAGGGAGATAGAGAGAGTACAAGAATTTTTATGGTTTACGTCTACTAAGTCTCAAATTCTTCTAATAAAAAAATGTATACCATATAGAGGTTACAAAAAAAAAGTATACCATATAGGGGTTTATGGTAGAAATAAAGCCATATTACAGGCTAATACAATCTTATCATGAATATTATCCTCAATTCAGAAGCTTCGTAATTGGAGTAAATGCATCACCAATAGCACTATTAGAAAGTTTAATTCAAAGTTGGAATTAAAAGAGAAATAAGTTATCAAACTTTAATGCAATCCAGCTCTGAATGGATAAATAATATGATTATAAACCAACACACGGGAAGCAAAATTTTGTTAGGTATGCCACACACACACAACAACAGCCAAGCCTTATTCGAAAAATTTGAGGTCGGTTATGGATCCTCAACAGGCTAATACACAAGCACAAATCTCCCCTGAACAATACCAAACATAAAAATATTATCTAAAGATGACCTGATTTCCTAAGAGTGTCATAACATAAGAAAATACCAATATGTATAAGAGTTATACAGAAACCCTAGAACTCCCAAATATTTGAAATGGCCACATCTCCACATGATGGCTGAAATTTTATTAGCTGCAAAACATCATCACTCCAACCTCACTCATGGCTAAGCCTATCCATATATTGCCCATGATTGATAACAGATCTCTCTCTCTCTCTCTCTCCTTATATATATATATATATATATATGTGCGTGTAACCCATGAGAACCCTTACCATAGCAGAATTCCAATAACTCCACTCTTCACCATATTTCAGCCCAATACTTTGTCTCTAAAGATGAGTCCTGTCACCTCCATATAATGCAAAAACCATTTTCCCTAATAACTTGGTTAGGCTTCTGAACCCCAAACCTCCTATGTAGAAGGAAGAAAAAACCACTTCCTAATTTACTAGGTAGCACTTGAAGCTATCTTCTACATAACCCAATATAATATTCCTACAATAACTTCTCCAATCTGCTGCCCACATGAAGAGGTACAGCAAAAAGGTTTTTTTTTTTTTTTTTTTAAAGAAGGAAAACAGGTTTGAAATATTGGTGCAGAACATAACCTCGAATGGGCGCTGTCAATTTGATGTAGGGTCTTAGGAATTCAGCATTAAATTAGATTCTTGATTAGATCTTGAAGGTCTCTTGAATAAGGTTTGAGGTTAAAGGGTTTAGTTAATTAAAATATGGGATCCTGAATATGTGTGATGACTGTTTGGTGTTAAAACAATGAATAGAAAGTGAAATAAATAAATAAAACATACAGCACCAGCATATCGCACCTAAGTTATTGTAAGGAATCAGACTTAGGACACGTAGGTAGGAGAAGGAAATCACACCCTCAAAGCTTAAAATAAGCCGGTGGAACTATATTAAAATCAATCTGACAATCTCCTTTTATTGAATACATGATTACATAAAGGCGCTTTTATTGACTAATGCCAATACTACTCCTAGAAGGACTAGGACTCCTAAATAACCTTTTTCCTAGAAAGACTAGGACTCCAAGTAATAATGAAAGCAATTAATAACTTTTAAACCAAATTGAGAAAGTACTCAAAAAATTAAATAAGACTCATGGGCCTCTAGAACAGCCAGAAAATCTGAACACTGCCAAACTACCCCTATTTTGTTTTTTTTTTATAGGTAATAAACTTTATATTGAAAAAATGAACATCATGCTCACGATAGTGAACACTCTGAACAAAAAACAGATACAAAAAAATCAAGAACTAAAGGAACTAGAGGCTAAAAACTCAGTTAAAGAAATACAATTCGTGCACCCCCAAATACGAGCCCAAAGAAACAGAGTACCAAAAAGGAGAGATTTTAGATAATCTAATGTTCTCTCCTAGTCTTCAAAAGTGCGGGTATTGCGTTCCTGCCAAACTAACCACATTAAACATGCCGGGACCATATTCCAAATGGTCGAACGGTGCCTTCCAAACCAGTTTCTCCACATAAAGAAAAAAGAGCTGACTAACCTTGGCATTACCCATTGGATCCCAAACACTGCAAAAGCTTCACTCCATAAGGCACGAGAAAACTTACAATGAAGCAGGAGGTGATTCATTGATTCCCCCTCACAGTAGCATAGACAACATCTATTAACCAGAAACTGACCTTTGTTGACAAGATTGTCAATGGTGAGGATCCCATCATTAACTGCTGTCTATAGGAAGAAAGACACCCGTTTAGGCACCTTTGCACACCAAATGCCCTTCCAGGGAAAATCATCAGTGTTAGGACTAGATAACAACTTATAAAAAGAGCGCACATCAAAAACCCTAGACGTGGTCAATCTCCAAACCCAGTGATCCTCCCCCTCACCCCTCGGCATAGCGGAATAAATAAGCTCAAAAAAGGAATAAACAGTGACTGCCTCCCAATCCTAAGGACCATGACGGAAAAGTAAATTCCAGCTAATAACATGTAATTCAACGGTTAGATTTTCAAAATATACAATAATATTTATTTTATTGAGTTTGTAGCTAAATTTTGTCCATGTAAGTATTTACTTGCCTCTAAGCATGTGCTCAGAGGCAACATTCTAACCTTTGCCTCTAAGTATTTTGTCCATGTAAGTATTTACTTGCCTCTAAGCACCTTTGCCTATTTTGTTAAAACTTTATTATAACTAAACCAGCAACATTCTAACCTATAAATCTTAAAACTAACTCAATAATAACTAAAGCAATCCATGAAAGTTGCCAAGAAGCCCCACATCAAAACTAGAACACAAATCTTGAATCTTTTGGTATTTAATATTGTTTTTCCTAGAACTCTTTACTATCTGTACCATATGTGCACTCTTCCCACTTTTGACAAATTGAATTTCTTCCATCTGGCCATTATTCCCCTTGATCATTTCCATATTGCATTGTAGACCCTACTATCTTTTTTTTGGTAAGTAAGAAGTTTATTCATATAAAAAAAGGAACACCCTAGTACACAGGGAGTGAACAAGGGGCTAAACAATTCAAGAACAAAAATTACAAGAATCTAGGAAATCAAGAAAAGAAAAAAATGATTGGTTTCGCAAAGCAGCCAGCCAATCCATTAAAGTTCTAAAGAAAAATAACTTCAGATCTGGTATGAATCTCTCATTATCTTCAAAGCACCTACTATTTCTCTCCCTCCAAAGACACTACAATAAGCAATGAGGAACAATCAACCATATATATCCATTTCGATGACGACCAAATCTGCCTTGCCAACATGCTAGAAGCCCCACTACATATTGCAGCATAACCAAGCTTACTCCAAACAAACCAAACACCATAAACCACGGATCCATAGCAACCGGACAATGAAGAAAAAGATGATCAACAGATTCACCATTACACTAGCACATGTAGCACCAATCCAATATCCAACCCTACTATCTCCCTATCTCATACAAAGATATATTCCCCATCTTTTTTCTATTTTTATTTTTCACTTCCTTTTGTGTGCCATAGAGCAACTCATAGTTGCATACTAAGAAATATCTTAATCCAAGGTCTGTGGTATAAATATTGTGAACCTTTATAAGATGAAAAATGAAATTATTATGGATTTACAAATTACAATCTCTTCAGTCCAATCAATATAAGCACATACACGATCAAAAGTTAAGCATAATTGTAAACAATGCCATGCTGCACCTATGATAGAGTCCTTCACTCAGAATTATGACATGTTATACATTTCACATCCATGATAATAAAATAACAAATAATAAAAATTAATATAATTATTTTTGTAAAAAACAAAAAAAAAAAAAAAAAAAAAAGGAACTTACTGAAAAGTACTCCACATCTCCATCCCAAATGACCATTTTTGGCAGTTTTGTCTTTTTGTTAGCCCCAAATGTGTCAGCAAAGTCATCCCACTGTTTGACGCCAACATAACCAAATATTAAGTCACGATTTGCAGATGCAGCAGCCTTCAATAACTTGAAAGTTTTCTTTGATTTCTCTTCTGTATCATCCTCCACAATTGTCAGGACAATTTTCCTGTCATCGTCTTTCAGCGCCTTCAACGTTTCATGGTTTATTGGTATGACCGGAGGGAACATGTTTTGTTTTATAAAATCTTCCAAAAACTCCTCTGCATATTGAAAACAGGAAGTTTAAACAACCTTTTCTTTGCATGGCCAGTGATAGACCTTCTGATTATAATTTGATGAAAAAAGCAGAGGATATCAATACAAGACAGAAGGAAGATAGTTCAAATATACAGTAAGAAACCAAAGGAAGAGGTTGCACTGAGCACTTGGGTCTTCAAGTCAGCTTGGTTGATCCCATTAATGTTCAAAATCAGTTTGAACTGGGCTAAAATTTCACATACTAAGTTCAAGCTTTACTTAATAAATTGGAATTTGGAGAGATATTTGTGCTTGGCTTGCTTTAAAAGCCCATTTTTACTTCCTCAGGAACTCAGCCAACCGCCTCTTAAGAGGAAGGAGAGAGTATCCATTTGGGTTCATACTCAAGAAAAAACCTTCATAAGCCAATATGAATCTACATGTTCAGCATTAAACTTCAGGATGACATTTCTAGGTACAGATAAAACGTCCCTGGCCTAAACATGGACAATCAAGCTCAGTTCATTTAAATAGCAAGCTTATTAAAGCCGATCCTTAGAAAACTTGAGTGGTCCAGTTCATCTTAGAGTCCCAACTATGACAAAGTGTGGGACACCATTGCTCAAGTGGTTTATACTTGAGGATGTTACATGTTAAAACAAATAAGGAATAGGTGATTTGAACCATTTAATATAACTCAATGTACCAATTATAAGACAAAATGCTGTGTTCCTTTTTGTTAGTAACATTCTACATATCCATCTAATTATATAATTTTAAGCTATTAATTTAAACATTAAACCTAAAAAGAATTTAGTGTAACCCACATAATTATTTTTGACAGGCACCAAATTAACATTATCCTTTAGAAAGAATAACAAGTTCCATAAGGGCCACTCACTCATTTAAAAAAATAAAAGATTGACATGATCCCTATGAGAAAGCTAATTATCGAGTCTTTATGATGACCATCAGTAAGGTGCAAATGAATAGCTTCATGAAAGCTATGGTGTTAGAATAAACTCTGCAAATTAGAATTCAAATTAATTTCAGAGGTGGATGTCAATTATGCAGTGGACAATTAACAATTGCAGAAAATCAACAGGACTGAATTTAAGGATTATCTTAAATCTCTTTAGCAAATCTTATTGCTAAAAATATACTTTACTCCAACTAGTTCCGTGAAGTTATTAATGTACTTTATATGTAAATAATTGCAATTTATATCTGCCTCCACCAGCATATTCAGTTTGGCTTAATGATGAAGATATGATTCAGGCTACAAAATCATTTCTCAGCCTTCTCTATTACACTAAAATTAATAGGGAAGACCGAAAGAGTTGGACTCCCGCTTGCAGGATATTTAAGGTTAAGTCTTATTACAAGTTTCTTACTAATGGAAACCATCATTTCTTTCTGTGGAAAAGCATTTGGAGGGTTAAGGTTCCCCCAAAAGAAGCTTTCTAGCTTTCTTTACATGGACAACTGCTAAAGAAAAGATTCTCAGTATAAATAACTTTCCAAAGAGAAATATCTGTAGTGTAGAGTGGTGTTGCATGTGCAAGAACATTGGGGAGTCTATGGACCATTACTGTGGGTATACACGTGTAGAGTGGTGCTGCATGTGGAGGAACAGTGGGGAGTCTAAATTTTTTAGATAAGTAAGAAAGATGTATATTCAAAAAACTGCAAAATGCAAAGCACAAAACATATCAAAAAGTACAAAAAAAGATGGAAAAGCAAAAGCATAAAAGAAGCACTAACTACAAAGAAGGAGAGAGCTAAGGAATAAAGGGAGAGAATCACTAGATGTAAGTCCCCAAGCCCTAGACCAATCAATGGGGAGTCTAAATCATTTGCTCATTCACTGTGCTTATGTGCATAATCTACAGTTTTTGCTTGTTCAAACTCCATTAGGTTATGTCTAAGAGAGTAGTGGATTACTTGTTGAAAAAGGAAATTCGGCGAACTTTGAAATGCTGACATATGGGGGGCAATTACATTATGAATCATGTGAACTATTTGGAGAAAATGCAACCAGCGTGTTTTTAAAAAAAATTGAGTGTTCACCTTTGAAGTTAAAACTGTTTTTATTACACTCCATGTATGATTGGATGGCTGATTTGAGTGATCACTCCTTTTCTACCTTGGAGGAATTTTTAGTTCTGTACAACTTTAGATGACATTTGTAGCATCCCTAGTACACTACCTATGTACATGGGAAGTACGATTGATTTTTTTTTTTTTTTTTTTTTTTTTTTAATTTTCAATAGAACTCTTCAATTATAGGACTTGAAATGTAATTTTCCAAATAAATAATAATAAGAAATGGATTAAGTGTCAGCATCTCAGCCACCAATAATAATTCAAGGGCATTGAATACGAGCAAGATGGAAATACGAGTACAAGCATACATGCCCAAGATAGTCAAAGGCAAAAGGGGAGCTTAAGATGCCAAGGCCTTGTATTCCCTAAGGTGTGAGGCAACAAAAAGGTGGTAGCCTGATTGAAACAAGGCTCCAAATTCCATATATAGTTATTATACACGTAGAACTTAAATCAAATGTATCTAATGTGTTGAAATATATAATCAAGTGTCTTTGACATGTGTTGCATGAAGAAATTAAGTCCATTAATTGATTTCAAAAGAGGATTAACAAGGTTTAGGCTCTATTAATTATCCTAACAAGTTTTAAAACAAGCTTTTATAATTAATTAATCTAACAATATGTTTTACAACAAGCTTTTGTAAATTAATTAATGTAACAATAGATTTTACAATAAGCTTCTGTAAATTAATAATCTACCAAAAGGCTCTACAACAATTCTATAAATAATCAATCTCTTAATAGGTTTGAAAGCCTAATGTTGCTCCCCACCACTTTTTTTCTTACTTTTTTCAAGCAATACATTCCTATTTTTTAGGGCTTTGTTCATTTTTTCTTGGTTTTGTGGCCAATGGTGTTTTATACAAAGTATCATGTTTAACTTGCAAGAACTAGGAAATTCAATGGAAGGTTCCATCTTTTTCTTCATTGAATCAAAGGCCTTTGAATTCTCAGTAGAGGAAGGGGGTTCTATCTTCATTCTCTGGATTTATGAGAATACGATCAGTTTTTATGGGCAAAGAGTTGTGCTAAGAGACTGTTACTGTATGGAGAAGAGATGTTGTCTAATCAGTCGCCCGGTTCTTTTGTGAGAACTTTTAGGAAGGGGATAAGGTCTTCATTCTCCAGTTGGGGTCCAATGCTCATGGTACCTTTTTGCTGATTACAGAGTTGATGAATGGCCGTTATAGGGGTTCTATATTTGTTCCGGAGGGGAAGTTAGGGTGTGGATGGAGAGGTTTTGGTTTCCATTTGAGAAAAGCTATCTTTCCAAATTCTGTTGCAGACATTACTCACCATAAGAGCATTGCCATCAAGTGTGCCAAATGCTAAATTTTTAGCATTTGGCATACCAAACACCAAAAATCATACCTCATTGCCAAAATCCAATTCTTTTTGCAACATGCTACAGTACCCTTCTATTTAAGGGTACTATTGCAATGTTGTAAATTTTATTCTCTCTCCTCTCTCCTCTCTTTTTTCCTTTTTCTTTCTCTTTCTCTCTCTTAGACAGTTTCTTCTCTTTTCTCCTTTTCTCTCCTCTCTTCTCCCTCTCAGACATCTCCCATCTCTCTCATAAATCACTCCTCTCTCTTGTCCTACTCTCGCCGGTGCTTTATTTTTTTTTTTTTAGGGTTGAGATCGGTGTTTTTTGCGGTGGTGGGATTAAGATTGACGGCTGTTGGGGTGGTGGGGTCTTTGCTATGGGTATTTATGGTTGAGATTGGGGATTATTGGTGGTTGGGTTTGTTTTTGCAGTTCAAATCGGTGGTTGTGGGTTAAAATGGCAGTGAAGGCTGAAGCACACCGGCAAAGCCACCACTAGTGGCCACTAGCCTCTCTCTTCTCTATCTTCTATCTATTTCTCTTATTTCTTTTTATTTTTCTTTTCTTGTTTGTCTAATGGTGTTTGTGATTTGATTTTGGGATGGGTTTTGTGGTGGTTTTGGTGTCTCTGGTGGGGGTGGTTATGAAGCACTGGTTGAAGGAAGTCGTGTCTTTGGATTTATCCCTTGGTGTGGAATGCTGCACTGATGTACTCTAGAGGATTTTGTGGTCTAAAGCCACCGAAGTGGGACCACGTGACTTTCCCTCTAATCCTCAAGCAAGTTGGCCCTTTTCTAGAGAGGCTCAGTCCATTGCCTCAGGATCCTAAGCCCTTTTCTCTAAAATATGCTTCTCACCCCTAGCCCAATTCTCATAATTCCCTAACAAATATTTCACCCAAACCCATCTCCTCTCTTATCTCTTTGACTCTC
Organism: Quercus suber; assembly: GCF_002906115.3. Lineage (NCBI taxonomy): Eukaryota > Viridiplantae > Streptophyta > Magnoliopsida > Fagales > Fagaceae > Quercus > Quercus suber. The sequence continues at coordinate 1,356,177 of NW_027069592.1, read as the reverse complement.
CTCCCTTCTCCTTCTTCATATCCATCAAACCCGGCTCCGAAACCTGTTGCTACTCCAAACTTTATCTTGGCCGATATTCCTTACATTAAGGGTTTTGCTCATTCTGATGGGCAATCATGTGCCACTAAAAAGGTCGTTCCCCTCTTGCGACTGACTCTTCTCGTGACAAAGAGAAATGCCTCATTGAAGTGGTAACATCAACCCAAGCTTCGTCTGCTTCATCCTCCACTTTGATGGTGCCGTGGTCCATTCCCAACCCTAGATTGAGATCGAGACTCAGGTTCAAACCGAAACCAAGACCCAGTCCCAATCTGAGGCCGAGACCGAGACTCAGATTCAAACCATGATCAAGACCCAAATGGCAGTGACAGAGTTTGTCCCAATTGCCCAAAGAAATGAAGAGCTTCAACTCTTATCCAGGCATACCTTTGATGGTTTTGGATAGATCTTTGGGTAATTCTAGAGATTGGGTCCTTGGATTAAGAGATGGGAGACAAGTGGTGATTCCACTCTCCCTTTTTTGATCACCTGAGAGCCTCACAGAATTTTTCTAGCTCAAAGGTCGACTTAGATAGTGATCATGGGCAAGGAAAAGAGCTCTTGATTAGGGAGGTGCCTTCTTTAGATTGGACTAATGATTCCGCGAAATAAAGAAAGAGGGGAGAGTTGCTCGAAAGGTGAGAGGAAGAGAGAAAGAATAGAATAATAATAAAAATTGAGGGCTGTCACCTTAGCACCTTGAACATGGTTTAAGGCACTCACCTTGCTCACCTAGGCTCTAAAGGCGCCTCAGCTTACCTAGGCAAGCATCCGACTCTCCTTTGACTACCATGTACATGCCTATCTAACCAAATCAATAGCTATTTTTGTTGATATAATCCACTCTAGGAACAAAGTTAGCATACACACTAAGCAAGTTCTTGCCCATTGATTGTTCCCCATTGCTTATTGTGGTGTCTTTGGAGGGAGAGAAATAGTAGGTGCTTTGAAGATAAGGAAAGATCCATATTAGACCTGAAGCTATTTTTCTTTAGAACTTTAATGGATTAGTTGGCTGCTTTGCGGAACCAATCATTTTTATCTTTTCTTGATTTCCTAGATTCTTGTAATTTTTGTTCTTGATTGTTTGACTCCCTTGTACACTCCCTGTGTACTAGGGTGTCCCCTTTTTGATATCAATAAACTTATTACTTATCAAAAAAAAAACTAAGCAAGTTCTTACCCAAAAATAAATACAAAGGGTATTAGATGTCACATGTCACATCATCAAAATATCATATACTATGGAAAAAGTTCTGAAAAGCACCAGAGTCAATATGCATGTGCATGAAGAAAACTTAAAATGTCTAAAATGTCTTTCTTTTTTATGAATGTGACATTTCATATTAGGTACTTAACAATTAACACAGATTTAACATGATTTTAGTATTAAACTAGGGTAGTGGTTGTGTGTAAAAACTTACCTTCAAAAGGGCCATAAAAAATGTTCTTCTCATTGTAACTCGGATGAAGGGATACCAAAGCAGGAACCTTATCAAAATCATACAGCACCATGATGTCCTCAGAGAAATCCTTCACCACAGAAAACCATGCCTTTTTCTTGTACTTTATGGCTAACTTTGATATCACTGACTCATCCAAGCCAAAACCTATATATATAGGAAAGGAAATGCCAGCAGCTTCAATGAATTCAGTGATACCAGAGTCTGAATTAAGAACTGCAACATCAGGAGCAACAAACTTTTTAAGATAACGAACAAGTAAATCTGGTTTCCTTGGTCCATAATAATCAACAGGGACGCCATGCATAAAGATCTTGAGGGAGGGAAATCCACTGCATCAAAGAAATATCAATGGTTCACAGTTACATCAGAATCATTAAGTAGTAAGCTCTGCTTTCTAAAAATAAAATTATTTCAGAAAAGAGCGCCGAGAAACATATTCTGGGCAGGAATTCTGACTACTACCACACTGAAAGCACCAATCTGGTGCCTTAAACAATATGGTGGCTTAGCGCTATGTCTTACCATTCTAAATTAATCAAGTGTAAAAGGGAACCCGAATGGCAAACAAAAAGACAAGTTTGATTAACATCAACAGGATTGAGATGAAAGCCGTGGAAGCATACTCAATTTCATATTTACGAGCAAGACGGGTATATTTGTCAGCATTTAATTTTGCAATAACTATGGGTACTTTCAAGCTGGCAAGTATGGGGGCAGCTTCATCTAACTGCAATGCAAAAATTAAAGTTGTTATTGTTCATACTTCAAAGTACAGGCAGTAATTAACATAAGATCCAATATTTCAATGAAATAGAATATTGAAGAAATTCCGACAACCGATTGCCACTGCAATGAGTTATAAGAAATCTATAAAAACAAGCACTCCAAATAAACAGAAATTTAAAGAGAACTCAAAAGATAACACAAACAACCAATTCACAAGTTTCATGCTAAAGGAAAAATAGGCTGTGGCATATAGTAGAACATGCATGCACTGTGGCAATTCCTAGATACACAATAAATTGTGAGTCCAAAATACTAATCATCTTTACACCAAACAATGATATTGTGAAGGTACAACCGTACTTAATAAGCAGCAAGGTGCATAATCCTTCTTCACCATTTGTTCATATCCTGAGCCAATTTTAAATTGGAAAAAAAAAAAAAAAAAAAAAAACTGCAAAAAAAAAAAAAAAAAAAAAAAAAAAAAAAAAAAAAACTGCCAAGCTGGTCTTGTTCCATACTGAAATGAAAAGTGACCAGATTTATATGAGAATAATCTATATAAGTTCAAATTCAAAGTCCTAAGCCCAGAGTGCATCACAATGAACTTGACAATTGTGCAGAACATTTGTAACAGCTTTGTTGAAACAAAATAATTTGCACTCAGCCTCACGCCACCAAAAGATTCTACCAGGGATCCATGGCCCCCCACACGCTCACACATGCCAACAACACTCAAGCTCGCATGCCACAGGCACCAGCATCACGACTTGCCAAACCATATTTCAAACAACCACTAGTAACACTGTCCATAACTAATGCAGTAATTTCGACTGTTAATGCACAAACGCATGCTCTGGCCATCCGTGACACATTAATCTACCAATGCATTTCTAACAATCAATGTCAGTCATCATCACTAGTTGGTTGCCAACTTGCCACCAATATCTATCTTGCGCGCTTCACTCTGGTTAAAGTTTACATTCACAATTTTACATTTCAAACGCAAGGTTCCACCTTAAGTTTAAAGGGGTTGTTAGAAAATATGGTTTGAGTGGCGCAAACTCATTGTAGACCCATGATATTCTATATATATATATATATATACACACACCTTACATTAGGGTCCATCGTAATACACAGATCTTAAAATGTAGCAATTCAAGGCCTTTCCACTAAAGACATAAGCCATCAAGATGAACCATGTGAATTCCCCAAATGCTTCCGCTTTTTCTATTTCTCTCTCCTCTTCTCCCCCAATCACTCTCAATCTCCCAACAACAAAAGATTAATAGATTTGCTTCTTAAAATTTCCTAGTGGTATGAAGATACAATAAACTTTTGCACAATAATTAGATTATATTATCTGAAATCATGTTAATTTAGGTCAAACACACACTCCACCATGAAACTCATTCTTCAAAGGTTGCATCAAAATTTCAAGAGAGAGAGAGAGAGAGAGAAGGACCTGAGGAGAGAGACGTTTGCAGTGGCCGCACCATGGGGCGTAGAAGTCGACGAGGATGAAGTCGAAGGTGGAGATGGCCGAATCGAAGCTCGATTCGTCCAATTCCAATACCTTTCCATTCACGGAAAAGGTCTGCTCACCATTACCAGAAGACGATGATGATGAAGATACTGGAATGATGAGTAAACAACACAAGATCACCGTTATTGAGAGAAAAACGCGCTTCGTCATTGATGATCGATCCCAATCTGATACTTGATGGTTTGTGTTTAGCTGTTCGTTTCTCGTTTCCTTTTGTGTTCAAACTGTTAACTTAAGCCTGTCTCTGCTTTTCTATATATGACGTTGTGAGACTTTTGTGGAAACTGAAAAAATCACTAAGCTGACCAGCTTCTCAATATTTCGTTTTTGCCTCTGAAAATTTTAAATTTTATCTTTTAGACACTTATTTTACCATGGGTTTTTCATTTGAGAGCACGTGTATTTTGTAGTGCTACAAATACAATATTTTTCACAACCAGGCAAGTAATTGTTGATTTTCACATGGACCTATTATAGGAGAAGATATATGGTGAACGGAAACATAATATACATTTACCTATTATAGACACCACTTTATTATTTACTATTCAAAACTTGACACCGCCCCAAATTGTGCACACTTGAAAAGCAAGATATAGCAATGCTCGCAAACCCCAAACACTTACCTAAAAGACTATAAATATGACATCACTTGCAACTCAATCAAATATTGGGGTATGAGAGTAGCTTTATGTCGATCGATGATGTTTGACTGTCTCCAATGATTTCAGATTCACACAAGTCATGTATCCTTAGAGAGTTCACACAACAAGCTTTATTTTAAGAGGTCACGAGCTAGAAGACTCTAATGGTTCGTTTGGATTAAAGGGGAGAGAGGAGGAGTAGAGTAGAGTAGAGTAAAGTAGATTTGGCCCAAAATTAGCCTATTTTCAATCAACTCTACTATACTTCCTTCCACTTCCCCTTCCTCCCCCCTCAATCCAAACAAATCCTAAGGAATGGGTTTGTAATCAAGGAAACTTTGTGACATGTTTGGGTGGCAACATTCTTGCATCTATAACCCCTTAAAATTGATCTTGACCCTTCGCCATGCACCAGGACTTGCTCATGTTGAGTTTGGGGTTGTGATCCTCAACCTATGTTGCATGTAGAGCAACAACTCTCCTCTTTAGTGGCATGACTAAATTGGCTAGCAGATGAAAGAGGAAAGGTAGAAAATACTATAAAGGAAAATGACAAAGAAAAAACAGAGATTCTTTCCGCAATTCTATTTGTCCTCTATGAATAAGTGTTTTTCCAAAAGGAGGAGAATTGAGAGATTCTAACTAATTAATATTAATGCATTATTGTGAAGATTCTTCTTTCCGCAATCATATGATAAAGGAAGGAAAGTTTATTTTATTTTATTTTAGAGTATAACAGGATGAAAATTTGTACTATCCTCTATCAAACACTTCCTAGCCCAAGTCTTTATTTTATTTTTATTTTTTTGATGAGACTAGCCCAAGTCATATTGAACATGATGTAATCCAACTAGTGGCTATTTTAGTAAAGATAAAGCCTATAATATGCCAAGTGAAGAAAAGCAGCAACAATAAGAACATACTTAGGGCCTTTACTGGGATGGAACCAAGATTTGAACTTGAGGCGGGGGGAAGCTTAAAGCAAGAACAAAAAAAAGTTTATGAAAATAAAAAACTAACATCTATTTCATATTCAAAAAACATCAACAAAATGTAACATACAAAATAAATGTTTTTTAAACATTCCATATTATAAAATCATCAACAAAATATAACATACAAAATAAGTGTTTTCTAATGTCATATATGATTGATTTTGTACCAATTTTTGCAGCAATCTCCTTTTCAATTTAAAAATCATAGAGTCTATTAGAAAAATCATTTTCCATCTTGTTGCAAAGCCTATTCTTGACAATATTCATGGCTAAAAATGCTCGCTCTCTAGTTGCAGTAAAAACTAGAAGAGTAAGCACAAGTGTAATCACTTTATAAACATATGGGTAAAATAATGATTTTTGGGTTTTTACCAAACATTGGTACAACTCAGAAACACTTGATAGCTTTTTGAAATCCGGATGTTGAACTACATTACGCTTATAATGTTCAACTTCTACCCTTAAAAGTGTCATTTTTTGATCTGTGAAGTCTTTCGGATAAATTTGCTTACCAACAACAAAATGTCCTTGCTTCTAAAAGACTCATGTGCCTCTTTAGGATCAAGAGCTAAACTAAGACAAAACAATTCCACCGCATGCTTACTAAATCGATGATTTAATTCCCGTAATATAGAATCGCATAAAAAATCTACTCGATAATGATGCTTAATTGTGAAATCATCTTGTTGATGATGAGCTAGACCTGCTCTCTCAACATAATGAGCATTCATATCTGAGACATTTATGTTGCATGTCTCACAAAATGATTTCACAATGGTAAGTAAAATATCCCATTTATCATCTCTGAATTCTTGAATAAGTGATTTAGTAATGAAAAAAAATGCATGGCATTTAAAATGTCTTGAGACTTACACTATAAAGCTTGACAAAGTGCATCGGTGAGCTCTATAATTTCTTTCATAAAATGCAAAATAAACCAAAATTCAAAAAAAAAAAAAAAAAAAAAACCATAACATTATAAGATGAATATGCTGCTAGTGCCAACAACACTCAAGCTCGCACGCCACAGGCACCAGCATCACGACTCGCCAAACCATATTTCAAACAACCACTAGTAACACTGTCCATAACTAATGCAGTAATTTCGACTGTTAATGCACAAACGCATGCTCTGGCCATCCGTGACACATTAATCTACCAATGCATTTCTAACAATCAATGTCAGTCATCATCACTAGTTGGTTGCCAACTTGCCACCAATATCTATCTTGCGCGCTTCACTCTGGTTAAAGTTTACATTCACAATTTTACATTTCAAACGCAAGGTTCCACCTTAAGTTTAAAGGGGTTGTTGGAAAATATGGTTTGAGTGGCGCAAACTCATTGTAGACCCATGATATTCTATATATATATATACACACACCTTACATTAGGGTCCATCGTAATACACAGATCTTAAAATGTAGCAATTCAAGGCCTTTCCACTAAAGACATAAGCCATCAAGATGAACCATGTGAATTCCCCAAATGCTTCCGCTTTTTCTATTTCTCTCTCCTCTTCTCCCCCAATCACTCTCAATCTCCGAACAACAAAAGATTAATAGATTTGCTTCTTAAAATTTCCTAGTGGTATGAAGATACAATAAACTTTTGCACAATAATTAGATTATATTATCTGAAATCATGTTAATTTAGGTCAAACACACACTCCACCATGAAACTCATTCTTCAAAGGTTGCATCAAAATTTCAAGAGAGAGAGAGAGAGAGAGAGAGAAGGACCTGAGGAGAGAGACGCTTGCAGTGGCCGCACCATGGGGCGTAGAAGTCGACGAGGATGAAGTCGAAGGTGGAGATGGCCGAATCGAAGTTCGATTCGTCCAATTCCAATACCTTTCCATTCACGGAAAAGGTCTGCTCACCATTACCAGAAGACGATGATGATGAAGATACTGGAATGATGAGTAAACAACACAAGATCACCGTTATTGAGAGAAAAACGCGCTTCGTCATTGATGATCGATCCCAATCTGATACTTGATGGTTTGTGTTTAGCTGTTCGTTTCTCGTTTCCTTTTGTGTTCAAACTGTTAACTTAAGCCTGTCTCTGCATTTCTATATATGACGTTGTGAGACTTTTGTGGAAACTGAAAAAATCACTAAGCTGACCAGCTTCTCAATATTTCGTTTTTGCCACTGAAAATTTTAAATTTTATCTTTTAGACACTTATTTTACTATGGGTTTTTCATTTGAGAGCACATGTATTTTGTAATGCTACAAATACAATATTTTTCACAACCGGGCAAGTAATTGTTGATTTTCACATGGACCTATTATAGAAGAAGATATATGGTGAGCAGAAAAATAATATACATTTACCTATTATAGACACCACTTTATTATCTACTATTCAAAACTTGACACCGCCCCAAATTGTGCACACTTGAAAAGCAAGATATAACTGAAAATGCTCGCTCTCTAGTTGCAGTAAAAACTAGAAGAGTAAGCACAAGTGTAATCACTTTATAAATATATGGGTAAAATAATGATTTTTGGGTTTTTACCAACCATTGGTACAACTCAGAAACGCTTGATAGCTTTTTGAAATCCGGATGTTTAACTACATTACGCTCATAATGTTCAACTTCTATCCTTAAAAGTGTCATTTTTTGATCTGTGAAGTCTTTCGGATAAATTTGCTTACCAACAACAAAATGTCCTTGCTTCTAAAAGACTCGTGTGCCTCTTTAGGATCAAGAGCTAAACTAAGACAAAACAATTCCACCACATGCTTACTAAATCGATGATTTAATTCCAGTAATATAGAATCTATTGTAGCATAAAAAATCTACACGATAATGATGCTTAATTGTGAAATCATCTTGTTGATGATGAGCTAGACCTGCTCTCTTAATAGAGCGAGCATTCATATCTGGGACATTTATGTTACATGTCTCACAAAATGATTTCACAATGGTAAGAAAAATATCCCATTTATCATCTCTGAATTTTTGAATAAGTGCTTTAGTAAATAAAACAAAATTCATGGCATTTAAAATGTCTTGAGACTGACACTACAAAGCTTAACAAAGTGCATCAGTGATCTTTATAATTTCTTTCATAAAATGCAAAATAAACACAAATTCAAAAAAAAAAAAAAAACCATAACATTATAAGATGAATATGCTGCTCTTGTTGGGAAGTAGTATTTTCTTCCTTGATGATCATAAGTAAAATTTCACATGTTGGACTAAATATCTTTACCAAGTTAGAAATCGATCTCAAGTGAAAACCCTAACGAGTATCTCCAGTCCGTTGTAATGTGCTAATCTATTTAAGTCCTCTTTCAATTTTAAGCTCACCAATTTCAACCATATATGCAATTTGATCAGCATAAGCATTTTTTTGGTTGCTCTGTACGCTTGCATGAAGCACCAACAACAATAAAAGATAATCTATTAAAAAAACTTTGAACAAAAATAACTTCTTTTGATGCTACCACTAATGCTAATTAAAAGCAATGTGCAAAACAATGAATGTAGTAAGTACTTGGATAATCATTTGAAACGAAAGCTTTTAATCCATTCCACTTGCCTTGCATATTTCTTGCACTATCATATCCTTGCCCTCAAATATCTTGAATATTTAGACTATGATGTAGCATCAGGGGTGTGAATTACCCAAAAAAAAGGTTCTTGAACAAAACCATCTTTGTGTACAAATCTTATAACAATAGCCATTTGCTCCTTCATTGAGTCATCACAAGCTTCATCAACAATTAGGCAAAACTTCACATCATCAATTTCTTCATGAATTACCTTCTTCACCTTGTTTGAAAAATACATGTAAGATTTTTTTTTTGGATTTTGTGATTTGTAAGAGGCATTTTTGGGTGCTTTCTCTATCGCTTCTACAACATATTCATCATATGATACCACCAAATCCAATATTTCAAGAAAAGTTTCACAATTAATTGAATTAGACTTTCATCCCAGACTCTAAAAGCAAGGCCTTGAAATGCAAGCACTTTGACAGCATCAATTGAGGCCTTTAACCACAATTGGTTGGTTCATCAAATCCACCATGCTTGCTCGGAAGCTCTATGAAAAGAGTTAAGTTCTTTCCCCATATGACTCAAAAAAGCAAAATTGATTCCATCATTAACTTTCTTCCAATTCTTAAATCTGTCCTTAATGAATACATGATTCTTAGAATTATCGGTTGGCTTATTAAAAAGAAAGCATGGTAGACAAAATGCAGCTTACTCAATGAACATTCAAGCCATGGACAAAATGAGTCAATTGCAAACCATGAATGTTGAAATCTATGAGAATGACTTCCAAGATTAATGTGTGCCCGTTGAATTTCATCCCGTTCATTAACATCATAATCTCATATTTGCTTACGCTATCCAAGATTAAGCATAAAACCTGTACTTGTTTCACTTACGTCATTGGTAACATTTGGAACTTTTGTTTGAAAATTTTCAGAAATTGGGACATCAACGCTAGAGATCGGCAACCTTGCATCATTAGCTATGACTTCTGAAATATTTGGATTTTTTCTTTTGAAAAAAATCTAATATTGTAGTTGACTTACTCATGATCTACAAATCAAAAAAAAAAAAAAAAAAAAAGTTTCATTATTTCCATATTTCATAGTTCTATTGTACCAAAAATTAGTCCAAAAAAATAAAAACATTGTAGAAAGGAATAGAGCCACACCCATATTGAATAGTTAATTATAACTACACCATTTATTGAATAGTTAATGCTAGTTACATTTTTGTTTTTTTAATAGGGACAAGATTTCTTTCCAAATTAGTTTGGAGAAATCCTTCAAATTTTCTCTATATCTTTTTATTGAATGTGAATTTTGAAAATCCAACTGTTGGTTTACATATTCTTATTATATCCTCTATACTTGCAAAATTTCAAGAAAATTAAAGATCAATAGTTATATCATCAATCAAAATTTTAATTTTCAAGTTTTGTAATCTAAAATTATGCATAAAAAATAAGTTTATTGATCAAATAATAAATAACATTCGATTTGAACAAATTTTACATATGTGGTAAGAACATAAAGAACATGCATTCCAACAATTAGATTTTCAAAATTCACATTCAATAAAAATACATTAGAGAAGTTTGAAGGGTTTTTCTTCAAATTATTTTGGAGATAAACTTTTCTTTTAATAGTTTATGTTACACCTATATGGTTGTATTTTCACAGTTCAAAAACATGTTACATGCGTACTGACCATTGTGCTATATTTATTTATTTATTTTTTTTTTGTTTTTCCTTTGTACAAAAGGTGCAAAGTGCAAACCGAAAGTCTAAAACGTCTCTTAGAGCAACTGCATCAATATGTCTAAAAGATTTCTTCTATTTTACACAAAAAAAAACTTACTTTTTTTAAAAACACCCACATCAGTTTATCTATTATACACACTTTTTTTTTATTAAAATAATATTTTTCCTCACTTTTTCTATTATTTCCCACCTACCCCACCTAACATTCTTCTTTTTTCTCTGAGAGTCTGAATACACTCCCTTCTACTTCTTCTTGTCCTTATATCTATCTTTGCCTCTCTTTCTTCTCCTTCATTTTTTTTTTTTTTTTTGAGAATCTTTTTCTTTCCTCTTCTTCTTTTACAATTTGAGTTTTATATTTTTATTATAAATGATGATTTTGGGTTGGGTTTGATTAAGGGTAGTGATTTTGGGCAGAGAAAGCAAAATTTCAGTTTGGGTTTTTCTTTCCTCTTCTTTAACATCTTCTTCTTTCTTTCTTCTTCTTCTCCTTCTTCTTTTTTCAATTTCAGTTTGATTATTTATATGAATTTGTATATGGGTTTGATGAATTTGGATCTAGATTTAGAATGATTTTGATGATTTTATAGTGTGTTCGTGTTGTTGTGGTGGTGGTTGGCAGTACTAGGTTGTAGTGGTGGTGGTTAGTGGTGCTAGGTTGTTGTGATGGTCGGCTTCTTCTTCTTCTTGGCATTGAAGAGTGGGTGAGAGAGAGTCTGACAAGGCAAGATAGAGAAGAGACAAAAAAAATATAAAATAATAAATAGAAGAGCTGTAGCAATTACTATAGCAATTGTGTATAAATGCATAATTTTACATCCACTGATGTGGATATTTTTTTGCTCAAAATGTGTAAAATGAGCAACTTTTTCTATTTTGCAAGATTTTACACATACTGATGCTAATTCTCTTAGATGCTAGTAACTCTTTAACTTTAAGACTTAAAAGTCATAGGCTTATAGATATTAGCCACATAAAGTCACAAACTCAGTTTATCAGATAAACCAAAAAACAAGTTGTTGTTCCTAAGAACAATAATAAATAAAAAATCTTCAAAATTTCATTTAAATAATAACATATCACATAAATTAGAATTTACCATAAACTTTGAGAACAATTGGGAGATATTATCTCGATGATGCTTTAAAATTATCTCATAACTTAATAAATAATTTTATAGTTAGTTCATGATTTTTTAGATGGCGGAATTGAGGCATGAACCAAGTCACTATCTTGAGATTATACACACCATCTATGGGATTTCTGGTGTAGTAGATTAACAACATTTTGCGTGTCGCCCTAGGATACAACAATCAAAGCCACCTTGCTAATTATCCTTACAAGCCTACACAGCTTGTAGGATCAGAAGCTCTCAAAATAGTACTTTGCTTACCCAAAAATATAGTATAGTAGTGATATATATCTTATCATAGAAGAAGAGGAAATATAATGCAAATATTTGCTGCTGCATGTAATGGTGAGAAGATAAAATCAACCCTATGTCCTCTTTCTATTATCTTCTAAATTTTGAGTCTTTTGACCGTACATATAGGCCATATATAGACCAAAGAATCCCACTTAAATTCATGATAATGGGAATAAATATTAGAAATAACTTTCTTCTCTCTTTTTTTATTTTTTTTTTTTTTTTATGGAACTTTCTTCTCTTAATTGTTTTGACTGATCAAAATTACAAGCACAATAACGGTCATAGGCTTATAGATAACATATGGTAATGCCATAATTATATTAAATCAAATAGTTATAGTAGATTCTCAAAAAAAAAAAAAAAAGTTATGATTACATAATACAGCAATGGTAATATAACAAGTATATAGCTGTATACGAATTTAGCAAATTACATTTACATCTATTAACCCATGGTATTATATAACATTAAAAGTCATTCTTATCATTTTGGGAAGTTTTTTGAAATCAGTTGGTAAAATAAATTGGAAATATTGAGAGATATTTTGATTTGAATAAATATATAATAGTTTTAAAAAAAATTCCAACACAAGCTACTGTCTACTGAACCAAATGCAGAGCAGAGACAAAGTCACAAATATGAACACTTGAGAGGAGAGAGATTCCCATAAAAAAAAAATTAAAAAAAGAGAGGAGAGAGATATCTCAAATTCATCCTATCCACCTTTTATACATATATATATATACTAGCTCCTTTTTTTTTTTTTTTCTTTTTTTGTATGTATGTAAATTGCTTTGGAATTCTCATCCAAAAAAAAAAAAAGCTTTGGAATTGGATATGTTGATTCGACTCTAACGTTTGTACTTTTGTATCAATTATGTAACGCCTTTCTTATCCATCGCGACGTGTATTCGACCAGCCGTTACATTTAAATGTCTCTCATTTCAATGCATTTTTTGCATTGCCCCATATTTTGATTTATACTTCATTGAGGATTAGAATGAATTTTTTTTGGAGGAAAAGAGGATTAGAATGAATTAATGTCTAGTATTAGAGAAGGAAACCAGAACAAGAAGGTAGCAGTACAGCCAAGGCTGTTTCACGGCAGGAGAAGAAAAGCCTGCAGATAATGAAGAAAAAGTCCTGCAAAAAGAAATAGAAGATCTTAGATTATGGGTAGGTTTCCTTCAATTCTCATCCTTTTTTTTTTTTTTTTTTGCTTTCTTATTTTTAAAGTTGTTAGCCAAATTAAAGAAAGCAAGAAAGAAATAAATAAAGTAACTATTTTTTCTTGTAATTAAATTGTAAATATGAGAAATTAACATCAGGGAGATTAGTGATACATCATTTTTACTGACAAAGAATGTCCATCTCTTGTTTAGGTGGGGAAGGAGGAGGAATGTACTAGTATTTTTTTTTTTTTTTTTCAATTGCTTTGGATTGGGGAAGAAATAATCAAAACCTCCTTCTTCTTATCGTTTATATTTAGGCATTAAAGTATGGGTGAAAAAGTTGGCATGGAAAAAAAATATTGCAAATAAAAATTGAAATAATTTCTCAATTTCTTTTCATTATACTAGATTTGGTGCACAATGCTTATGCAATAAGGGTTTAGGTTGCGTTTAGCACACTAGAGCACCAGACAAAGGATTTGCCCCTAAGATAATAATGATGAATGAGTAGACACCATGAAACCATACTTCTTTGTCTCGTGGTACCTATCAATCTATCATCTATTATTTTCTCCAAATTAATTTTTCTATAACTTTTATTTTAGGTTGAGAGAGAGTGAGACTAAAGTAGTGTTTGAATACTTGAATTTGGATTTAGATTTAAATTTTAAAGTAATAGGTTTGAATGCCTTCATTCCAAATTATATAATATTGAAGTACTAATTACTGTGTCTTATGGATTTCTAAAATTTTATAGGTTTGAAGTTATTTCAAATTCAATGATTTGAAGGTTTAAAATCCTTGATAAATTTATCAAATCTAAATTATTGACCCTTTTTAAACTATCAAATAAGATATTTGGATTTTAATCACTCAAATCCAAATCCATGTTCCCAGATCCTGTCATCCAAATCCAACATGATTCTAATGCATACCAAATTCTTTGCTTTATTTGACAGGTTGAAATGATGGATACCATGAAGGATGAGCAGTTAAAGGAATATTTATATAACAGACCTAACGAACTAAAGACTGTGAAGATCCAAAAAAGCAAGCCTAGGCAAAGAGTAAGACACAACGTTTTCTTTGTTGATCAAAATGGGAAGTATGAGTTTCACTTTTCCTAACATTATTCTTTATGATTATGACAGTGCTCATGTTGTTAGTGCAGGTCCAAAGAGTTGAGAAATCTTCGACTTCTGATGGTATATTGGCTTCTGTATGGAAATTCCATAAAGAAGAGGATGAAGATTTGAAAAGTGGGTCTAATATTGTTTAAATGTCGGTTTTTTTTTTTTTTTTTTTTTTTTTTTTTGTGTGTGTGGGAGTAACATTATGTTTAAATGTTTAGTTGCCAAAGTAGTACTATATTGATTTACACAACTGTATTTCCATTAGGCTAGATGAATCGCCTTACCAAAAGTCAACCTCTTTCTTACAAACAATGGAAAAAATTGTTCTATGGTAATCCTTCACTCATTAGTTCCGGAATTCTTCTTCTTTTTGCTCATTGAATGTCTCTGCTGCAATATTACACTCATAGCATTAGCATACCGTTTTGATTGCATTTTACCACTTGGTGGAAATTATGTTTTGCACCCTCGTTAGTTTTCATATGTTCAGTTGCAACTTATATATATATATATATACATACATACATACATACATATATGGTTGGGTTCAAGTTACACTTAGTGTAACTCTAAGCAATGTTACACTACCCAATAACTTGTTATTAAATTAATATTTTGAAAATCTAACCGTTGAATTATATATTCTGTATGTTCTTAACATGCATGCCAATTTTTATATCAATCGGATGTTAGTTACTATTTGGTCTAGAAACTCACCTTTTATGTATTATTTTAAACTACAAAAATTTGAATTTTAACAATTGATTAATGACATAGCTATTAATCTTTAATCACCTTAAAATTTTGCAAGTATAGAAAATATATGAAGATAATGTAATCTAACGGTTGATTTGTTAATATCCAAATCCAATTAAAAAATATTGAGTGATATAACATTACTTTAAGTTACACAAGGTGTAATTTGAATTCAACCTATATATATATATATATATATTCAGCAATTTATCTTGCAAATGTGATCATTAATATTTCATTTAGGTGATGGTGTCAGTGATAGAAATTGCGGTCATCGAGAAGGTATATCATACAGCCGCTCACAACATGTGGGTTCTACTAGTATGAGAGGTTAGATATATACACCTGTTACATGATATACGTTTTTGTGGTCATGAGGGAAGGGGGCGTTGCTGTGGTCAAGGATGGGCCCAGGTGGGGGCCCGAGACCCCCCTAGGTCCAATTTTTTTTTTTAGTTATTATATGTTTAATTTTTGTAGTTGGGCCCCCTTATCCTCAATAAGCCTAGTTAACCTTATCCAAATAGCAACAATCTAATCCAAAAATTTAACAAAAACAATAAAAACATTCACAATAGTAATTATATTTTAGCCACCAAAAAAAAAAAAAAACTATTTTACCACCAAAGAACCAAAAAATGTATTATTGGAGACGCTAAAGCTAAATTTTTTACAACTACAATAAACTGGTATAAATACTAGTTGACTATAACAAGTTGTTAAAAAGAAAATATAATATTTTATGAAGATTATATCTCATCCTTCAATTAAAAAACTCAAATTATCTCTCTTCCTTTATTATTTTAATGAGTTGTTTATATTATTTTAGATAAAGTAATAAAAAAATAAGAACATTTGATATTGGATGTATTGTAAAGTGAGGTGGTCAAATAGATAAAGTAGTTTTTCACTTTTTTGAGGTGCTAAAAGCTAAATTTTTTTAGCACTACCATTGTAAATACTCTAACGTCAACCAAAAAAAAAAAAAAAAATTCTAGTCAACCTAGTACTAAAAAAAAACATTATTTTGTTTTTGCTTTTGTCTTTGTTGATAAATAATTGCATCTTAATATATTTAGAAACAATGATTTTAAGTATTTATAATTTTTTTAATATTATATAGATTAGGGATGACCATGGGTCAGTCCAGGTCGGGTTTGTGCCCAACCGGCGACCGACCAGATCAAGTCGGGTTCCAAATTTTCAGACCCACCGCCGACTGGTCAGAAAATCGGATCGGATCGGACTGTTCTTGCCGGAAAGTGGTCAGGTCTCGGTCGGGGTTGATTATTTGGAAAACGGCGAGAATCCGGCCAAGCAAATATGAAAAACGGTAGAATCCGACGAGGAAATTTTAAAAAACGGTAGAAATCCAGCCAGATCTTGCCAAATCTAGCAAGATCTTGGCCATTTTCGGCAAGATCTTGGCTAGATCTAGCGAAATCTCACTAGATCTAGCTTAAATCTTCCCAAAGAAAACTCAAAACTCGCCGGATCTACCCAAAAAAATCTCAAAAAAAAAAAAAAAAAAAAAAAACTATTTTACCACCAAAGAACCAAAAAATGTATTATTGGAGACGCTAAAGCTAAATTTTTTACAACTACAATAAACTGATATAAATACTAGTTGACTGTAACAAGTTATTAAAAAGAAAATATAATATTTTATGAAGATTATATCTCATCCTTCAATTAAAAAACTCAAATTATATCTCTTCCTTTATTATTTTAATGAGTTGTTTATATTATTTTAGATAAAGTAATAAAAAAATAAGAACATTTGATATTGGATGTATTGTAAAGTGAGGTGGTCAAATAGATAAAGTAGTTTTTCACTTTTTTGAGGTGCTAAAAGCTAAATTTTTTTAGCACTACCATTGTAAATACTCTAACGTCAACCCAAAAAAAAAAAAAATTCTAGTCAACCTAGTACTAAAAAAAAACATTATTTTGTTTTTGCTTTTGTCTTTGTTGATAAATAATTGCATCTTAATATATTTAGAAACAATGATTTTAAGTATTTATAATTTTTTTAATATTATATAGATTAGGGATGACCATGGGTCAGTCCAGGTCGGGTTTGTGCCCAACCGGCGACCGACCAGATCAAGTCGGGTTCCAAATTTTCAGAGCCACCGCCGACTGGTCAGAAAATTGGATCGGATCGGACTGTTCTTGTCGGAAAGTGGTCAGGTCTCGGTCGGGGTTGATTATTTGGAAAACGGCGAGAATCCGGCCAAGCAAATATGAAAAACGGTAGAATCCGGCGAGGAAATTTTAAAAAACGGTAGAAATCCAGCCAGATCTTGCCAAATCTAGCAAGATCTTGGCCATTTTCGGCAAGATCTTGGCTAGATCTAGCGAAATCTCACTGGATCTAGCTTAAATCTTCCCAAAGAAAACTCAAAACTCGCCGGATCTACCCAAAAAAATCTCAAAACTCGCCGGGAAAATGATGGGTCTGTCGAATTGGGTTTCTCGGATTTGAGAGGAGGAGATCCGATCTCCGACCTGTTGATCTCGGGTTTTGGAGAATGAAATCCGTCGCCGACCGCCAGAGCAATCGGTTTGGTCAGCGGCGGGTCGGGTTCGGTCGGTGGCAGCGGGTGGGTCGATTCTGGCGGGTCCTTGGACAACCCTAATATAGATGCCTATTTGGAGTTTTTTTTTTTTTTTTCTTTTTTTTTTTTTTTTTAAACTCGGCCCCCACTAACTTAAAATCCTAGGTCCATTCCTAGCAGTAGTGATGGCAATGAAGGTGGTACTGGTGGTGGAGTTTGAAGTGGGCTATTGGTATTAGTAATAGAAATGGTAGTGATGGTGGTAGCACAAAGAAATGGAGATGAATGTGGAAACATGGAAATCGCGGAACTGTTTTTCCATCACTTTTGGATCATTTTCTATTGACTTTGAAAAATGCTTTCCTTTGTTCAAAATTTTCCATTGTACCAAAAATAAGAAAAATGAAAAACGTTTTTTAGGAGGTGGAGAGCATTTAGGAGGCTTTTAATTCAAAATAAAAAAGATTGATATGACAATTAACCATCCATTTTTCGCAAAAAAAAAAAAAAAAAAAAAATCTAAAAAATTGGCTTATTTTCTTGTAATTGGTTAAAATAATGACAAAATTTAGATACAATATCTTGATGATGTTTCTTAAGTTTCATTTTAAGATTCAGTCATGTGGCTACTTAACTAAAAAATAACTTTTATCCTATGAGAAAAAATCAACATGGGAAAATCTTAAATGAGGAACCTAAAGGACAGCATCTAAGTNAAAAAAAAAAACATCAAAAAAATTGATCATCCATAATAGTTAAACATGTTAAACCATCTTAGTTAACTAAGTAATTCTTAGATGGTTAGAGAGTACCTCGAGCTCTCACATTGGGAGTGAGCCCCACAATGGGACCCAAATTTTGGGCCTACCTTCTATGTGAAAGCTTAAGAGTACTGCTTCGAGACTATCTAAATAGTTTAACATGCCAAAATAATAATGTTTCCAACTCCAACCACTTTGGTTTTTTTTCTTTGTTTATTTATTTATTTATTTATTTATTTTTTAAGTGGAGAAGAGCCACTTTGGTTTTAAGGGTGGTAGAAAGCATTTTCTGCCAAAACCTATGTTTTATCATTAACTAGCCTACAAGTTTTTAGTTGACCAAAATTTTCTATCGTACCAAACATTAGAAAATGTTTTTCAAACAAACAGCACAAAAATGTGGACAGTGAACTAGAATTGAAAATTTTGAATAACACAAAAATATAATGACACATATAATTTTAGTGGTCCATAAAAAGAAGTTGACATTGCTAATGGGATGACTTTTTGGCACACATATCACTCAATCATTGGTTAATTACACAGCTAACATGGTATCTCTATTACATCATATTCTCTCTCTTATAAATCACTCAACATGGGAGGACAATTTTTTTTAAGACAAAATACATTTTAAATCCCATGATTTTGAGATCATTACAAATCAAACCCTATATTTAAAGTTTGAAATTAAACCTTAATAACATTTCAATTCAAACCATACACTTCTTATAAAAAAGAAATCCATACACCTATTTATGGTAACATCATTAACAAGAAATACTTGGACAAAATAATAATGTGATAATTTCAACACGTGTCTATTACTTATAGATATTATTTCACTCCACGCCACACATGGCAATGTTTGTTTGAAGCATATTTTTCATTAGGAAATTCACATGTAATAGGTTTACTATTTTTTAAAGTGCACAATTTAAATTCTAAACTTATAAAATCTGGGGTTTAATTTAAAATCAACCTCAAATTATAGGGTTAATATCCCTATAAAATGTAATTTATCCAAAATTTTATTCCAAATCTATTGTATAATAAATAAAAAATTGCTAAATAATATCACTAGCACATTTAACTATGTCAATTATAGATAGTCACTCCACAAGTATAAATGCTTGTAAGCTGTGGAGGGCAAGGGTCAAGATTCAAATCTCCATAAGGAAGACTCACACACATATACACTTAAATTAGGCTACAGTAAAAATTCTATCTTGTAAAAAAAAAAATGACAATTATGAATTAAGGCATAAGGTTATGAAATCACCTTCACATTCTTCTATGATAGCTCAATGATGATAATATTATTTGTGATACCCATATATGTGGTTTGAACCCCAACTCCTCCTCTCCTACTATCTACCTATCTCCCAAAAAATAAAAATAAAAAATGCATTCTTTTGTTGCAATCTCTGAGCTCCATAATCCATAGGACTAAACAAATTGAATAGGTTTAGGTTGGATTCGGGCTAACATCATCTTTTGTCTCAACCGTATACTCTATTCGTATTCCATATTTCTACAACATGTCATTCTTGCCTGTATACAACTAAAAATAAACCCTGGCATTAGGACCCAAAATCCTAGGATCAACAATGATGACCATCACAAAGAAGTGAAGAACTCAAGAATTTTAAAAAAATGAAGCATCAAAATTCAAGAGGCTTTAGCATTTCTCCCACCTTTTCTGCTAACAGCCTCACACAACCGGCATGGCAATGTGTCAAGGCTCACCGCACGGGTCTTTCCATAGTTACCCAGTACACCACATCTTCTCCAAGCATGGTACTCTGCATAGGCTACTGGGTCATTAGCAAGAGACTTAATGTAAGATGCCAATTCCTCCAAGGAGTTGAATTTAGACCCATCTATAATTGAATGTGGAGGGACCAAGTCCCAGACATTTGGGGCACCAAAATAGATAGGTACTGCACCTGCGTCTAGAGCATAAAATAGCTTCTCTGTCACATAACTCTCTGTTGCAGTGTTTTCAATGGCCAGAACAAACTTGTAGTGAGACATTGCACAATGTAAATGGTCCCACCATTTTGGTGTGACACTGGCATCATTGGCACACTCAGGGTAGAGAGATAGGGCCATGTCTAGGCCACCAACATTGTTCAAACACTTGCCAAATGAATGATGAGGTAGCAAGTTGAGAAGCTGCTTGGCAAGCCGATTTCTTTGAGGAAGACAACGTGATGAAGACCAATATACAAGTGTATCCTGGAAAATGAAAACCCCATTTAGAGTTACAACAACAGTTGATCCGACTCCCACCCCCAACCATTTTCTAATGAACAATCATATAGAAAAGCTCAGTACTTACATTGTTCTTAGAAAAAGACACATGATAATTTCGACCATTATGAAAGAGTGCACCAGCATAGGTTGCCTGAACATCATCTTTGGCATGATAACTAATAAATATATCGTCTACCCCTGTCCGCTTCCGGCCAGCCTCAAGGTCCATGTATACACGAAGTGGATCTCCAATGTGTCTCTAACAAACATAAGGAAAAAGCCACAATGAAACAGGCCAACAAAAGAGTTTTGTGGAAAGCACTTAAAAATATGCAAATTAACATGTATAATTCCCAAGGAAAAAAAAAATAAAAAAATCTGCTGACAGACTGTTCATTAGCTTGTCCACCTAAAGAATTAAAATTTAGAGAGAGGAGTCAGCATCGAAGTCTATAACATCCATGGTTTTCAAGATGCCTTAGAATGTCATCCTTATGAAAATTGCCCAAGAGCCTGCTTGAGCACATATCACAAGCGCATTTGCAAATTTGTCACTAATTGTACATTTATGGCCATTTAAAAGACAAAGATAATTACTAAAAATAAAAACTAAATTCAGGCAACAACGACAACAATATATCTCTGCACACTCACACACAAACAACAATATTGTTAAACAGGCATTACATAGTATAAACGATTGGAGCAATGACTATGATAATCATGATCAACGGAAATTGACATTGAAGGCAATCAACTTGACAACTATCGGAACAAGCAAGGAGTCAATACGTGCCTAAAATATTGGATTCTCTGTTGCTCTTTCTAATATCCAGATCCAGAATTCATCAGCAACATAATTTTAGCACACTCAGATTTTTTATTCAAGTTGAGGAAAAGAAAAGAATTAGAGGAAGGCTAAAATAACATTGCTAGTGGTAAAAAAATGAAATGTTAATGAAGGAGGTGACAAAGATAATGATTTTGGATGATGATAGAATGGTAAAGAAAAATACATGTAGTAGACCACAATTAGTTTGTTCAGGATCCATACATAACTCAGTTTTTGGACTAAAGCTTTGTTGTTGCAATATTGTTTTATTATAATTTTAGTAATTGGATTTTTTTTCCCTGTCTCATAATCTCTGGTCCTGTCTTTTATCCACTTAAAATGTTATCTATCATGTATGACTACCATCCTTATCGAGCAAATTTCAAGATGGTCTATTCAACATATATACTTAGAGGACTGCTACTGATCAAGTACAAAATTAATCAGCCCATCCACAAATCGACTCCGATTCTGCTAGGCCTGCTCATGCATGGCAAAAGTATGCTTTACACATGAAAAGTCATTCCCCTACGCTTCTCTTCACTTTGGTAGATGTTTCCAAATCTTAATATATTTAAATAAATGAGTTAATGAAAGCAATCAATTACAAAACATTCCTATATTGTTTTATGACACGGTTTATTCTTATAAACACCATAATAATGACATACTAAGTGTTTTTGCTAGAAGGTTATGATATGAAAAACAGACACTGCTAGCATAAGTTTAGAAAGGTTACTTGTCACTAACTAGTAACTACATATTATCAGCTAACATTCTTCAGATACTTCCTCATTATGCTTTAGGAAGTCCCCCTCAAGAGTCATAAGTAGCTTCAATTTTTTTCGTTGGGACAATTAACAAATGCACCCAGTAGAATTCAAACCCATGATCTCACCCACCACCCCATACCTATTGCTGACAAAATACCATGAGGTCCAAAGACCATCGGTCAGAAGTAGCTTCTGGATTTCTTCATTTTTAAAAGATATACCATTATTTTAAGTGCCTAGTAGGCATACATATGTCTTGTAAGGGACAGTACTTTTAGTGTGAAGCAAAGGGTCTAGATACGGGTATCAAAGCTTTTACAATTTACACTATATTTAAAGTTTTTAAATCCACAAGTTTTCGATTGAACTACTCAGTCTTCTCTAAACCAATTAATAATGTACGATCATTCCTCTCTCTGTATTGCCCAAATTAAGCTTAAAAGGCTATATTCCAAACAAAAAACCTTCTATCTTTACCAAACCAACTTCCACAACCTTCTAAGGCATGATTCAATGTACCCCAAAAATACTAAGAAAAAAAGACTACTAGTCTTGGGCTACTTCATGGTGGATTGACAAACGGTCCACAATTTCACCACCACATCTGCACATACAACACCAATCTACCAAAACAACTCCTCTTTAACAAGGTTTTCACCTGTCAAAAATTTCCCCATGTTGTCACTCACACAAGGAAAGCAACATTCTTTGGACTTTTTGTGCGCCAGATACTCTTCAAAGGAAATCTATTAACATTGAAAGCTCTTAGAGCCCCTTTAGAAAGAATGAACATCAAACTTACCGTCATCGTTCAACCTCCACCTCAACCGGTCAGATCCATCTACATTTGAGAGATTGTAGTATAACATGTCAAAAAATAGAGTCTGTTGACCCTAACTCCCAATCATGAAAAGTTCTCACCAATCCATTTTTCCATGAATGGTCCCTCTCTTTATCTAGAGGTCCCAATCAAGTGTATACATACAGATGTCTCTTAATACATTGCAATCAAATACATTCTAGATTTAAGTCTCTGAAAGCACAATTCTCACACCACACATCATGTCAAAACCAACTCTTCTGCCAAGAGCCTTGTGGCTCAATTGGTTGGCACCTCCTAATGCTTTGAATAGAGACACATCTAGGGTTCAAATCCCCCACCCTGTTGTACTTATCAAATTATCAACACACACCCAAAAAAAAAAAAACTCGTCTACCATCCCCAAAAAACATAGGTCATGTATTGCAAATTTATCCCGACCACCACTAATGCCTCTCTAAAGTCTACAACCATAAGTTTCTTGCAACATTTGTTGTCCGGTGTCCCCAAGCCACCCTATTCTTTGTTCCACTAACTATTCTCCAAAGATAGTTTCCTTCCTCTCCAAATCTTCCCAACCATTTACCTAACATAGCTTGATTGAAAGTGCCCAACTTTCCCATCAAGTACACATCCCTCCCCTTTAATCAACTCTAGGACTTGGATTCATATTTGACTACCTCCACATTTAGATCACAAACATATAAAAATAAAACACTAATATAGTATGCCATAATCATGTCATGTGGAAGTCATATACCTAATACCCTTCTTTTTCTTTTATAGGTACAATAGGATTTGAACTTATGGCATTTGCTCTATGATGATTGCTCTTTCCTATCATACCAAGACACCAATTAGTTTCAGGTGTAGGTGGAATTCAAACTCACATCAACTATTTGATAACATGCGACTTTATTGGTTCAGCTAATTAGAATCCATGTTATGTAATCCTCTTCTTAATAACACCAATTCCACCAAATCAGTAACAACTAATCAGCAACCTCCAATCAAACAAATTTACATATGAAAAAAATAAAAAATAAAAAGCCTCTACAAATTGAAACTTAAACAAATCCAATTATTTGAACTATAAAGAAAAAATAAAAGGAGTACCTGAAGCGGAGGAGTAGTGGTCTCGAACAACAAGGCATCAGGCTTGTCAGCAAGAACAGAAGATTTAGTCCACAAACAGCTTAATCCACATCGACACGAATACAAATTGTCCAAATTATCAGGGATCCAAGTCCAACCTTTCACCAAAACACTCACATGCTTCATTTTCAACTCACGGCATTCAAGTTCAGACTCACCACCAACCTTTTGCAAAGAAGAAGACCCATTTGACTGAACCGAGACAAACCCAATTTGATTCTCCTTGAACCGGGCACAACCCACTTGAGAATCCCACTTCCTGAAGGCGCTGATCAAATTGGTAAATGGGTCGGGTCCGGATTCGGGCCCAGACGAAGTGGGTTGTTGGTTGATGGGTTGAATTATGGAGTTTGATACAGCTGGGAAGTCGAGGAAGCCCGAGATGAAGAGGACCAAGAAAGTGAAGCCTAACATGGAGAAGATGGTGAAGACGTTGAGGGACTTCAATGGCATGGTGGTTACAGATCGAGCAAATTCAGAGTCTCTCTCTCTGCATAGACTCAGAGAGAGAGAGAGAGGGTATAACTGAGGAGGGTCAGTCAACGAATTTGATTCAAAATTAGGCTGTGGTTTTAGACTTTTTGTTAGATCGGAAGTTTTTGTCTCCTCGTCTCACATTCCCTGTCAAGTTGATACTCATAGCCATAGATCAGAGGAGAGTTACAGACGAGTTCGGAGCAGTTCTTTTTTAATTTTTGGTCAAGACACGAAAGAGAAGTTTAAGGCATTCTGTCACAATCTTAATGTTGTGTTTGGAAGTTTAGGCTTAGACTTTTTTTTTTTTTTTTTTTTTTTCGGAGAAAAAGTTTAGACTTAGTCTTAGATTTGAATTTAGATTTTAAATTAATAGATTTGAAATATTTTATTTTAAATCCATTAATTTTAAGAGTTATTTCAAATCCAAGCATATTAAAGACTTAAAAAATATTTGATAGATCTGTCAAATCGAAATCTTTGATCTTTTTAAACTATCCCAACAATATTTGAATTTTAATCATCCAAATACTCAAATAATGTCATCCAAATTCCAAATGCACCATAAAGGTATTTTCAAGTTAAAGCTTCTGAGTTTTTTTTTTTTTTTTAATACTATAATTTATGCTTAAATTTGTAATTTTAAAGTAAACCAAAATACTATTTTTGTCTTATATATTAGGGTCACTCTTAATTTAGTCTCTAGATTTTGGTTTCGGTTAATTTGAATCATGTAATTTTCAATAATTTGGTCTCTACCATTAACTCATTAATGGAAATTGATTGCAAGTTTACAATAATTAAAAAAATAATATGGACTAAATTGATTTATACCAAATTGTAGGGATTAAATTGACAACAACCTTAAAATGTAAATACCTTTAAAGTATTGTTGATTGTAATTTATCAAATAGTAAATACTTTTTGAGGTAAAATTTTATATATTGGAGAAACTTTATTACAAATCTATCATTAAAACAATACTTTTTAGATCTTTCGCATAGGTTATTTCAAAAGTACCAAGAAAATGCAAATAGATAATAAAAAAACAAAATCACAACAAAAATCTCCTCACATTCAATAATGCATATTACACAAATTTTATACAACATTCTACACTAAACATGTAAATGTACGTGTCCATTGTACCTCCTCTAAATTTTTTTCTTTTTCTCTTTTTTAATTTTCTCTCTCATTTACTTTAAAAACACACACACATAAAAATTCTCTTTTCTCTCTTCTCTCTCACACCTCCTCTCTCCTCCAACTGAGTGTTGCATACAGCAAGCATGGTGTGGCAGCAAATTGTGGGCTTTATTAGGTGTACATCAGGGATAGTGCCTTTCTCTCTCTCTCTCATATTTGTGCATTGGGCTTGTCGATCATCAGGAGGCATCACATTACGCGATCTAGATCTTAGATTTGTGGTGGTGGCTAGGTGGGTTGAGTGGTTGAGACACTGAGTGATTTGTTGGGTGTAAAAAATGTTATTTAGATTATTTAATACGTGTATTGTAAAATAAAGAATAAGATGTAGAGTGGATTGTTAAAGCATGTATGTAAAATAGATAAAGTGGTTTTTTGGTTATGTAAAAAGATTTTTTTTTGGCATTTCCATATGTTAATGCTCTTAGGAGAAACTTGATTCCTAGAATTTTACGGTTAGTTTCTAAAAAAACAAAAAAAACAAAAAAAAAAATCAAAACTCCACCATTTAAATTATACTTAGGACAACACCAAACATGCACTAACTAAACACCTTAATTGTTTGGAAATAAATGGATTTGTTTATATTGACCCATATACCTTAGGAGACCAACTTACTTGGGCAGGGCAGGGTGCTTGACACCTTCCCACCTATGGAATGTAGATTAGGCATTTTCCTTATTTACTTTCTTTAGATTGACAACTCCATTGTTTAACTTTCATTGCTTAGGGGGATGAATATCGATAGTTGCCCTATGTATTGACTCCATTATTTACTTTATATTGACTTGTATACCCTACGAGACCAACTTAGCTGGGCGGGATGGGGTGATTGACACCTTCCCACCCAATAACTTAGCCCTTGAACCTAATCTCTAGGGATGCAAATTAGCATTTTCCTTATTTAATTTTTTTTAGATTGATGACTCCATTGTTTGACTCCCATAGCTTAGGGGATGAATATCAACAGTTGAAGCTCCATTTTGAGATTTGCTACCTTAAAGCAGTGGTGGGAGTTTTAATCTTGGAATTGAAGTTGTTCGTTTTTCTTGTGATATTCATTATCTCAACGGAAATACACTCTTCATCTTTTGTGTGAGACTGGTTTCTTAAGGAGCTCATCTTACTCGTATAGATTCTACTTTAATCTTGATGGGGAGTAAGCTGCATTACTTACTGATGTTGTTGATACCACTGATTGGCTGGGAAGTTAATTTACCTTAGTGTTACTTCTTGTGCTATGCATCGGACATGGTGGGCAATTCCTCCCCCCCCCCCCCCCCCCAAAAATTTTTTTTTTTTAAATTTAGTATATTAATAGGTACTAATTTTAGCAAATTTTGTTCAATAAAATTACACTTTGCCCTCTCTTAACAATGCCACCAATTTTTTTAAGAGTAATGTTATGGCCACAAACTTTTCTATAACATTTTTACAAACTGTTGAGGTAGCAAATTCTTATTGGTTCGCACACTTGCATCACTTTTTACTTACCAAAAACCACTCACAACATTAGCAATTAGTAAAAAATTTGTAGTTTTATCATTTCCCACCTTTTAAAGGCTATAAAAAAAAATAAATCTAAAACAAAATATACAAGCTCAAAAAATTATTAGTCCAACAACAAAAATTAGGAATAATAAAGCTAAAAAAAAAAAAAAATTAAGCCCAATCAACCTATTTTGCCCAAAACAAATAACCTAGCTCTTTAAAAAGTTTTAAACAAAAATCCTTAATGGTTAAGCAGTAGAGTCAGAGGCTGGAGCCACCATACAACAGCAGAGCCGCCCTCCTTAACTCTAAGTCCTAACTTCGTCCCTGCCTAGGAAGCTGTATTTTATTTCTTGTGTCATGTGAAGGGTGCTTTTGGATGAGGACTATTGCACAAACCCATTGGTTCTTTGCATGTGACTGGTTTTTGTGATGTTGACTAGGCTGATAGTCATTCTCATTGGCCATCCATATCTTGCTATTGTACCTTGCCAAAGGTACTATTGTTACTTAAGACAATAAAAAGTAATATGTCATCACTCGTTTTAGGGTGAAAACAGCCAAATACCATGTTTTTACAAACTTTGTGGCAATCTAGCACTATTTCGAATATATTTAGTAATCTACCACTTTTTCAATACTTGAGTTTTATAAAACTGAGTTTTAAACAATACTCGAGTTCACTGAAGTCGAGTTCCTAGCGAATTTGCAGTGCGGCACTGGCAGAGCTGGAATTTTGCACATTAAAAATGCCACCAAGAACTCGATGGTGCTAAACTCGAGATCTTTGTTGAGTAAACTCGAGTACTGTGTTGTTTACGTATACAGAACTCGAGCTCCTTAAACGTGAGTATGGCTCAGGTACTTTACTCCACCATACACGTTTTCACAAAACTTGAGTCCAAATCGGTTACTTACTCCATCAAACTCGAATTCATAGAACTCAAGTACTATGTAAATTTAAAACTCCCTCTTCGACTCAGTTTTTAATCTTACTCAGTCTACCTCTCAATCTCCCTCTCACTCTCAATCTCGCTCTCACACTCTGCCACTCTGTCTCAATTTTTAATCTCACTCACTCACTAGTCCATTACAATTTACAAAACCAAAATTTGCATATTTCTTTTGCTTGTATTTTTTCTGGGGATGGAGGAAGCACACACAACTTATATTATAGCATTGACATGCCATGAAAGTCTAGCAGAGTCTTGTTTACAGGTCTTAATTTTCGATGTATCACAAATCCTGGATCTACCACACATTTTTGGACAATATATTTCCATATAACTCCTCAAACACCAATCATCCTTTTGGTTGAACCAAAATCAAGCTTAGATACTAACTAGGCCAAAACAAATTTAACATTCAAAGTTTGAACATGGAAATGGCTAACAGTTTCTTCAACAAGCCTAAGTTTCCATTAACAAGAATTTTCTCAACTTTGTTAGCCCACTAAATATTAAACTGTACATAATATATGAAACAATCACAAAAGTTTTACAGAGTTGTATAGACACTCCTTTACTTGCAAGATGCTGTGATAAAAAATTGCAAGAATACAATAGGATTTTTATTTTTTTGGTTTCTTCCAGGGATTTTACAAAAGTTAAATTGCTGCAATTGCTGTAATTTTCTCTTGCAAATTCTTTGTAACGGCAACACAAACAGTCATCACCCCTGCAGCTGGTCCTGTTATCCTTACTTTGACTATTGGTTCCTCAATTGCCACTAGTTCAAGAGATCCACCAGGTACCCCTACCAAATAGGACTTGATTTCTTCAAGAACTTGAAATGGACAGGACAAGTATGATAGACAAAACATTGAAACAGGCACCTAAAAAATAGAGAAATAGGAGGGTTGAGGGGGGGGGGGGGTGAGGATGAATTTGCAACCCCGCCATTGGAGTAAAGAACATAAAAGCAAGCTTTCGCAAAAACTCAAGAACAAAAGCTACATATGTCACAAATGGTAGGGAGTCTACATAGCAGTTCAACCATCAAAGAACAGATTTAGTAGATTTAGCAGAAATTATGAAATTCACTATTTAAGATCAAACTCAACCCAATACAGAATCCTAGCTTTAGCCAAAGATAACTTAAGTAGCTTGGTAATGCATCACTATCAAGTATCAACTATTTACAGATTTAGTTTTTCCAAGTCCTGAAGTTCTTAACTGAGCCCTACAATGAATGCTTTTACCTTATTTAATGAAATTCATCATTGCCTCTCCAAAAAACTACTTAAAAGCCAACAAAGATGAAGGACCCTCTTAATATCATCACTACAGCTTCAGCCCCTAGTGGCTGATCACTTGGTAAGAGTCAAGTGACAGCAACATTAACCTATTAGGTATCAATTCTGTATGCTTCCATAGCCAACAACCAAGACTTCGGATATATACTATAGAATGGTGTAAAACAATACATGTGTTTAAATCTTACTAGATTTTGGAACTAGGGTTTTGTTGTTGTTGTTATTATGAAACAATGTTTATGTTCCATATATTCAAAACTCATAACAATTTGAATTAATGTATCTCCTTGATTCACCATCTCTCAATTTTATTCTACTTGTTCAGCCCAAGTGAAATATGGCTTCTTTTTCAAATCCTTATTGTGTACCGACTCTTAATCTCTCACCCTTCTGTATGATAAGTATTATTGAAGGCAAAACCAGAAAAATAACACAATTTTTGCATTTCAGCAATGCAATACTATCTATGCAGTCCATTGGTATGGTAAAACAATTTACAAAGCAAAAAGGGTGAAGGTTTAAGTGCTCTAATGGCTGTGATATAACTATAATGCATGAATTTTTTACTGAAAATGAAATACTACCTTCTCAATATTTTCTTCATTCAACTTAAGGCCAAATTCTTCATCAACTATTGGTTCCACTGGAACTATTTTAGGCATCTTTTCCATCAAACGACGCTCAATGCCCATTTTCATTATCATAATAGAACTAAGACAAGAACCACAAGCTCCTTGTAGCTTCAACCGTACATCATTGCCATCAATCTCATGTAATGCCACATTTCCCCCATTTGCAAATAGATAAAGTCAGATTTCATCCAATACAATTTCAACATTCTCTGCAGTTAGTGGCAATTCCAAAGTTGAATTTGGAGTAGCAACATCCTTTGCAACTGTAAAATATGCAATTAGAGAAAACTTTTAAGATCCAATAGGTTAAAAGTGAAAAAGTGAAATCACGGTCAACCCACAAATGACCTAACACCCTCCAAAGAAAAAAAGAGAGAAAAACATTACATTACACTTAGGGCATTTACACATTACATTACATTAAACAATTAGTGTGCAATTTTTGCAACAGAACAAATGGCAATGCTAATGATTTTTTTGTATGCATCCTATAGGGAAAGTAGCTTATAGTATAAATGCCATATTTGATTCTTAAAATTTTATCCAATTTTTCTCAAGTTTCAAAAATAAAAATTGAATGGCATATAGCATGCATTTTGATCTAATGGCATATATTATGCATTTTCTTTCAAGTTGCATTTAGGAGGATGCCACGGTTTAAATTTAGCGTACCTAGTTCGCGAGACCACTACTCATCAGTACCTCATTTCACTTAAGGCATGTTCTTCGATTATGCACCTCTTGTTTACACAACCCACATTGCACCTTCCTTCCCCCCTCCTTCCATAATGTGGTTCTCAGCCGTTTCTCACCCTCATCCATCTTATTTCTGATTTGTGTTAAGACAAAGTGGCCTTTCTCTCTGATCAATCGAGGGTTAGGGATGACCCTTCGAGTTTCTTCCAGCCATAATAACTATCTTTCAATGTAGGGAAAATAGGAGCATAGTTGCGGAACAGTGCATTCACACTATGGCATGGGTCAATTTACTGCTCTGCATCATGTCGATACCTACTACATGTGAACATGGTATCTTGTACAATTGCCATTTCTCACATGTGTAAGTTCTTTGCAGCAAATTAACTCCGTATGTGTGATCCCCCTACCAACAGTCATTGGATTATGCGGTGTATCTACTTAATATGATTGTTGTTGCGCACTCAATCTCATCATCTTGTGACGCTTCGCCTTCTCTTTATTTCTCATGAAGATATCCAAGGCATATTTACACCATTTTTCCCCCGAATTCAACTATGCTATGCTTTTATTGCGATGATCATTGAAGTAAACATTCAGTTTAAACCATATGTATTTCACCATTACCGTAATGGGTAGGCTGCAAGCACCCTTTAGAACACCATTGAAGCACTCAGAGATGTTTGTGGTTATTGCCCCATAACGGTAACCGTTGTCAAAAGCTAGAGCCCATTTGTCTTTAGACACATCCTTAAGATATTGGTGCGCTGCCTAGTTGACATTTTCAATTAATTCAAAGGTGGAATTGAACTTTCGCTCTTAGGTAGCACTTGATACCCTCCATACTAGATTCTTTAAAGTTTCATTATTCCATCTAATGTTGACATTTCTATATAGATGACGGAGGCAGTAACGATGTTCTATCATGGGAGGCTGGAAAAAGTCTCGACTAGTGTCTTTGAAGACAGCTTGTGTCCTAGGGTGTCTGTTAGATATGACGCACAGATCGCTCTGATTGGTAACATACCTTTTTATACAAGCCAAGAACCAACCCCAAATCTCTGTGCTCTCGCTCTCAACAACGACGAAGGCTAGTGGATAAATCTTATTATTAGCATATGTCGCCATTGTAGTCATCAAATTCCCTTTATATTTTCCATAGAGGTGGGTTGCATCAATGCTAATCACAGGCTGTAGTACTTGAACCCAACAATAGATGGACGAAACACCCAAAATACAAACTTGAATGTACAAGTTCCCCGTTCATAATTATCGTCCACTAGTAACTTATACTTTGTACCTGAACTTGCATCTTTCAGTCCTGCAAAAAAACGCGACAACTCTGCATACGACTCCTTAAAATCCCCGTATATAGTTACAATGGCCTTTTGTTTGGCATCCCATACCTTGTAGTGAACCATAATAATTACGTTAGAAATGAATACAAGTTAAATAATTAAAGTTGAAGAAAACAAATCAAGATTTGTAAGGCTATAAGATGAAAATAATCTTTCTTTCTCTTTCCTTTTCTTGTTTTTTCTTGTTTTCTTTTTATTAAAACTAAAGATGCTTTGTTTAATCGGAATGTCCAGAATGAAGATGCTTATCAGATATTATCTGTGTGTCACATGCATTTAGTGATTCACAAAACATTTAGTGTGTCACATACATTAGTGATTAACGAAACAGGTTGGTGTCATATACTTCAAATCACCACCTAGCCTTTATTCTTTTCTTTTTTTCAATTTCAATTTTCATAATATAAGGTATTCATGGGTCTTGGGAAAGAGAGGCATGAACCCGTGACCTGACCCCCTTAAAAGATCATTCTTATACTTCCATGAAGACTGATGTCTGTACATTATATTGAAAAAAGAATGCAAGTTAAAGAATACCTTGTAGTGAGATACATCGTGTTTTAAGTCTGCCAAGGTGGCGTAAGGACTTTATCTTATACGCGGGGTCTTCTCGTATATAGTGCTTAGGTACGTATACTAGGAATGTCGAATTAAGCATCCGACTATCATGAGCATCTGTAATTTTGTCGCACATGTGGGGACCCTTGCATTTTGTGATCTTCTAGACATTGTCTCCCTTGCAATAGATTGCACAAATTAACCATGGACAAGAATCATCCTCGCAACTCACCATAAGCCTCTTTGAGTTTGAATACTCAGTTTTGAAGCTAAAATTTTTTCGCACTGCATACCAAGTCAACACATGTCACACTGCTAATTTAGTCGGGAATACCATCCCTTTCACTGGCTGCTCCCCAGGTTGCCAACTTGATACTACCGTTTGCATAACCAGTTATGGATCAAACATATTATCCCAAATGTTTTCGGTGAACCATTCCAGCGTAGGATTGAGACAAGGGCATGTGTCTCTATTCTCTTCTGCAAGCACATCTTCGATACCATCAACATCCTCATGTTCACCCATGGTATCTAGGAGCTCCTCAAACTCATCCTTATTAACATCAATATGGGTTGCATTATCACCAAGTCGGTGATCATCTTCATTTTCGAATGTGCCCCATACACCTCATCACAAGATAAATGCTCTCCTTAATGTAATTCCTGGTAGCCTTCCTCCTCCTCAATCAAGTTCACCTGTGGAAATGTCTAGCATGGTTCACCGCCATACCCATCTCCTATGTTCTCTGCACACCATTGATAAGATTGTAACGGTATTGAGTCAATGTACTCATCTCTAATTTCATCCAAAACGGCATGTTATGAACCCTCTCCAGTCTCTATTATAGTGGGTTTAACAATGACATTGAGATCCGAAGCAATGAATCCCTTTACCAGCATTTGTTCAACAAATTCCCACATCATCTTCACTTCGACGCCGCTCGATAATTGTAGTGAATTGTAGAAAAACTGGGTGTCTACAACTCATTGAGGTGCTCGATACACGATGGAAATGTTATGCCTAGAGTGGTCCAACCTATTGCTGTCAATATACTTCGTCGCAATTTCATAAGGCTTATCTCACGCTTCACCTTAACACATTTATGCTTTTGGTTTGAGCCTTGGTATGACAACCCATGCAACTTATGATAATACGTCTTTCCATCATAGTACACATAGAAATAGTGAAAATCCATCACCGACCTGTTCAAATAATATTGTAATTGTCATAATCTATAACCAGTTAAATAAATTAGGCATATGGTAAGAAGAATTTATATTCAAACTCAACCTCCTCGACTTCGTGTATACACATATAAATAATTGAATCTCGATCATACAAATAATTTATACACATAGACATAATGTGCACTTAACCATATATATATATAGATATATATATTACACATATAAATAATTAAAACTCAACCATTTCGACTTTATTTTATTAAGCCAATTTTTTTGTTGAGTAATGAATTCATATTGCTATGAACTCCCTTATTACTGTAAAAGTCAACAGAATATCATATTACCTCTATCTATCAACCACATGAGTTTTATACAATTAGGTCACACGTGAATTATACTTGGCACTAATTGGGAATTCAACTAACATTTATTTATATGTGTGTGTGTGTGTGTGTATAAATCAGAAGTTGTATATAGTTAATATTTATCTAAAACTCATTACATGAAATACACCCCATGCACAAAAATTTTATATGAACCACATGCAAAGACAATCTAACTAAGCATTTAACTATTACCTCTATGTACTGATCATAGTAGGGTTGACCCAAAGGTGGAAATGGATAACACGTTGGTCTTGGATGGAGACACTCACACTGAGAACCCAAGACTTGCAGATGGTGACCCAACTACTAGTAAGGCTTCTACTTCTTTAGAGGAAATAAAGTGGGAATGGTATATACTGAAAATGGTTGAGAGCTGGCAAGGGTTTAGAATCTTAAGAGGTACTCGAGTTTAACAAACTCGAGTTCTTAAAGTAAAAAATACTCGAGTTTAAAACTCTCAAGTACCATTCATTACGCATTAATTGAGATGGTTGACGCCAGTAAGTTGGTGTGCGTAATAAGTATAGAACTCGAGTTCTGTACTTGCTAAATACTCAAGCTCAGCAAAGTCGAGTTCCTTTAATTAAATGTCCACTTTTCTCCAACGACCACTCTAGTAGTTTGTACCCAACATTAACTTCAAAAAACTACTATGGTGAAGTATTAGTCACAATTTATGTGAATTTCTTATTTAAATATTTTATTAATTAAACAGAAAATTTTAAAACTTATGATTAAATTTAATACCACATCAAATTATATTACTTACTCAGGTCAAAAAAAGATACTAGTTTGACACAAATACAAATTCTAAGACCCAATTTTTATTAAACAGTATGGCATAGTAATGCTATTTTTTTTCTTAATGGCTGGCATCACAGAGCAACACTTGTAACTTCACTATCTACCTTCCAAGCCCATTAACAAATGAAAGTTTTTTTATTTCAAGAGAGAGAGAGAGAGAGATTGTCTTATTGTACTGTTGTTCGACTAGCAAGTAAGATACACTTGATCTACAATACAATGTCAATAACAATCACTACATATAGAGAGAGCCCTTTAATAAAAGTGGTAAATTCATTAGTAGCACCAAGAATAATATCTTGGAAGCCTAATTGGCTAAAATGAAACCGGCTTTCATAAGAACATTGTTCAAATGATCCAAGGTTTTGGGTCTTAGCGATATCCTTTCTCTAGTAGCTTTTATTAAGTATTTTTTTGTTTGTTTTTAGTTCCCATTAATTTGTACTTCTTTATTATATTTTATGCATATCATTTGTCCCATAAGGTAGTTCCTATTTTCCAATAAAAAATAATGACTAATTGAAAAAAATTGACATAAACTGACAATTCATAAAAATCAACTAATGAAAGAAATTGGATAAATAAGATTGACATAAACCGAAAAACCAACGTTCATAATTCCATTTCATGCATAAGTTGGATAAATAAGATTTAGTATGTTGAACTAAACTATGCAAAGTGAGGTACATTTGTAATAGAAAAGCCTTTGTAAACTTACCAAAGTGTCCCAGTACGAGGTCTCTTTTGTAATATGGTGTCGAGTGCGGGGACGAAACCACACCATATACTCGTCATTGTAGCTCATCTCCCAATGAAAGAGTAGTGCATCGGCAATTGTGACGTGTGCAGCCCATTTAGCAATATGCGTGGCATGTTCTACAACCTAGTTTTTGTCTTGCTTGCCCTGGAGTGTTATTTTGTGAAGTTCAGGTGAAGTATTGATATCAATTGGTATGCCTAGCTTCATCCGAAACTATCGGAGAACACGTTCGGGGTGATGGCCTTCAACAACCTAAAAATGTATGAGTGGCACAATAGACCTCCATATGTGTTGGCATGTTGTACAACATGCAGGCAGGGAACCCAACACGGACTTATATGGCTCCCAGACAATTTGCAATGATCCAACAAATGCAAACAACCATATCAACAATATAATTAGAAAAAATGTGTAACGAATGTGAACAATACATAATACAAAGATGTATCTCTATTCTAAAAAGTTTAACTCCAAAACAAAAAATGTTTATTCATTCCAAAGCAAATTGTAAGTAGAAAAACTACATGCCAAATCGGTCCCCACCAAAGGCACAATACCTGATTTGGCCATAGTGAATCAAGCGACATATGAGGACATGCATTGCATGTTCACTTGTGCACTTAGCCCCTTTCCATCTAGCAAACAACACATACATAACCTTCATATTAGTTACTTACATAATTCTCATGCGAAAAAATTAATGCAGAAATGTAAAACGATAACTATCTAAGATCCTACATACCTAACAGCAAGTGGACTTGAGGGCAGTGCCTGATGTGGATGCCTTATCACTAGACATATGTGTGGAAACCTAGCCCACGCCCATAACTGTACCAATAGCAGTACACCACCAATTTGCTTGGCTATCTTCTCTGATGCCTTACAGAGGTGTCTATATAGCCAACTTAGTGCTGCTTTACCCCAGCTATAATTCTTTCCATTACTGATTAGATTGAAAAACTGCAGATACATGATTGAGAGCTATTCTCCAAACTTGTCCATAAACAACATACCACCTAACATCTCTAGTATGTAAAACTGAGTGTACCACTACACAAGCAAGTCAGTGGCGCCAGCTAGGAGTGGGTTGCTAAACCGTGACTCGAGCCAAAACGCCCTTAACCTCGCCCCACACAACACTGTGGTGTTCTCATTAGCACCGACATCTTTGCTTGGCAGCCTATGGCCTAGCAACTCTGCGCAGAGGTCGTCCCAATCGTTCATATGGGTAAATCCCACCATTGGCAAGCCATCTATAGGTACCCCCATTATAACCTCCATGTCTTGTAGCATGATGGTCATCTCACTGTGGGGCAAGTGGAATGACTGCGTCTCCGGCCGCCATCTCTCCACCAACACTGTTATCAATGCATGGTCAAGGTCTATATCTAAGACCCGAAGTAGCCCACCTAACCCCACATTTGTGATATAAGCGACAACTAGGGGATCTAACCCACCTTTAGGCACACCACTAAATCGGTGACGACAAGTCAGTACACCTAGCACTTCCTGCAAATGGAGCAGCGGTGTATTAATAATAGCATTCAATAAGCACATAATAATTATGCTTCAAACTTAAATGCCAATGCTAGGGACAAGTGCATAGTAAGAAAAATCTTTGTAGTACATATATTGAGTACAATTTTGGACAAGTGCATACCTCACTTGCCAAAGGAGCATCCCAAAGCAAACTTGAATGATGCTCAGGTTGCCTTGTCAAGACAATACTCATAGAGGGTCCCGCTCGATGTGGGTCCATATCTGGCATAAATTAAAGGTGATTAAAGATCCATTAAGTGACTACTGGTTGAGTACATACAGCAGTTATGCCAATTGTACTTAAAAGCAATAAAATACAACAATATGCATCCTAGTACAAGATATTCAGATAGGAGCTTAAACACCATAAAACATCAAGATAAAATACTATCAATAGGTCCAAATCCAATAGTTTATTCTTTAATCCCAATTACCAGTACTAGAGAAGGATTAAAACGTGTAAAAAACCAAAAGAAACTTTGGGGCATAGAAGAATAAACCAAACCCCCAAACCATAACCCCCAATGGTTTATTCTTTAATCCAATGGTTTAAAAGACATTTATCTAAAACTATAAGGTTGATATAAAACTATTTGAGACCATGCGATTTAAATCAAACTTTTCATAAACTATATGAGGTTAAAATTTTCACAATTTGTGATTATTTTAATTTTGTGATTCATGGGAAGTGTTCACTTAGCAGTTAGGACTTGTGTTTAGAGGAAAGTAATTATTGTTTCACACTCCCTAATGTATACTTTGCACATACAATATACACACTTTTATGCAAAGACATACCAAAGTATTCATATTTTTTTAAAATGCTTACATTTAACACGTAATGTACACTTGATTTATACCAAAAGTGTGTAAAAGAAGTGTGAAACAATCAAAGTTCAAATTCAAAACTTTGGAAAGTCAAACTAATAGTAAACTATATATAGGAACTCTTATATTTATGCATGTCATATTGTATTGTATTGTAGCAAAACAATGGATACACGATTAGAATATATATCTCAGTTATTTTTCTCATAACTCATAATCAATAATCGAGATAGAAGTAGGTTATTGTCCTATTTTGACTTACCTAAGAGAATTGTTGTCCAAGAGAAAACAGAAAGGAAAAGAAAAAGTAACATGTGTCAAATCTAAATTTAATCTCAATCCTAATTACCACAAATAACCCTAAACCCAAACCGCCCTAACCCCTAAACCGTCCTAAACCAAATGCTTAAACAAATATTGAGAGTAAGATTGAGTATGTACCTTGTGATTCGAAATTGAAGATGCAGATCACCAACTAAAGACCTCGATATTGTCAATGTCGAGATTGAGAGTGAGAGTACACTGACGAGCGAGAGTGAGAGGGAGAGTGAGAGTGAGAGCAAGAGGGAGAGCGAGAGTGAGAATAAGAGCAAGAGCAACACTGAGTGAGACAAAATTAGGTGGGAGGGAGATAGAGAGCGAGAGGGAGATTGAGAGAGAGCGGGAGACTAAGAGTGAGAGGGAGTTGAGAGAGTAAGGCTGAGTGAGAGAGAGAGAGATTGAGAGTTAGACTGAGTGAGTGTTAAAACGGGGAGTGATTTTTAAACTTGCATAGTACTCGAGTTCATAGTACTCGAGCCTGTGGAGCTTAGTACCCGAGCCAAACCCGAGTTCATTAAACTCGAGTATGGTGGACTACAATAATCTTGGAACTCAAGCCAAACCCGCGTTTAGGGAGCTTGAGTACTTTGTATGTAAAATAACACAATACTCAAGTCCTAGGAACTCGAGTTTAGTCAACAAAGAACTCAATTTTAAGACCATCAAGTACCAGGTGGCATTTTTTAATGTGCAAAATTCCAGCTCAGCCAATGCCACGCTGGCAAACTCAGCAAGAACTCGAGTACCAATCAAAACTTGATTTTATGAAGTTCAGTACTAAAAAAGTGGTAAATTGCTAAATATTTTCAAAATAGTGCTAAATTGCCACAAAGTTTGTAAAAACGTGATATTTGGCTATTTTCACCTTTGTTTTAGTGCTGAAACTAAATATTGAGCTATGGCTTCTACTGCTTCTGAGAGTTCTCTCTCTCCTTTCATTACTTAAGCCAACTTTTCTATGCAAACGTTCTATGACAATTAAATTTCCATCTTCATCACTAAAAATTTTGTTTTCCATGAGAGACTGTTGCTTTATTCGATATATGTTAATGTGGCAATAGTTCGCTTAGATGACATTCTCACAATTTATCAAGAAAAAGATGACATACTCACAAGGCATTTAGTTGAAGCCTAATTCAACGTCTACCTTTTTAAGTTGGGCATGTTTGAGGAGTGTTATAATTACTGTCATTATTTTACCTTAGCAGTGTTTTCTATTTACCATAGTGGTATTCGTGTAATCTCGCCAGTCGCCATATCACTCTAATATAATTATATAAATATGAGCACAAGTGAGTGGCTGATTAACAAAACCCTAAACCTTTTCCCAAATCTCCCCTCTCCACACATCTTTTCTCTCCTTCAACCCAAAGCAAACCATCAACCTGTTTTGCACAATACTTCTTACCACCCGTGGAACCTTCTGCAACGGTTTCAAAATCATTACAAGATATTCCCTGAAGCATCTAAAACCGGAAAAGGCTACAACAGGAAATTCACTGTATATCAGTAAACATAATGGTGCATTCTAATTAATTCAGTCCTCTACTGTTAAGAATCACGTGCATACCACCCTTCATCTTTTCCAGCCAAAGAAAAACAAATAATCAAATACATACATCATAACCTCCACAGCTATCTACTTTGAACAAACATTACATGTGTTGAATTGGTCATGCCGCAAGAGTGCATCTATACCCTTCTCTAAGACTGGGTCTAGGAAACAGAATTGCACACCAAAAGCTTATGTCAATGATTAAACTAAAGAGCAAGATGTCTCAAGCAGGTAAAATTTGGAAGAATTTTCTCTACCAACCCAAAAAAAAATATTATTGGTAAGAGAACTGAACTGAATATGCCATATGATTGGGCTCCGAACTTAAATGAGGAAAATCTTCCAAGAGCTTGGCCATGAGAATCCACATGACATGATGCTTATAACTGGAAAGTGCCCAACTCGTGGCCATGCCCTATAAGAAGTACTTTCCGTTCAGCAACCCATTCTAGCCGATAAGACAGATCAAGATTATGAATCAACAGTTTCAAACTGTCCGCATGACTCACACTGCTAGCATTCTCCTGCAAAAAGAAAGATAATAAGGTGTTATCTTCAACAAGGAACACTTGCAGTGATCCTTAGTGGGTCAACAAAACCAGATAGATGCAAAATATATAGATGGCAGTATTATTGGCAGAAGTCATAATCAAACAGACTAAAGTGAAAAATATACAAGGATAGATGGTAGTATCAGCTTCAAAATTCATGTCTATAAATGCAACATAACTGATAACACAAAGGAAAAATACCTGTGAATTGACCTGTCTGCCGTTTCCCGTTATGCTTGCCATGATGCTCAACCTCGAAGAATTAGGTGAGAGTCCCTCCCATGGAGGAACAAAGATCAGTTTGGTGCATTGCACAGGAACAAAATTCCGGCTCAATCTTTCCCACCATACAGATCCCAATGACCACCATCTGATCATCAACCCATGCTCAGAAAAAGCAAGCAGCCCCTGCATTTAATAGGATACAAATTAAACTTCACCAATTCAAAAAATCAGTGGAGAAGGCAACTGGAAAAGATAGGACTAGAATCCATTAACAATAAACGCTAGACAGCTAGAGCATAATAAAGCCTTATTTTCAAATGTGAATAAGATCAATGCAGCTGGCTCGCATACCATGGTTGAAACTAAGTCAAATAATGAATTGACAAAAAGATTAAGAACAAAAAGAATACAAGAAGTTTGAACTAACTCACTCGGAAAAACTGTCTTGTGAGAGGTAAAGACTAGCTTTGCCTAGTGAGTTAGAGTGAGGGCACCTTTGGGTGTGTTGGGGTTTTGGGTTAGTTTATGTTTGAGAGTCTTTTTGTGACAGTTTGTGTGGTTTTAATTTCTATTATTAATAGTGAACTTTGGTTGGCATTGCCCATAGAGGTGGGCTTGGAGTTGGCCTAACCATGTAATTTTTTTTTTTTTTTTTTGTGTTCTGGTGCTTGGTATTTTATTATTTTGCATGTATTCACAACACAAATAATTCTTGCCCCTGCCATATAAGTGCTAAGCCCCAATTTAATCTATAAGAAAAAAGATAAATTACCATGGAGTAGACTTGGGAAGGATCATGCTAGAAAAATGGTTAAGTGATTTAGCATCTCCTATAAGCTTAAGCTTAAGTTCTTGGTTCAAGTTGTAATTTATCATGTTATTAGAACAGGTGGTCCTGAGTTTGAATTTTCTCTTATCTACTTCCCATTTAAAAGTTATAAATTCCACATGTTGGTCCCACCTATTGATAGAGAGTCTAGGCCCACACGTACGGGGGAGTGTTAGATCTACCCTTCACGAATTTAAAAATTCCAAGTGCAGGTACCCAACACATGGAATTTACGACTTTAAAATCGAAAGTAGATTGCAGACATGGTTTGAACTTAAGACCACTTGCTCTGATATCATGATAAATAATAACTTGTCCCAAAAACTTAAATTGATTGGTAATGGTTAATTAATCACTTAACCATTATTCTACTAATGGTTCACAATCACTCAACCTAACTAAACCTGCTAACCCACAATTATTCAAACTACAATATAATGGCACTTAACATTATAGGGATCTCCAAACAAAAAAATGAAAAGACTAATATTTTCTTTTATAAAAGAAAAAAAGAAAAGAAAAAAAGAAAAAGAAAAAAGAAGCAAACTGGGTTGGCACTGGTCAGTCAGATCCAGAATCAAGACCAAACCTTCTAAATCAGGTTGGTTACCAGGTTTGTTCGGACATTGCCACTCTTAATAAATCTTATTTTAACTATCTGCCTAGTGAATACATGCAGAAATAAAGATGCTATAGAGAAAAATAAGGTTGGTCATTGTATTATGAACAAGCATGAAAAGGAAAATTTGTGTTTCTAGAGTCTATCAGCAAATAACTAAGTACCTCTCCATCTGGCGAAAAGCTCAAAGCTGAAATTGCAGTAGTTACCACCGTTTCTGATGCTGTTGCAAGCAAAGTTGGAAGTCCAGGAGGTCCAATTGCATCCAAAACTTTGATTTTCATCACACTACATTGGAAGTCAAAGACAAAAAAAATTGAAACAATTGTTCTCTTCCATAATCTTTGAAAAGAAATACAAGAAGCAAGATGACTGAAACAGTTCAAGAAAAACATATAAAGTACATAAGAAATATAAAACTAAACTCCAAGGGTGTCAGGAAGAAGAAATTCTTGCTTGTATTGAGAAAAATTAAAGATCAAAAGTAATTTAAAATAAATTTGTGCCACATATATGAAGAATTGATCTGTCAAGGATGCATAGCCGACCCCAAATTTGGGATGAAGGCTTTGTTGTTATTGTTGTATATGATGAATAAGTCTTTTTTTATTAAATATGACCCCAACAGACAATTCATCATATAAACAAATAATTAATTTGATAACATATGCACCAGCTTGGAAGCTAATTAATAATTAATCACCTAAACAGAGTACTAAATGCATGGGTTTTTCTCCAATTTTTGAGTTAAATATAATTAATGGGACCTCAAAAATATAGCATCAGCTTCCCAAGTTCCTTTTCCTGATTCCCCAGATACTGTCATTGCCTTGCCTCCAGGAAAAGAAGATCATGATCTGTAGGCCTTCTACCTCCAAGCGGCACTGCTCCATTAGGCTTTTGCCCATGCTCGAAAACTAAAAAATTAAATGGTTGTCCAACTATGCTTGTGTATTTCTTTTTTCTTTTACTTTTTGTGTTGTTGGGGGTGGGGGGGGGGGGGGGGTGGGTTATGCAAGGGATTTTTTTGATAACACGCTGGAAGGTCTGACATATTTAATAATCCAACACTGTTAGTCCCATTTGTGCATTCATTTAAATGGAAAAGGTTATATTGGATCTCCTAGTACCTTTGCACATCATATACCCGAATGCTAGCATTGTTGAGCTCTCCAATCACATCCCCAATAGCCAATCTGGTCCATGTGTCATTCAAGGCTACCATAGGGAATACACGTGCAACTTCCTTTAAGGCTGTCATTGAACTTTGAAAGCAAGTTTTACGCATGACAGAATTGCTAGGGTCCATAGTTTGTAAAATGAAGTTAACCACCTGCAAATCTGTCCAAATGTCATATATAAATTCATATTGACTCAATAACAATATTTTTTGGTGGTGAAAACTGATTTAAATTTAAGAGAAGTAAAATATTCCTCAGCATTGTGAATAACTGCAATAGACAGATAAAAAAAAACAGGGATCAGCAAGGGTGTTAAC
This sequence comes from Quercus suber, assembly GCF_002906115.3. NCBI lineage: Eukaryota > Viridiplantae > Streptophyta > Magnoliopsida > Fagales > Fagaceae > Quercus > Quercus suber. Next base: position 1,312,061 of record NW_027069592.1, on the reverse strand, counting down.
TTTTGGTGGACTACAAAAAATCTTGATAGCCTGTGAAATTGGATCAGTCACCACCAATCAAGTAATAACAATAATAAAAAGGAAAGTGATAGAAGCATGAGCCCACAGATAAAATATTTGAGTAAAAACCAAATGTGTGAAGCAACAAGCAGTTATGACACGAACTTCCCTAAAAGATTTGAAACAAACACAATACAAAATAAAAAGATGATTACTGAAATTATTCATTCAGCAGTTATAACTGAGTACATATACATAAGCACATACAAACGCAATATATCATGACTCTCAATGTAATTATCTTAACATGGAAAGAATAGGATACACGTCAACAAACTAAGAGTCCAAGATATGTAAAGCAATATATAAAATGACTCATATAGAGGCTCCAAATCCTATCATCAGCATTCCAACCTGACATACTAAATCTAACAGATCTCAAAACCATATATCAAGAACATTAATCGCATCACCCATGCCTCCTTTATGCTGCTACACACAATGCTGAATTTTCTATAATTTTGCATGATGTCATGAATTTAAGATTTTATCATTTTAATCTCTCCCCCCCCCCACCCCCCCCCCCCCAAAAAAAAAAAAAAAACCGAAAAAAAATAACAAAAGCACATGGACTATTTGCTGCTCAATTGGAATTGGCCATACAAACCTTATCAAGGTACTGAGCTAAGCTTCTTGGAGAACCACGGATAACCCTGATGAGTGTCATAAGGGATACCAAATGAACAGGTGAATCGGATGCTGTAGACCAGACTTGGCTCTCTATAAAAGTTAAAAATCCTGGTATATCAGCCAGTGCTAAACTTGGAAGAAGAATCTCAACCAAAGTTTCCCGAATGGCAACTGGTATAACTAAATTCTGTGCAGCTGAGTTCGCTGATGGACTACTAACACACTCTATTTGGAAGAATATATCTCCAACCAAACGAGGTATTTCAGAACCAAGGCAAGCTTTCCATGTACTTTCCATGCCTTCTGCAAGGAGCTCTGCTGCAGTAGAACTATATTTCCCATTCATTGCCATAACCAATTTCACTAATGGATGAACAACCAGCATGGCAAGATTTGGTTTGACAAGGCTGGGATACCAAATAGACAATGCTGCTGCAACAATAATATGAGAAGTCATTGCATCTTGGCTCGTTCCTCCTACACATGAAATCCAGTCTTGCATTTCAAATGATTCCAGCCAAGCAAGTATCTTAGATTCCTCAACCTGAGAAATCCCTTGTGTTTCCAGCAGCTGGTCAGAATGCAATCCGTTAGCAGATGTTCCTTCTATGTTTAATTTGTCATGTTCATTTTCTCTGATTCCAATTAGAGAGTTCAGATTTACTTGATCAGTTGCTTTTTGACTCCGTAGAGGAAGTGGAATTGCCCGTGAAACGGCACGGTGGAATAAAGAACGAGCAGCCATACGTACGTGTTCACTTTCATCTTGCCAGAAACTCACCAAAAGCTGTAAAACAGAGAATAAGAAATAAATAACTTAAAATTAACCAAAACTACCTGGTCTATTCAGCCATGCCACTAGCTCAACTTGAAGTCATTTTTCTCATATTATCTTACAGAATACTAGAACAATGAAACACACATGATTTCTCACTAGACATTAGGCTTGTTAAATTATTGATTGTCCCAAAAGCTTAAGCTATTGGGATATGATAAATTTAATCATTTAACCACACACTTCTAACACTCCCCCTCACGTATGGGCTCGAACTCCTTTTTAATAGGTGAGGCCCAACACATGGGATTTTATATGAGAGGTAGAATGGAGGAGACAGGGATAGAACTTAGGACCCCATGCTCTGATACCATATTAAATTACCGATTATCCCAAAAGCTTAAGATATTAGGATATGATAAATTTAATTATTTAACCACATACTTCTAACAAGGATAAATGTTTTTTTTAATAAGTAAAAAGTTACTTATGAAGGTCATTAGGATAAATGCTAGGTATTTGAAAAAACTGAAACCAGGCTGTCAGGATTCCATCCTGTTAATACACATATAAAATGTAATTAAACCTTACCTGGAGTTTTGCAATTCACTGAACTACTAATTTTATTTAATGCTATGTTTGGTTGGGGAGAACTCAGACCAGGAACAATGTTTTTAGAATTTTAAGTATTGTTTCTACATCGCAATCTCCTCAGCAACCAAATGTATCAGATGTGCACAGTGAGGACTAAAAATCAGTATATACTTTCAGAAGATATATCTGCATCACATGTTATCTTAATTGCTTATAATAAATTATCATGTGAAATTACTACAATAATATAGAATTCTTCTGTACCCTCAGGTTAGACAAAAACCAGGTGAGAAGCCATTTATATACACACAGAAGAATCCTATAATGTATGAATCCTGTGCCTGACAGCAAATCAAAACAGTCGTTGAAAAATAGAAGCTTTTCAGGTACTCATCACCTCTAGAACATCAGGAAGGGAAATCCCGATTAGTAATTTAGTTAACACAATTTAATGACCTTGTTCCTTGATAGGAGTTCATTCAGATCTGACATCAGCCTAAGTGAGTAGTTCAAATAATGTCATACATCATTAAGAAAATAAAGTAGTTTTGTTGCTTTCTTAAGGTAATAAACATTATTAAGGCTGGACTAATAAAAAACGAGCCTCCTTCGGATAGAATGAAAAACATCAAGAATATTTGTCTTATATTTAGTAAGTAAATTTCACACAATATTAGGTTCAGATCAGGAATATAGAATAACAAAAGCATTAGCACAAGATAGAACCTGGAGTAAGGGTGGCTTCAAATCTGGATATCTTTCTGCAAAATTCCTAGTATAGAATGCTGCTAAAGCACTGCAAATAATTCCCATTATGTTGAAAAATTAGCAATAAAAATATATATAACTAGTCTACATTACTTCTAAGGGAAAACAATGATAATACAGGGAATAAAAAGACCAGAGGAAATGCTCAGTTGGCATGATTGACATTTAGAGAGAACATTGCTACACTAATAACCTAGAAAAGGAAATAAGGGAATTAAAATTAAGCACCATAATTACATTTATTCTACTGCAGAGGACACCTTAGTATCAGGCTTCCTTTAAAGTAAAAGGTCAGCTAGGCCTAAGGTCAACTGAATGAAATATACCTAATCTTCATTTGAAGTTTTCTTTTGAGTCAAAATATATATATTGCTCACCATTTGGAGTCAACAATTGCCCAGTAGACAAGACAATAACTTGATTTAAAGAACATATTCCAGATGGCCAAAGAGATTACAAACCTACAATTCTTTTAATCACGAAAATTGTCCACAAACCTCTTCAGATATCAGCCAAAATGGAGCTAGTTAATTTTTTCTTTATCATTTTTAGCTATTTCAAAATTTTTGACATTCTTACCTTTTCTACACAAATTTCCAGCAATATTGCAACTAAAAAATGAATAACTGAACAGGATGAGGAATAATAAGTCTAATAGAAATTATATAACGCAGTGTATGGAACCTTTGTATTACCTACTAGCAGTGGAGCCAGAGTGAGACAAGCTAATCATGCGTTGGGCAAGGGACACTATTGTCAGTGATCTCATTGCACAAAATTCGGAAGAAGATTTCCAAAGCTGAAATATTGTTTTCAACATCTCAGGAAAAAGTGGAAGGAACCAAACAAGAAAACATGTCCCAACATTTAAAACAGTTCATCCAAAATACCTCAAGAATAGAACTCAAACCAGGAAATGTCAACGTCAAAGACCCTTTGTCCCCAAGCAAACCAGAAGCTACAATAAGATTCTCCGGCCTCTTTAGCTTCATGTCAGTTATAAGTAAATTATCAAGCTCACAATCTACATTCCACAAGTGTAAAAATGACAAGCTAAATCGAAGTAAACATTCTTCAAGTGATCTAATCCAGTCAAGTTCTTCCATAGAATCAGTCATGCTTCCATGCATATCAGAACCATCATCTATATTAATGTGGCGTGGGCTTGGTCTTTCAGTAACCTTTTCCTTCACATTGGTACTATCTGCCTTATCATTGCCATTAGCAGTGGATTCACGCCTCTGACAGGGAAACATCAACAATCCAAGGTCAAAAATCAGAGTTGAAATTCCAGGGAATGGACAATAGCATTTGATGGAAGGCTTGATGCTTTGAAGGATTGATTGAGTGCTTAAATATGGTTTGACAGAAATTCCTTTACTAACATTCGCTTGGGAAGTATTGGGCTCAATTATATTTGTAATACCCGGCACCACATTTGACAAAGTAACCAACTTCTCTTTATTATTTAAATTAGAAGGAGAAAAGCTTCCATCATCAATTATTGGAAGATTTAATAAGGAAACTGAGGTATTTCCATTCAATACAGTGCCATATAAGGAATTCAAGCTGATGCCTTTACAGAAATGATCAAACATTGAATGAGAAGCAGTCCCACGAAGAACCCGCTCCCTGGCGCCAGACTTTACATCCCAAATATATAGAACATCATTGGCATCAGACGTTCCTGAATGGTTTCGGCAGAGGCATGCAATATAACCTCTTACACCATCCCATACAACTTTAGCAGGACAGCTGGGGTGTCCGGGAAATATTCTTTCAACCCGCAAAGTCTCAAGAGAAGCGAGAGCAACACATGAGTCCTCCCCAACAGAAAGGAAGCAATCACTCCAAGGGCGGTCAGTCCGAGATGGAGGAAGAATTATTTGGCACACTGGAGCCACATGTTGGTGCATTACCGTAATGATATTTCCTGTGTCAAGATCCCATATACGAACCGTGCAGTCCATGCCTCCAGACACTAAAACCTGATTGAAACTCCATCCTTTGCTAGTACCCACCATTCGATGCGCTGCCAAACACAATACAGCACCTGTGTGTCCTAGAAAATATTGCCTGGATACATGTGAACTCACTGCACATCGTGGACTATTACCATGAGAAGTAAGTCCATGAAACAAATCAAGTCTTACAACCTCTATTTCCCCACTAAAGAAGCCATACACAATACCATAAGGTGCGAAGAGATTTTCTGAAATAACCATGGAAGAAGATATAATCTGTCCCTTATGCACACAGCCATAATTATAATCATCTTCATGTATATTATTAACACTTGTTGAACTTGGATCAGAAGATTGCTTAGAACTTAACTCATTCTTCCAACCAGCAGGGCCCTCAATTTCTTGAAGTAGAGTAAAGTTTGCAATCCAATCAACAAAAAAACTACTTTCTCCAAGCATTCTGCATTGCAAGCACAATTTTCCGTGGTCATCATGTTCTGAATGTAGTGACCAGATTGTGATGTGTGGTTTCCACTGTAAAGGTTCTTCAACACCAAAGCAAAGTGAGTCAATGCGAAGAAGATAGCAGTTCAGTTGAATTAAACAAACTGACAATCTTACATCATGGGGATGAGAAGTGGAAGGGATCTCACAAAGTAGCTCACTTTTGAATATGCTATTTGAAAATGATATTGTATACACAACTGCAAAACCTTTATTATTCCACACGGAAAATTTTTTAGAAAATAATTCATTTAGTTCATCGTTGTTCAGCTCACTCCCAAAATCTTCACTTTCAAGAAACATTCCCCCTATGACATGAGATTGAGCTGACTTGCTTTCTAGACAAATGAAATTGTCCTCAAAAGAAATCTCTCCAATTGTAGTACCACTGGCTAACAGCCTAAATACACATCGGTTTTGCAAAACAAAAGCGATAACATCCCCACAGGTTGCAATTGACAAAACCTGTCCGCCCTCACTCAATTCATCTGCCCAAACAGTCATTCCTGACTGAGAAGAACTTTTATGTGAACCAGTCCCAACCTCCCCATCTCGGTGGGGATCCTTTAATATCGAAACCAATTGCAATCTACCAGACAAATCACCCATAACTACAGAATGTTTCTCTCTATGCTCAGTGGGTGGAACTACAGCCATAAACTTCAACGAGCCAATAGATAAATTCCCATGAAAAACAGTTTGGACAATTGTAAGGGTATACGTATCAACAACTACTACAGTACACTTTGGTGGTTTTCTCTGCTGAGACACTCTATCCACTGACCCTTCACCTCCTTCTGCAGGGTCAGTGGAATGATGACCAGACACATGGACAGTGTCTACAAAAGAACAGCCAATGCATACATATCTTCCATTCGAAGGCAATGTTCGAACCATGGATGGACTACCTACCCAAGGTGGCAATCTCCTCCTTCGTCTGCAATGCCCACTGCTTCTGCTCCACACACACAACACACCATCAGTACACGCACTGATTAACGCACCATAATAACCAGAAGTAGAGTTCCCCCCACCATTAGTCAAAGAATCTTTCTTCTCATTTCCAAACGCCACAACAGGATAACAAGTCCTGAGATCAGCTATGGGTGCAGCATGGCCACACAACATAGCTATTGGTGTAATTTCCTGTTCCAAATGAAAAGTTATCACATTAGGCCATGACCAATTTTGCTGGAAGAAAAATCTGGTTTTTTTATATTTTCTATAAATTATAGAGAAACAAAATTATTTATAAACAAACAAGAATTTAATCCAGCCAAGTACTGTGGTTGAAAAAAGGAAATTTGCTCAAATCTAAGAATAGCACTAGACTGACACAAATTCCAAACTGAAGCTTATGTTTGGTTCCTGAGAAAATGTAGGCAAAGAAAATGCCACAACTTAAAATTGAAAATTTAACTAATAACAACATTTTCTCAGCAAGCATACAGAACCACATTTCAAAACCAAAACAAAAATCCATTCGAATTATATTAGAACTAATTTGTGCGATTCAGCTAAAAGTTTAGAATCAGGGATTTTAACAAACAATGAGTAATGCAAGAAAGTAAATTAAAAGGACGCTAACTACAATTAAAATTTTAACTATATTACTAAATTTCCTCAGCAAACAAACAGAGCCGCATTTCAAAACCAAAATAAAAAATCCATTCCAACTATATTAGAACATAATTTGTGCGATTCAGTTAAAAGTTTTGGATCAGAGGTGGTGAGCCAAAAAAAAACGAGTAATGATAGAAAGCGAATGAAGAGGACGCAAGCTAAGATTGAAATTTTAATTATCACTACATTTTCTCAGCAAACAAACAGAACCGCATTTCAAAACCCAAACAAAATTCCATTTGAAGTATTTTAGTGCAAAACTAGTGCAATTCAGCTAAAATTTTTGGTTCAGTGATTTTAACAAACAGGTGGTGAGCCAAAAAAACAAAGAGTAATGATAGAAAGGAAGAATTTTGAAGAGGAGCGAGTTGAGTTACCGGGTTGGACTCGGTGGAGGAGAGGTTCCACCAAATGATAGAGCCATCGGATCCGCCGGTGTAGAGAGTCGGAGGAGAGTCGAGCACCGCCGTGGCGGTGGCTCGGTGAGACGGAGGCGTGGCTGACCATATGCACGCCACGGATTGGCACTTCATGACTCAGTGAGTCGAGGTGAGTCACGATGATCACATTCGAGCGCGAGTGAGCGAGTTTTGATTAGAGAGAGAGAAGCGGACGGAGAAACTGTACGGAATGAGTTGAAAAGTAATTATCGTAGGAAGTTAACTGGAGGGAAACTGGTTGTTCTGACGTGGCGTGATATGAATGGTTCAGGGGCTTTTAGTCGAAAATTTTGCATTTTTTTTAATAACTTATATTTACGAAAACCAGTTTTAAAAAAAAAAAAAAAAATCATTTATTCAATTTTTTTAAGAAATAATTTATGTCTTTGGCCAATTCTTTTGAAGGGTTTCAATTCATTGTATTTTGTGTGTACTTCCATCTTGTTACAAGTTACAACACACACATGTATTCACTTTAAAATTATTTAAGAGCATGATTGTTTTAATCCAAATCATGTTTTTGAAAATACTCACTTTTAATTTTTTAAGTATATAGCTAAAATTTTATTTTAAAAAGGCTAATTTGAATTTTTTTTTTTTTTTTTTTTTACATTTTAAGTTAAAAGAATTGGAATTACAATCTTGGAATTCTTCAGTTAAATTATCAATAAATATCATTTAACATAAAGATCATCAACAATTTACTTTTATTGATGAATTAGTGGTATGTCAAAAAATCAAATTTAAATAAAAAAAATCATTAATATCAACAAAATTTTTTTTAAAATAAAGTGTAGGGTCAGTTTTTGCGGCCCATGCCCAAGGAAGTATGGATTAGGAGCCCACCGAGCCCAAAACAATAAATTTTGTAGAGAGTGGGTGAAAGGGCTAGGCTAATAATGAAAATAACAGTATTAAACGGCAACACCAATGGGAGGATTTGAATTAATGTGTTCTTGGACTAATGAGTGCTCTGTCTGAAGAGGTGCTTTTCATTGATAATCTAGGATTACAATTCCTGGAGCTACAATAATCAAATACCTCAATTTTCCTTTTTTGCCTCCCCCACTTCTTTAATCCCTTTCTTCCTTTATATAGCGCTGCCTTCTTACATCTCCTCCGTCCACTTGTTCATCATCCAGGCACCCATTTGAGTGCAAGTCTCATCACCCCACTTTTAGCCGTATGTGAGTGGCGGTAGCTGAGAAAGCACTGTTCAGGGGTCTTATCCACATAAATGCGGCCAGGAAGGTAGGTGCAGTGCATTAAATGTGGTGGTTGAAGTATGCCTCCCTGACATTTCTCTGTTCCCGTTATCTTCATGTGTGTCCGAGGTTCCTCTCCCTCTAGACACTTGTCCAACAGATCATTTGAACCTCCCGTGCTCGTGTTGGGTCAAACCTCTTCGGATCCGAGGATATTGGACTACTCGGGCACATGATTACCTCCTCGGATGGCACACGTGCTCGTCTCAAGGCATTTCCCTTTGACGTGGGCCTGACTGAAGGTCACACCTTCTCGGACGAAGAGTGTTCCTCATTCAGGGCCTTGGGCCCAATAAGTTGGGTTGGGTTTTTCTCCCCCCACATTAGCCCCTCAAAATTGTAGTTTTTCGTTCGCACCCGAAGAGAAAAAGTAGGATTTTGACTTGCCCCGGAGCAAAAGCTTGTAAACAGGCAAATTTGAATTGGCACGTGCATAAGCATAGGAGCTGTCGCTTCATTAATGCCGCTGCGGTTTCCTTATTCCCCAGGCGCTGCATTAATTGCACCAGGTGGCGCTTTGTCCTTCGTATCCAACGGTGATTGAATGATCCAACGGCTGTGGTTTTTCTTCGAAATTTGGGCGGGAGTGTCCCTGACCCTTCGTTTGACTCCGTATAAAGCTTCAGAGGACACTATTTCTTCCTTACTTTGCGAATCTTCAGACGCTTCAGAGAGAACAGACGTGCCGCTCCGTCCAAACCTCTCAGTCGCTGCTCTCAGGCTTCCCCAGAGCCATCAAGAACCCTCCTACAAGCCTGAAATCATCTCTCCGATTTAGTCCCGGTGAGTCATCGTTCACCAAACCGTTTAGTTTTCTCTTCGGCCAACAGTTTCATCTAAGCACCATGGGAAAACTCGAGTACATGGTGGATACCCCTGAGCAATTAGAAGCGTTTAGGGCCACGTACCACATACCTCCCAACGTGGGTGTGAGGTATTGCCCCCCAGAAAAGATTCTAACAGACCGGGAGACGGGAGAAGTAGTTATTCCCCTTATCGCCTTCAAAGAAGGGAGAATGACCATCCCCATGGGTCCCATTANAAAAAAAAAAAAAAAAAAAACCACGTTCAAAATTTCCCTAAGAAAAACCCATGTTCAAATTTATTTTAAAAAAAAAAAAAAAAAACCAATATCAAATCTATAAAAAAAAAAGTTTCGGATAACTACTTTGCTAAAAAACCTGAAAGTAAAACACAAATCCAAAAAATTTCAAATACCAAGTGTGAGCGACCGCGACCCCCGCCTTCCAATTTTTTCTCAAACTGGGCCTAACCCATGCGAACGGGTGGGATCGTGATGCTCAAAATGTCGAATTCACTGTAAAGTGTACTCCTCTATTGATCGAGGGTTTTACATAGAGTCGTCAATTATTTAATTTAAATGGAAAAATAAGAAAACCTTCTCTAAAAAAAAAAAAAATGCTTCTATTGTATTAATATATATGACAATTTACATCAATTTTGTAACAAAATTTACAATGCCTTGTTGATCCTAGATACAATCTAAGAAAGTAAATTACATTAATTTCTTTCCTAGTTACATTCTAAAAAATGTAAAATTGCATATACAAGAGCCTAGTCTAGCACCCTTGATCTTGGTTCGGAGGCTAATTTATGAGATGGGAAGGGATTAAGCACCCATCTCGCCTGGTAAAACCGGTCTCCTAAGTTAAGATGGTCAATATCATATCATGTCAAATAAATGCAAATAATATATCACATAAACATGTTAATTTGCAAGAATTGTAAACAAATATGTGTTGGGGAATTTAATGTAAAGAGAAACAAAAAGTGAAATTTGTTAGATAACAATGTAAATTTAAAGAAAGCATGAAAGTAATGTCATGTTCATCCAAGAAGTTAATGTAAAACATAGAATTCCTAACTTAGACATGTTCATCCAAGCATGTTTAATAGATCAAAAAATTAGATATGTTCATCCAATCATGTTATAAAAGGTAAATAATAACTTAGAAGTGTTCGTCCAAGCATGTGAAGGAAAACAGAGAATTGTCATGCTATTTGTCATCCACACAATTACAAAGAGAAAAACAAAACATTTAAGCATATTTGATTATCCAAGCAATTATGAAATAAAAAAAGTAAAGAAAAATCCCTTAGACATGTTCATCTAGAGAAAATCAAAATATTTAGACATGTTCATCTAAGCATTAAAAAAAAAAAAAAAAAAGAGTAAAACAACTACATAGACATGTTCATCTAAGCATTCAAGAGAAAGTTGCGCATTAGCCTAAAGTGTTCATCTAAGCATGTAAAAGGAACATCAATGAGATATCTAGACATGTTCATCCAAGTATATCACCGAAACTTTAGAAAATTTGAATGTCATGTATCAAGGGATTAGGGAATGTTATTACATTAATCTCATGTGAAAACGCATTGTATTACAAGAAACCAATTCAATATCTATATTTGTTAAAAAAAACAGCATGTGTTAAGAGAACAAATTCAACGTATAGATGAAAGATCAAGGATTTGCATGCAAAAGGAATTCAAGTATTTAGCATGTGATGAAGAACTACCATCTGAACATATTGGAGGAAAAAAGAAAATCAAGCATGTGACAGAAAACAAAAGTTTAAACATGTTAGAAGAAAATGAAAATCAAGCATGTGATAGCAAACAAGAGTTTAAGCATGTTGGAGGAAAATGAAACTTAGGCATAGGATAACAAACCAAAAGTTTAAGCAAACTCAACATTTAAGCATGAATATCAAACTAAAGGCCGAATATAAAAAATATATGGGATCATAAACTCAAGTCAATGCAATACATATAGTTTATATACACGTGACAGTACATATGGTTTATTAGTATGATACATTATATAAACAAGATTAAAAAGAAAGAAGCTGAGTAATGAAAAGAAAGCTTAATCAAAATCTACATATATTTTATGAGAACATAAAGGAAAGCAAATCAGCAATTTGAGACAAATTATAATGAATCTTAATATTTTCTGAAAGACTAAAGAGAGAGCAAGAAATATAAGGAATAATAAACTAGTGTTGAAATTTAAGAACATAATTAAGTACTTACCAACATAGAGCATAAATTAAAGGGGAAAATAATCACCTAAAGGGCTAGAGAGAAAGCAAGGAAGTACTAAACTACAACCAAAGTAAAAACAAAGGTTGCACAACAGCTTTTCTTTTTTGCTTTCTCACTAGCTTTCTAGAGGGAATGAGGTGCTGAAAATGGATGAGATCTTCTCTATTTATAGGGGAAGGGATGGCATAGCTTTAAAGCTAAGTTATTAGCTTTCTTCTGAAGCTAAGGGAGGAGATAAACCTATTTAGATAAGCTGTAACGGATTTGGGGGATAATTTTGAAAGAAATCTGAAGATGATGCTGAATTTGTGTTATTTTCTGCACCTGTTTCGTATTTTGGCTATAACTTTCTACTCAAAATTTCAATTAATTTGAAATTTGTGTATTTTGAAAGGAAATTCAATTCTCTATAACTTTTCCAAAAGTAGAGAAAACCAAATTTCAATGTTTTCTAGGCCAAAAATGTGATTCAAGTTGCTGCTGAAAATAGTAACTTTTTTTTAGCATTTTTCTGTTTTTTGAAATTTTTCATAAAATGTATCTTTTTCTCTATCCAAATTGTTTTTCAAAAGCCTTCTTCTGAAGCTAAGGGAGGAGATAAGCATCTTAGATAAGCTTGAACAAATTTGGTGTTGATCCCCATTTGAAATTTTGAAAGAAAGTTGAAGATGATGCTGAATTTGTGTTTTCTTCTACACCTGTTTCGTATTTTGGCTATAACTTTTTACTTAAAATTCCAATTGATTCGGGATTGATGATTATTGAAAGGAAATTCAATTCTCTACAACTTTTCCAGAAATAAAGAAAACCAAATTTCAATGTTTTCTAGGCCAAAAAATGCGATTCAAGTTGCTGCTGAAAATAGTAACGTTTTTTAGCATTTTCTGTTATTTTTGAAAATTTTCATGGATCATAACTTTTTCTCTATCCAAATTGTTTTTCAAAAGAGTAGATAAGATGCCATAAAGGAAAACCTTTTTTATTATTTCTTAAAAAAATAATAAAATAAAATGAAATTCAATCAAAATTCACACTTAATTAATTTTAAATTAATTCTTGTTGGAACCAATCAAAATTAAGTATTTAAAATAGGACGTGATCGGGCCTATTGTGTAGGTGAGCCACAATCATTGGAAATTATTTGTGTGATAACTTTTGATCAGGTGGTCTGATCAAGGCCCATGACAACCATTGTGATCGTTAGAGTACCAAGATTTGTTTTGTATCACAAATTTGAAAATCTAACTGTGGAAATTACGATCATACCCTTAGTGCAACATTACTGTTTTGCCCTTAATATTGGTTAAATGCAGGTTGTAAAATGGGGTTTCTACACCAAGTCCAAACCCAACCCACGTTCAGATTCTTAAAAATAAAAATTAAAAAAAAAAAAAAAACAAAAAAAAAAAAACTATGTTATCTTTGACAAAAGCTTTGGATAACTGCAATTATTAAACATGGATTATGCATTTGACAGTAATGCCCTCCTAATATTCAAGCAAGTAGATAAAGAAGTGTAAATTCTTACATGATCCATGGATCCGTGCAAGAAGAAATGCCATAAAATCATGAAATTCATGCAATACCTTCCCAAACAATCGAGGCTGAAAATAATAAGCATCTTCATCATGGACGCCAATTGTGACACTCAGCTGCAACATAAAAAAATTTAAATTAGCTTATCAACTATTTGTAAAGATACCAGAAAAGGTATCTAATATTGAACAGAATAAATCAACAAACAGCAGCAGTTTAAACGAGGGTAAAAAAATGAATAATTTATGTTTTGGAAAAAAAAAAGAAAAAAAAGAAGAAGAAGATATCTGTAGAAGAGAAACGTACAATCTGTTCTCCAAAGTCAACAACTACGTTGTTTGCTGGTATGCCCTTCGCATAAATTGTGACAACCACTTCCTCCAGCTTCTGGTAGTATCCATGGCTGTTCAACCATCAATTATCAGATGACCATAAAAATAATAAAAAACCAAGGAAGAACGAAACATATTTATCCTTGTTATAAACAACCTAACATTTTATTGTTTCATTTGTTGTACTAGTATTGACATTAAAAATGATTTAATGGCAGAAGGGGGTGAGGACAGTAGAGGCAATTGTTGTAACTCGGTAAGGTCCAACAGGAGGCACAAAAAACCCTAGTTCCCTAAATGATTTGGCTTGGTATTCCATGTAGCAACAGTTTTGTATATATATATATATAGTGTGTGTGTGTGTGGAGTAATCTAAGGGTTTTCCTCCATTTCTGACTCGTGAGACAGAGGCTAAGTAAGGGTTTCAGCACATTGCCGCTTTAATATTTTGATTTATGGCTACATAATCATAGTACAATGGATGAAGTGAAAGCATGCATAAGGGCTTGAAGGATGACTAGCAAGTTCAATGAAAAGTTACACAGTTACAGGGGCAAATATTTTTTGTAATACAGATTCCGGGTAGTCAAGACACAACATATTAAGTAAGAGAAACTGCAAGAACCTGTATTTTGGTCTGACTGATGTAATCGTGCTAATCTGCTGGGATATGCCACAGCCTTTTTTAGATTCTTCAAGAGTTCCAGCTGTTGTATCAGACAATTTGGAGGCAACAGAAGCAGGTACGGTATTTGGTTGAAAATCTGGTGACAAGCATTAGGTTCGATCATTAGTTTTCTCTGAATAAAGATTTGAAAAAAATAATATATATAACACTATCTTAAACGCTTCTAAAAGATTTACCAGCTAAGCAATAATTGCCAAAGATCAAAGCTCAGAGCTTGATTCTAAAAACTGCAAAGCATTAAAGTCCGGACTGATTAGAGACAATTACATACCTGCCAAATGCTGATCACATTCTTTAAGCATCTTCGCGAATCTTGAATCATTTTGTGCCAAAGATGCACCAATCTCAAGGGCTTCCTTAGCAGTAAGATATTCACCAAGCTTCATACAGGCAGTGCTGTAGATTACAAAGTAAAAAACTCAACGGATAAGTTCAGAGTTTTAATCGTTTTGAAGTATAACAATTCAATATCATTAAAACACTTGTATAATCAGATGAATAACAATTTACTTCAAAAAAGAATATGCAATGCTAAATCAAGGATTCAAATATTCTAGAACTCCCAAGTCATTGGGATCCCCAAACATGCAAGGAGACTGGAAAAAATATTGAGCAAACTATAAAATGTACAGGTCTTGTGGAACACAAAGGGAATTGAAAAATATATTATGGATTACCACAAAAAGAAAAGAAAAGAAGAAGAAGCTATTTTACAATATTTAAAGCTAATTGAATAACCAATCAATGTTAAACTACTTAATAACTTTATATCGGATATGTTCTTTTCACAAATCCATTGTTGGGTTTACATTGTCTCCTTAAAGCCTCTATAGTGACAACTAACTATTTCATATATAAAATTAGAATGTTTAAATTTTCAAATTTTGTACTTTAAAATTTTACAAAAAACATAAATTTATTGATTAGATAGTAAATAACATCTTATTGTCATAAAATTTAGAATGCATATTAAGAACATAGAGAATGTATAATGCAAAGATGAAAATTTTCAAAATATTAATTCAATAAAAAATATTAAATATTGTCATATTAACAAAAATTTACACACCTTGACCATATATAAATAGTAAATAAATAACATAAAAAATTGGATCTTACATGAGGTGCTTGTTCCATAAGGTGGGGCTCCAATTAAAACTCTATTACCAAAAAATTTCAAGAACATTGAAAAAAATTCATTTATTAATGATGACTTTCTGTATTGATAGAAATTCATCCTGCACAATAGGATTCCGCTATTCTATATTATTGTTCAATTTTGAAGATATTATTAAAATCTTTCATTTTAGACCTGAAATTTCAATTCATGACAGATAAAAGCACCTAACAAACTTAAAGTGATTGCTTTTAATTCCTATAGAGTGAGGCATTTTAATTTTAGACTAAAAGATGACCGCTTTAAACTTAAAAGGCTAAAATTGCTATTTAGAACCAATAGCGAATGATTTATAATTTAGAATTAACTTGTAAGTATTAAATTCAAGTCATGTATAGTATAGTATAGTATATATACACACCCTTTACGAAGGTAAGCCTTGGCCATGGAAGGATCAATCTCAATTGCCTTACTTGCATCGGCAACCGCTTCTGCTCAAAATTTAAACATCAACATAAAAAATCAAAGTTCTCATAAAATTATTATACACAAAAGTTACAGAACCCGAATTCAAATACTCCTCCCCATTGTACTATTGATTTTAAAAAACAAAGTGTAATTAACGAACAACGAATTTTATTTTACTTTACGAATTTCAAATAGTGTCTACTCCATGACGATTCGTTCTTTCTTTGTGATAAGAACAATACACCAATCGGTTTTTGGCCTAACATAGTTTAAACTCCAAATTTTTATCCGACGACCAAAAAAAAAAAAAAAGAGGAGGTAGTGGGATAGGGGTACCAGTGAGATTGTTGAGTTTGAGATGGGCCTGGGCCCGGTCTGCGAAGAGATTGGCGTCGTTAGGGCTTAAGTCAATGGCCTCAGAGAAGAGGTCAACGGCGAGTTTGAAGCTGTCGTCCACAAAGGCTTCTTTTGCCTTCTTTGCAATTTCAAGCGAACTTGCCATGGTTGGGCAGAGGCAGAGCTGAGCGTCAAATACCAACCAACCAAAAAAAAAGCTGAGAATTCAAGAGAGAAGGAGAGAGAGTGTGTTTGTGTGTGGAGGGAAATAGGAATAGCGTGGAGTATATATATATATATATATATATATAAGGAGAGTTTCAACTTTCTAAGAAGTTGAGTTGTGTTCTTCTAGAGAAATTGTGTTTTACAAAGTACAGGTCGTATTAGGAAGAGGAACCGACATTCTTTAGATGTAGGTTAGTTCGGAAAGTGCATGCCGGCTTAACTTATGATTGGTCGACTATCATTTATATTTAGGGCAAAATTTAGCTATAAAATTAATTATAACCTTAGATTATAAACTTACTTAATATTTTTTATTAGAGGTAAATTTTAATAAATTCATTATTAGATTACATATTCTTCTTATATCCTCCATGTTTGCAAAATTTCAAGAAAATTAAAGATCAATAACTATGTCATTAATAAATTTTTAAAATTGCAAGTTTTTATAATTTAAAATTTTACAGAAAATATAAGATTATAGATTATATAATAAATAATATCCGATTGACACAAAAATAGACAGGTGTATTAAGCGCATAAATAATATATAATTCAACGGTTAGATTTTCAAAATATACAATAATATTTATTTTATTGAGTTTGTAGCCTAAGACTACAACTAATTTTGTAGCTAAATTTTGTCCATGTAAGTATTTACTTGCCTCTAAGCATGCGCTCATAAGCGTGCTCTAAAGCTCTTATATTTTTGTTTATAAAAATTAATTTTTATTTATCATAATTTAAGATTATTATATTTTTCAATCATAAAAATTTTTAAGAGTGTGATGAATGTTATGCATTTATTTCACACATGCATAAAATTTCAATTAAGAGTTTTTTTTTTGAATGTCAAAGTTTTTTATTTAATGTAATTCGAGATTTATGCGTTTGCCAATTATCAAAATAGATGGATTCGAGCGTGATTAAATCTTGTATAGAAAAATGAGCACGCCTGAACTTACACTCACCCATAAACATTTTCTTATCCAATTGAACATGTAAAATCCTTATGTAAAGCTTACCCACCTAAAATTGTCCAATTCTACAAAAGTCCACGACTACTGAATGAATTTGTGGTCTCGTTTAACCAAGTGATTGCTTTGCGTTTAGACTATTGGATCTGAGTAAAATTTGGAAGCATAAATTATCCATTAATTTAATTAAATTTCCAAACCATAAATAATTAGTGATGATGAATAATTCCAAATCCAGAATTTGTACTGAACTGATTACATAGTGTAAGTGCGTAACTATAGATAATGTCATCAAGAAATTTTGGACTCTCTACATCCTTTTGATTGAGATCTCAGACTACTGTGTTTGCCAAGTATTTTAAAAAAACTATTTAATTAAGAGCATTTACATCAATTTCCTCAAATATTTAGTTAAACTAATAAAATAAAAAAAACTCTATTTTTGCTTGTTTAGCTATTTATTATTTTCATATACATACATCAGTTACAATACTTTATCAACGTTGAAATTTAATGTAGTGAGGATAGAGGCTCACTATATGTAGCAATGGGACTATCCTCTTTAAAAACTTTAGTTAATTTAGTAAAGTTGATGCATGCTTGTTTCGGTTGAGTTTAGATAAATTTTTGTTGAAATATTAAATTGGTGAGACTAATATGAATGCTCGAAGGATGAAAATTACATTTTTTTTTTTTTTGAGAAAGCGGATGAAAATTACATTGGTACATGGGAAATGACAGCTTGCATAAATTGAATAAATGAATCTTCCGACCAATTAGAATCATCAGTAATAAAAATAGCCTACTTTGCTAACATTATCGCAACACTATAAATTTGGATGGAAGAAAGCAATGAAGAAACAAAATGTACATGAATCTATAATTTAGGATTACAGAACTTCAAAGCTTGAACAGCAGGCAACACATTTGTTTCAAAGATGCCAACACCAATAGCAAACTGAGCAACATAATATGCAGCCTATAATGTAGTGTCCACATTCCACAATGCTTTGAACTATAGAGCAATTCTACGGGAGGACCTACAATGATCTTAAACCACATAGGATGCGGAGGAGTCCATTGAGTTGAATCCAACACACTTGAATCATTGTCAAATCCCCACCTAGTTCAACACAATCCATACCAAAATAGAAGCATAAGAGAGTTAAGCAAATTATTTCTGAAATCAATGTCTACGAAGCCTTTGTTCTTGCAACTTTACCTTAAATAAGATTGGTTTTATACACAAATTATATTGAAAGGCAGTCCCCTTCTAATTAAACATCTCTATATAAACTAATTGGGAATATCAAAAAATATAAATGCAAGTTACAATACATCATTTTAAAAATTTTTAATAAAAATTTAATATATACGTAAACCTAATAGATTTGTAAAGATGGTTTCAACGCCATTTATTTCATTTTGTTAAAAAAAAAAAAAAAAGAATTTATCACCACCGATTAATTTCAACATCTAAAATTACATCCAATTGGCACCGGTGCTAAACTACTAATAACAAAGAACGCTGATTAACATCCTCCCATTGAAGAAACACTTATTAATACGTACCTGTGATTAATGCAGCAAAGTATATCCATTAAGTCAAAAATCATACAGAGGATTCTTGTGCTATGACTTATAGCAATTGAAGTTTCATCTCCTTCATAGGAGGCTCTAACCTCCTTCATGGGAGGCTTTAACTTCAGTTTTTTTAGTAGAGTAGTTATCCGAATCTTCCTTCAGTTATTTTAGTAGTAATTTCTCTGTTCCCGTTATCTTCATGTGTGTCCGAGGTTCCTCTCCCTCTAGACACTTGTCCAACAGATCATTTGAACCTCCCGTGCTCGTGTTGGGTCAAACCTCTTCGGATCCGAGGATGTTGGACTACTCGGGCACATGATTACCTCCTCGGATGGCACACGTGCTCGTCTCAAGGCATTCCCCTTTGACGTGGGCCTCTGACCGAAGGTCACACCTCCTCGGACGAAGAGTGTTCCTCATTCAGGGCCTTGGGCCCAATAAGTTGGGTTGGGTTTTCTCCCCCCACAATTACTATTTATTTAATAATTTATTTTTAATTATTTTAAAATTTTTGAACTTAAATGTAACTTTTCATCAAGCCGTCCATTGCACGGGAATAATACTAGTTACTAATACAATAAATAATTTTTTCCATAAATATTGATATTTTCTTCTCCAAACAGCATGAAAATCATGCATCCTTTGGCGTATTTTTTTTTAAAAATATTCATATTATGTTGCAAAGGCTAAAACTATTAGAATAATAAATAAATTATTGGTTCTTAATCTTATACTAATCTGATAATATTTTATCTCTTCTCTATATATTAAGAGAATTTGGAAAGTTAATTATGACTTCAAAAAATGCCAAAAATACCTATAATCTAATTAGATAATCGTTATTCTTAAAAAAAAAATGGATTAAAATTTTAATTCAAAAAAATTTTAAAAAAATTACTAGAGAAGTTTTTTTCCTAAAAATTAGCACATACCCTATTTAAATATGAGAGGTGGTAATATGAGAAGTGGTACGTACACAATATTTTTACAACATTTTCATAACAAATCATAGATGATTAATTGTTATTAGTTATAATTTAAACCTATCATTGAAATTAATTTTTTACCCCACTAATAATAACTTGTAACATTTTGTCACATAAGATTTGTTGTGAAAATGTTGTAAACATATCGTTTCTCATTTAAATATATCTCACACATGTTTAATATTTTTTTTCTTCTTAAAAATTAGCACATACTAAACCCATCAGCTTACTCAATTTCAAATCATAAATTTTAGTTTCTTCAAAATTGAAATTGAAAAATTACATTAATTTTATATTATTTATTTACCAAAAAAAAGAAAAAAAAGAAGAAAAAAAAGAAGAAGAAATTTATCATAGTTAGGTAATGGGCCGGAGGTTTGCGAGTGGGTCTGGGCCAATGGTAGTTTTGAGAAATGAGTAAGAAGACAGAGGTAGTTTTGTACTTAAAACAGAAAATTAAAAACATCCATCCTTTTTTTTTTTTTTTTCAATCTCTCTCTCTCTCTCTCTCTCTCACTATCTCCATCTGTTTTCTCTTTCATCGAATCGCACACCCAAAAAAAAAAATAAAAAATCATTTCATTTCATTTCATACAAATCGAAACCATATTTTTTTGATCGTTCTCGGTGCTTCTCACCACACCGATTTTTTCTCATGCACTCGCGCACGCTTCCGATCACTGCCTTTTCTTTTATTCCAATGTTCTGACTGATCGATCCTCCAAACACACACACACACACACACACACACACGCACGGAGGCTGTTTTGAATTTCAGCGGCGGCGGAGGTTGCGGCAGAAGAAATGGCTTCGGCGCAGAACCAAGCGCCGAATGTGGATCTCTTCGATGCGTATTTCCGTCGCGCCGATTTGGACCGCGATGGCAAAATCAGCGGCGCCGAAGCCGTCTCCTTCTTCCAAGGCTCCGGTTTGTCCAAGCAAGTTCTTGCTCAGGTCTCTCTCTCTCTCTCTCTCTCTCTCTCTCTCTCTCTATCTATCTATTTGTGTATGTAATTTGATATTGAGTTGGATCGGAGTTATTCGAAAATTTTGATGTATTTTAGTTGTTTAAGCTTTTGTTAATGTCACTGATTGGTGCTAGGGTTTTTTGGATGCTAAATTTTGATATCAATTGGGATTTCAATTATAGTTAGGAACATGTGTATATTAGAGCGGTGTGCAATGGGACATGGAATGGGTTAATGCATTGAATAGAGTCTTCTTTTTTTTGAAGAGTGTTTTTGATTCACTTTCGGGAGTGGTCAAAAAGGATATGTCTTTTAAGGATTGAATAGAGTGGCAAAATAGGATAAATGTGGCAACTGTGATTAGTTTGTTGAGAATTCATAGCTGACTGCAAAATTGTTGTCATTTTGATAGTAATTATGCGCCCGTCGCACTGAGATAACAGAGAGTATTGACTTTTAGATTTCCTTTACTGTAAATCTTAGTGCTTGATATAGCTCTTTGGGGGAATTTCTCGTCTGTATACTTCTTCTTGTGTATATGGGTTGCAGCTCCTTTGGCACCTAGCATTCTTAGTTACATAGGAAAACAAGAACAAAATTATGGGTAGAATGAACATGAGAAAGTGTATGATTTAATCAGTTTTAGTTTTATGTTGGTGTCTTTATCTGCAGATATGGGCGATTGCCAACCAGAGCCAGAGTGGGTTTCTTGGTCGGCCAGAGTTCTATAATGCCCTTAAACTTGTCACTGTGGCGCAAAGTAAACGAGACCTAACCCCTGACATAGTGAAGGCAGCATTGTATGGCCCAGCTTCAGCTAAAATACCTGCACCACAGATCAGTGTTACTGCCATGCCTGCACCTCAGTTCAATACTTCTGCTGCTGCATCAGCTCCTACCCCTCCAGTTGGTCCGGTTACTCCAACATCCTCCCAAAATCTTGGGTTCAGGGGACCACAAGTTCCTCCTAATGCGGGTATCAACCAGCAGCATTTTCCTTCACAAGGAAGTCAGTTGATGAGGCCTCCACAGGCTGTAACTTCCTCTGCTCCCCGCCCGACACAGGGTGTTGGCATTCAAGGATTAACTGGTGTAGTTGCTGTGACTGGGCCTCGCCCTCCAAATCCAAGCATCTCAAGTGATTGGGTTGGTGGAAGGACAGGTGCCATACAAGTCCCAGTCAGTGGAATGAGTACCTCAGCCAGTTCTGATGGATTTGGGCTGGCAACATCTGGATCACCTGCCACACTGCCACCTAGGCCACAAGCAACATCTGGAATGAGGCCAGCCGGACCACCGGCTAAGGATTCTAAACCCTTGGATATATCTGGAAATGGTTTTGCATCTGACTCAATTTTTGGTGGTGATGTTTTTTCTGCTACCCCATCTCAACCAAAGCAAGATTCTTCCACACGTACGATTTCTGCAAGCAATTTACCAGTCTCATCATCAGTTGTTCCGGTATCTTCAGTGATCCAGCCTTCTTTGCAGACTTCACTCCCAACACAGCCTGTTGGTGGTCAGCGTCAGCAGGTCCCGGCACTTGCAAATCAGTACCAAAAGGTTTCAACACAGACCATTTCTGCATCTAGTTCATCTGGAATATCACTTGGTGCTGGGATTTCTGCTTCCAGTCAGTCCCAACAGTCATGGCCTAGGATGAGTCCAACTGATGTTCAGAAGTATACCAAAGTATTTATGGATGTAGACAAGGACAGAGATGGGAGGATAACTGGTGAAGAAGCCCGCAATTTATTTCTTAGTTGGCGACTGCCAAGAGGTAGAACTATTTTTCATTATGGAATTTGTCTTTGGGCTTTATGCCCATTACTAAATTGCTAATGTGGTTTATGAAAGGTTTATACTTTCTTGTATTTTCTTTTAGTCTGAATGCATAATATGCTATCAGTTCAAAGCTTCTGCTATCCTTATATCTGAATTTAGGTTGCTGTGAGTTATTGTTTCTTTCCTGTTTAACTTCCTGCTGGAATGTTTATTCAAATTATTAAGTTATGGTTTAAGTGCCCAATTTCCAGAATGGTCTAGATCATCTGATATATAACTCTAGCATAGAAGGAGCTTGGCTACTGGGTCATTTATTGTGCGTTTGTGACTTGTGTGCTGTTGAATATCTTTGGTGATCACATAGCCTTATGAGTTTGCACAAGCTCCATGTCATGGACCTATTGTTGTATAAGATGGGTTTTATCATGTACTAATGATTTTTTTTTTTTTTTAATTTTTAATTTTTTATCTTGGTATGCTCAATGTTCAACTCTAGCAGATAATTTTATTTACAGAAGTTTCTAAAGTTTAGTGGCTTCCAAAGACTGGCTTTAAACCAGGAAAGGTCTATCTTGGTATTTTTTAAATTCTAAGGCTCAACATAGCCAGGTCTAAGGCTGCATCTTGTTTTTTGGCCCAACTTCTTACATATGTTTTATGCAGATAATTTCTTAATGGCAGCTAATAATCCCATGATCACATTGTTCTCACTAGTATATATTGTTTATATTTCAGAGGTTTTAAAGCAGGTGTGGGACTTGGCAGATCAAGATAATGATAGCATGCTTTCTCACAGGGAGTTCTGTGTTGCTCTGTATTTGATGGAGCGGTATAGAGAAGGCACTCCTCTTCCAGCAGTGCTCCCAAGCAGCATTATATCTGATTTACCTACCCCTGGCCAACCTACCAACTACTCCAATGCAGCATGGGGACATGCGCCTGGTACTCTTCCACACCATGAGTCTTTTAGTTTATGGTACCAACTGGTGTAATTTATTACAAAATAGATCCAATCTTTACCCTTTTTTTGTTCAAAGGTTTTCAACAACAGCAAGGGATGCCTGGTCCTGGTGCTCGGCACATGGCAGCAGGAAGGCCTCCGAGGCCTGTTGCAGTCCCTCAGGCTGAAGGGTCACAGGCCAATCAGCAGAAGGCAAAAGTTCCAGTGTTGGAGAAACACCTTGTAGATCAACTCAGTACTGAGGAGCAGACCTTGCTCAATTCAAGGTTCCAAGAAGCAACAGAGGCTGATAAAAAGGCACTTATTCTATCTCTGTTTCTTGCATCATTTTTCTTTAGCCATTTGATATTTTTGCTGGATTCCCATTATTTGCTATATCTGGGGATGTTGCAGTAAAATTAGGTGTTCAATGACATTTGGTTTCTTTGACTGGTTCTCCACTTGATTACCCTTGTGCTCTACTCTTTGCCATACCTTGCAAGCTGAACACTAATATTGCATGATCAACCAGCAAGAGAAAGCTTTTTCAACCATGCTGGGCCTGTAGCCTTTTTTAATTGTTGAAATCTACATCAGTTTGGTAGTGTCTGTTCTTCTATTTCTTCATTATATTTATTTCACTTGGAACCCTATACTTTTCCGTAACCTCTTTATTTAGCATCTAAATCTATCTACTATTTTTAATATCACATTTCTGTTTTTCCCCCCTATCTTTGTATCTTACATATTTTGTACCATAGTTCTCTAGTTGTTAACTTGTTATAGGTTTATGGTTGCATACAATTGACCCATTCACCCTACCCAAGCCCTTCGTGTTTCTCTTCCAGCAACATAGCAAATTATAGATGACCCTTCTTGCAACATTGAAGTTTTAACTTTTGGTTTTGCCCTGAATTTTTTGTTTTCTTTTTATTATTTGTTCCAATTTGAAGATCTATGCTAAGTTGACATAAAAGCTTTCTGTTGTGATAATGAGTCTTTAGCGCATGGCATGGTATAGACTTGAATATACTTTTTATCATCTTCACCTGGTAGCTTTTTTACTTTGACCAAGATTTTGTGTTCCTCTTTCCTTCAAGAGTTGCTAATCATCTTTTGACCTGATCCTTTCTTAATTGTAGGTAGAAGAACTGGAGAAAGAAATATTGGATTCTAGACAGAAAATTGAATTCTGCCGCACTAAAATGCAAGAACTTGTGAGTATTTAATGTTCTTTTTGAAGGTTATATGACATTATGGGTCCGTTTGGATAGAACTTATTTTATTGAAACTGAAAACTGAAAACACTGTAGCAAAATAATTTTCAAATGTGTGAATAGTACTGTGGGACCTATTTTTAATGAAAAAGTTGCTAAAAGGTAAAAAGTAAGATTTGTAGGTCCCGTGAACAGTGCATGAGACTTACTGATGTGCTGAAAAGTCAATAATATACTGCTACTGTTCATGAACAGTGCATGAACAGTAGCTGTGTCCCCCGAAATGAGTGCTGCAGAAAAGGGAAAAAAAAAGAAAGAAAAACGCAAACACAACCGTAGAAAACGTGTATCCAAACCCACAATATATGTGTGTTCCTTTGATTGTTGTTGGGGATCTAATTGTTACATATTGATAAATGAAAATACTTGTTTGTCCTTTTGCTTACAGCTAATGACAAGCTTTTATGAATAACTTTTTAAAACTTCACTTTTTCAAAATACAAGTATACTTCAACACACTTTCAACAAAAAAAAAAAAAAAAAATCCTCAAACACACACAATATATGCAATGCTCTGCAAAATAGTGTTTCCTTTGCATGTGACATTGTTAGTTATGATAACTGAAAAAAAAAAAAATGTTTTGATGCTAGCAGCATGGACATGTCTTTAGTTATCTAATCCACCTAGGTTTGTTTGTTTGTTTGTTTGTTTTTTTTTTTTTTTTTTTTGTTTTTGTTCCCCAAATATGAAAAAAAATGACTGAATTTAATCGTCAATTTGTTAGTAGACCTCTTTTTTCCTGATCATTATTCTGATTGCAATCTGCATTAAAGGTGGATAAAAAATGTAAAGACATCATGTTTCTTACTTTGAACTTATAGGTGCTTATTCTGGATGGCTGGGAACTGCGCTTGTTTCTACTATTCTCTTTGTAGTCAGAAGCAATGATACTTAATTATTCCGCTATGTTTTCCCTAAATTTATTTTTCACTTTGGTACAAGGTTTTATACAAGAGCAGATGTGACAATCGCCTAAATGAAATCACAGAAAGAGCATCTGCTGATAAACGTGAGGTATCTTTTGGATGCTTGAGCTTATGTATGTTTCCTCATGTTTCTTTTGTAATATGGGCTCAATGATCAGTATCTGTCTTCAGGTCGAGTCCCTGGCCAAGAAATATGAAGAGAAATACAAGCAAAGTGGAGATGTAGCCTCCAAGTTAACTATTGAAGAAGCAACATTTCGCGATTTACAGGTAGCCATAATTTCTTTTCATGAATGACCTATAAATGGCCTGCCGTTGGTCATTAAAGTATTAAAAGTGTGTCATTGTGCTAGTCCTTCTGTTTTATGTTAAACAATCTTATGCTTTTTATTTGTAGGAGAGGAAAATGGAGCTTTATCAGGCCATTGTTAAGATGGAACAAGATGGCAGTGCTGATGGTGTTCTTCAGGTATGTCTTCACAAATTTGGTCTGGTGTGCAGGCTTATTTAGAACTTGTTTATGTTCATTTTCAACTGCAAATTTCAGGTCCACGCTGATCATATCCAATCAGATCTTGATGAACTAGTAAAAGGTTTAAATGAACGCTGCAAGAAATATGGATTACGTGCGAAACCAACCACATTGACTGAGCTTCCCTTTGGTAAGTTTTTGTCATACTTGCCCTGTTTTGTTTATTCCCTTTACCCAATGAGGAAGGCTTGGTAATCCTTCACTTTTTCTTTTTGTTATGTGGGAAAAGTATTTGCACTGTAATTGGATATTAATATTAAATTATAGAAATCTTAAGTTGAAATGTGATTATGAAAGGATGACAAAGGATAGGGGAAAAAAAAAGATTTATTGCAAACATTTTTGTTATGAACTACCTAATCATTCATTTTAAAATTTTCTATCTTTTCCTTGTTATTATGTAGAATGCAACATTTTATTATTTTAAGACAGTTCCTTAACAAACTTTTTGTCCCTCAAGCTATGTTTGAGTCCTTTTGCTTGGTGGTAAGAAATAGTGACACTTGTCTGTGAAATACTCATTCTTTTTTCCATTAAACAATGAAAAGCAGTTTTGTTTCACAGGGAATGAAATTTATTCCTATTTGTAATTAATTAGAAGCTTTCATCATGTTTAATAAGGGTCTGTTTGGGATCCGTTTATTTTGCTGAAACTGAAAACTTTTTGCTGAAAATACTGTAGATAAAGGTAAAAATTAGTTAAAATAGTATGGTGAGACCCATGAATAGTACTAAAAAGTGTAATGTGACCCATGAATAGTAGCAAAAATAAGCTGAATGGTAAAATAAGTTGGCTTGTTAATTTGAAGCCAAATGCACACTAAATGTGACTTATTAATTGCAATCTCCCCATTTTGAGTGTGAAATAGTAAAGCATCTGACAAGGATGGATTGATTATTGAGAAGAAATGGTGTTGCAGCATGATTGGATGTTGCTGCCCCAATCATTGATCTATATTTTTCCCTTCTTCAAGGCTTCAATTGATTTAATCCCAATTTACTTTTAGTTCTGTCAGTGTTATCCTGGGTTTGCCTTTTCTGTTCATCCAATTTTATTTTGATAATTTAATTGTTACAACAAGTGCAGGAGGGGGGATTCAAACTGTGTTTCTCCTCATAAAGAAGACCAAGCCATTGAGTTACAAGGCTCTTGGCTTGTTTATCCTATTTCATACTGCTGAAGATTTTGTGTTGTGTTATATTGCATTCACTTACCTAAAGTGTTTTTATTATTTGTTAGGTTGGCAACCTGGGATCCAAGAGGGTGCTGCTGACTGGGATGAAGATTGGGACAAGTTTGAGGATGAAGGTATGCAAAAATAATTCCACATAGGATGAGATCAGTCTTTACTTATTAACTTAAAGAGATATTCTGGGCATATCAAGTGGTATTTCACCTTTGAGCATGTGATACATTGGGTTACCAATCATGCATTGCTACATACACAACAACAAAGCCTTTGTCATAAATCATTTTCAAATATATATGTTATGATAATTGTCTTGCATATTTTGGTATTGCCATTTGTCCCTTATGCAATGTGCTCTGGTTGTGAGCCCGATGGCTGTGGTTGCTAATGAGTAATGCCCAATTTTTCAGGATTCTCTTTTGTGAAGGAGCTCACTCTTGACGTCCAAAATGTCATAGCACCTCCAAAGGAAAAATCCAAATCAGCTAGTAATGAAAAAGCCTCCACAGTTGAAAGTCCAACAGCTGCTTCACCTAAAGCTGATGTTAAGGTGGAAAAGCTGCAGACTATGGATGACCAAGCTGTTGAAAATGGATCGGCATATAATAGAAGTGAAGATGAGTCAGCAAAAAGTGCCCCTAGCAGTCCCTTTGCAAGGAGTGCTGTTGAAAGTCCACCAAGAGAATTCCCAGATTCTAACTTTGACAAGGCTCATAGTGCAGATGCCTCACCCAGTAATAAAGATTTTCAAAGGTATTCTTCTAAAATTGGTATATAAGTTTTTGTCTTGCAATATGTGTTTAGTTGACGCTTATTAATGCAGCACCTTGTTTCAACATTGAATGTGTATCTTTTGATTGAATTGCCCATTAAGATTTGTACGTCTTCTTCTTTGTTTTTATTTTGGTGAAGTGTTATTGTTCCCTCATTCTTTGTTCATTATGCCTTCTAATCAACAATATATCAATTTATTCTTATTATCACTAATGGGCCTATCTCAACTATCAGAGGTCATTATTTTAATGGTTTTTTCCTGAGTCTGCTCTATATGAGGAGAAGGTATTTGGTATCAAATGATATCATATTAGCGGTATCAAAATCTATTAAGTGTGAGACATGTCCACAAAAAATAATTAACCCACTAACAATTGAAAGACATGTGTTACTGGGTAGTTATTTTTACATGCATGTCTCTTATTTATTGGATTTTGATACGGATGATGTAGTATCATTTGATACAAAATACTTTTTCCTATATGAGACCCTTTCATCATTCAATGTAAATTATTAGTTACCATGTCTGATGTATTCAGAGAGATGGATAAAAGAAAAGGAAGCTATAACTTAATAAAAAGAAAAAAAGAAGCTATCATGTCCAATCTCAAAACATTGCATTGCAGTCTTTTTGACATCTGTTTGTCCTTGTGTGGCATTTATCTGCGGATAACAGATAATACTGCTGGTCTCTTTCTTTGTTTGATTGTTTTTGGCTACTAGTTTTAGTAGTCATTGCAAGTGATAGCAATCTAATCCTACATGTTCTCTTCTTTGTAAATGGTGATACCTTTGACTTCTGACATTTACCTTTAATTCATGCATCTCATCATCATTGGATATATGCATGAGACACATTTACCTGCCATGACTTTGTTCATGTATACATAAATTGAAATACTCATATTCAATACCCCATGTTCATGTCAAATGGTAACAGTTGAATACTTGAAAGTACTGTTCTTTTTGTTGCTTCTGTGATCTAAGTTTATTAGTAGCTTTTAGAATACCAGTGCATATCTTAGCCATTCTACAACATTCTCTGGTTTGTCCTCTCCACTTGATGTAAATCTTATAATTTATATTACACGTATCTTTTTTTATTTTTTTATTTTTTAAATAAATATATTACGCATCTAATTATGTATTTACTATATGTGCAGTGATGGTGGTGCGGGGTCTATGTTTTCTGGTGATAAGAGTTTTGATGAATCAGCTTGGGGAACATTTGATGCTAATGATGATGTTGACTCAGTGTGGGGCTTTAATCCAATCAAAACAACCAAGGTATGCAAACCTACTTTTTTTTTTTTGATAGATAATAAGACTTTTATTGAAAAAAATTGAACATCATGTTCACGATTGAATACTTTGAACAATGAAACAAATACAAGAAGATCAAGAGCTAAAAGAAATAGAAACTAAAAAAATCAGCTACACCAGTACAATCCGTACACCCCCAAATATGAGCCCAAAGAAACAGAGTACGAAAAAGTAAACATTTTAGATGTTCCAAAGTTCTCGCCTTGTCTTCAAAAATGCGGGCATTACGTTCCTGCCAGACTAACCACATTAAACATGCTGGGACCATGTTCCGAATGATTGAAAGATGCTTTCCAAACCAATTTATCCAAATAAAGAAAAAAGATTTCATTGACCTTGGCATTACCCATTGAATCCCAAACACTGCAAAAACTTCACACCATAAGGCATGAGAAAACTTACAATGAAGAAGAAGGTGGTCCACTGATCCCCCATCACAACAACACAAGCAACACCTATTGAATATTTTATTTAACAAAGGACTTCACGTACTCTATAGTCACGCTGCAACATATCCTGTAAACCTTGTGAAAAAGCAATATAATATATTATGTAAAATAAGAAACATTTGTTGAAGTAAAAATCTAGAAAATAAAAAGGAGGGCCAAGCCTAATAAGATAGCTTGTATACAAAAGTTCCCAACATACGAGCATGTATTCCTTTAAAATTTCGTAGGTTGATGTAATTTCGCATTATTTTTCTTCACTCTTAATTGACAACTCAACCAATCCCACACCCTTAATAAGATAATTCTTGAGGTGGCTCAAAAATTATTTTTGGGAAAAGTTAATGGGTGGGTATTGGTTTAAGAAATATTTTGAAAAACTTTTTATGGGAAAAGAAAATAGTAACTGATTTTTTGACAGTCTTTTATATTTCCTATAAAAGTGGTATTAAAACTTTTTTAAAATGGTCTATTAACAAATGCCCTAAGGGCATCCGTTAACAGGACCCATTAATTAATTCTATGGCTTTGATTGTATAGCCACTTGAATCTTTATGTTTGGTCATTAATGTGCTGGGTTCTAAATTCCACATGCTTTTATATAAAAAATGACTTGAATTGTGCAGGAGCCTGCTCAAGAAAGAAATGGAGATAACTATTTATTTGGGTATGGGGATTTTGGTCTAAACCCTATCAGAACAGGGTCACCACAGGCAGGTGGCCTTTTCCAGAAGAAGAGTACATTTGCTTTTGACGAGTCTGTTCCTAGCACACCCGCTGGCCTTTTCCAGAAGAAAAGTACATTTGCTTTTGACGAGTCTGTTCCTAGCACACCACTCTACAGTTCAAGCAATTCGCCACATAGATATGAGGGGTCAGGACCCGCTTTTGATGGCTTTTCAAGATTTGATTCTTTCAGCACGCATGACAGTGGCTTTTTTGCCCCACGTGAATCTCATACACTAGCACGATTTGATTCTGTTCTCAGCAGTAGAGACTCTGATCAAGGTCATGGATTCCCAACCTTCGAAGACTCGGACCTTTTTGGATCTGAGCCATTTAGAACATCCATAGATAGCCAACCTGCCAGTCAACCTGCTAGGAAAACATCTGATAATGGAAATGCATTTTAGCTGAGTGGTTCTGCATCTTATCTGTGTGTCGCTTTTCTGCGTTAAAACCTTCTGAGTGCTGTTTATTTCATGATGATGCAATCTTGGAGTGGTTTGAGTCAGCATGCTTTGGTTTGCAACCATCGAGTGCTTGTAATGTATTTTTGTATTACTCCTTGTGTATCCATCCTCCATTTTATCTTTCTTTTATTCTTTTTCTTTCCATTTACTTTTCTAGCTCTTTGGGTATTCTTTTTTTCTTTTCAATCTTTGTCAGTCTTCTAGTTCTGTTAAAAGAGAATTTCTATATATATATATATATATTTGTAACACATTGATGAGGTGTATCTTATCATCAAGGATGTTATCTTAGTTGTATGCAATTAAAATCTGGAATAAATTTTTGGTCGCTGATGTGTTGTTCTATGCAATTATTGAATAAATTTTGTTAAGTCAATGTGGCTTTATTGGGATCTTTCCATTGAATAGAATTACATGTAATGCATAATTATATTGGTAAGGGAATGGGCCAAAACTTAAAATTAATTTTTAATATGTTTCAGTGGGTGGCTCTATTGTCTTTCATCACCCCACCCTTCACTATCTCTCTCTCTCTCTCTCTCTCTCTCTCTCTTCTTCTTCTTCTTCTTCGTCTTATCACTTCTGTGTGAACCAGTAATATGGCCTTTCTCCGTCGGTCTATACTTGGTGTGTGAAGGGTTTGATCAGTAATATGGCTTAGCCGGATCTGTTTGAGATTCTTATTGATGATGAACTTGAGTGTTTTGGGAGTGTGGAATCTGGAAAGAGTAGTGTTGCGGTCAGTGTCATCACTTGTAAGATTTAACACGATAGTTTCAACGGTGGTAGCTGGTCATAGAGATGGCAATGAGACGAGGCCGGGTAGATCATAGGTGCTTCATCCTTCTTTGAGGAGGGATCATTACACGTCTGGATTATACATGGAGTAGTTATTTTATTAGGTAGGGTGGTGGCATTAATATTGACAGGGTTGAACTGGTCAATCAAGAAAAGGTGGGACAGCATTTTGTGTCACCCAAACCTGGAGCGCTCTTCTGTTGCTCAAAACTTATGCACCCCCTCACTTTTAGTTGGTTTTATCTTTTGGGTTTTCCCGCTGTTTCATTCGGTCTTTATTTACGAGGTTAAGTGAGAAGAGAACAAATTGGTGGGAAGATGGAAAAATAGATTATAGAAAATATTTTAATTTTCTTAATTTTTGTTTGGTTGGGAGTGAAAAATGGAGAAATGAAAAATGTAATTTTATATAATTTATGCATATACCTTGTGTAAAGAATGATATCCAATTAAAACAAAAAAGTTATAAACCACCCAAAAAAAAAAAAATCATCAATAACCTAAATTTATTAAAAATAAAATCATGTCAGAAAAAAAAATCACATCTAAACAAAAAAATTAAAAAATGAAACAACAAAAAAAAAAAAAGTCAACATCCAGGGAAAGGACAAAAAAAAGAGAGTAAGAATTAGAAGAGAGTACCAAACACACTCTAAAAAAGTTTTAATTTTCTTTTTTTTTTACCAAAGTTTTTCTATCCACTCTATTTTACCTTCATACAAACATACTCTAAAGGAAAAGGTGAAAATGTTACCGGTTTAATTAATTTTTAGATCTTTAATGATTTCCTTCTCCAGGTACAAGCACCTAAAATTCAACTCACGTTAATTAGCAAGAAGTGAAAACAGTACTCATTTAAATTAAAAATTTCAATAATCAATTAACTTATATTATAGCTCTTGGGTCATTTCAATGCCGTCTTTGTGCGTTATATATACGTGCAATTTAGATCTAAGAACGAAGTTAGGTCTAATATATATAACTGGTCTTATGACCTAACTTAACCCCCCATTTGACACTCCATTCAAGATGCAGACATTGTTGAATTTCAAACCTTTTTTAGAATTAAAAAGGATTGAAAAGATGAACGACATAGTCCATTTCAGGGGCTGGTCACAACCATATCAAATATACACCTACACAATCTTACATCGCATTCTTATCACTTTCCTGATATGGACACCAACACTTACCCCCCGACCAAAATTAGCAGCCAATGAGCATTAGCAATTAGAGAAGACGTTACTAAAAAATGATTTCATCTGCGAGGTTATGGTAACTATTATTGCATCCGACATATTCATCATCTTCTCACAATCTATGGTCTTAAAAATCTCGCTCACAACATTTATGTCCCACAACTGTGTAGGTCTAGATATTGTAAGAGGAATGATATATGCCAAATGCATTAAAAATTATTGTTGGTTATGATACATCAACCTGTTAGGCGATGTCTGTATTGCCCTTGTTTTAGGGGCTTGGCCTACAGACATTTTACAAGAGATTTGAAACGAGTGTAGAACAAATCAATTAATCAACCCATTTTTCCCTATGGGAATTTCTGAACTAAGGAATTGCCATATCTAAAGATTTGATCATCTAAAATAAACATAGGTTCAGAAACCAAAAATGTTAATTCTCTATGCGACAGAAATGCAAAATCAACTGACAAGTCAGGTTGCACTTGCATCATCACAAATAGACAATTTAAATTTGAACACGTCTATCAGCCCTTTATGAGACAAATTATGAAGTAGAAGACTTGTTCCAGAACTGCAAAACACAACAATAAATAAACTATGAACACCTACAGGCAAGACAAAAGATGGTGCATGGCAGATGCCCCTCACTACCAAAGACGAGATAGCAAAACTCCAGACTAATGGAGCCAAAATTGAATTGTCATTAAAGAAACCACGAAGTGACAAAGTTGGACAAAGTACTACTTGAGAAACAACTCTGCAGACATTAACAAATATACTCCAAGCTGAAGTCTGATTTTTCCAAATGGAAAGTAACTCCAATTCTAGTCCTTTGAAGACAAAAACAGCTACTCCATACAAGAGAAGATGAAAGAAACAAAAGCTTTAAATCGAGATTCTCATAACACATTATGTGTAAAATCATATGAAAAATGGCTAAGTAACGTAACTGAAACATACCCCACAAGAAATTCACAAGAAATTCAGAATTTCTGTAAGATTGTAATATTGTACCTGCATTTTTTATGAATGAATATAAATAATAATGCCATTTCTTACCAACATTGGTAACATGGTTCATAGTTCACTCTACACTACCATTCACAGTACACTCAATTTGAAATCATTCAGTTGGGAAGAAAATCTCCAGCAGAGCATACCAAGTTCCTGAAACCCCAAGAACAATTCCTAACAACATAATCCCCACATCCAGAGTCCATCCTTTCCATCCTATCTCGCTTCTAAACACCTTTAAGTGAAACAAGGGAGGCAAAACAAAGCCCAAAGCCACAGCATACACCACTCCCCACCAAAGACAGAAGAAGTCAGCAAAATTTGGGACAGACAAAGCCACCAAAACTCACCAATACAACCAGCAACCACCTCAGCCACAGGCAGTAAGACCCACCCCAAAACCGCCTCTCAACAATCTCATAACTGGGTTCATCATTATAGGCAATGTAAGAACAAATTCACACAAAGACCAAGTTTAACGAGAGTGCTCACAAAGCCTCCACCCAAATTAGCTGTGATCATATCCTTTGTATCTTCTCCAAAAGCAAAGTAACCGAATGCTCAAATCCCCCATACATCAAGGCAATGAAAGCCATGGTCAAGGCCAAGACTTTCCCAAACTTGTCCTTATCTTTCATCTCTGACTCAAAGGCAAAGCCATCCCAACCCCTTCAAATGAATAAACAGCCACACCCATTCCATAAAAGAACACAGAAACACCCCCAAAGGCCTTCACAGCATGGCTCTGTTTCAAAAAAACCAACACATCCTCAACCATCACCACCCCAATTGCTCCAAGATCAACCACATCAGCAAAAATACTCAAAGGGGCTAAATGGGTCAAACTTGCAATTGAATTCAACCCCAACTGAAAAGGCAAGCACCCCCATATGTAAAAACTCTGGGTGCCAATCCCAGAATCGTGGTGCTCAATTACCAACATCAACCAAAGTATTGCCAATGAAAATCAAATAACCAACACAAAAGCCAGCTTGTGATAAAATAATCAGAATATCAACAAGGAATCTACAGTTGGGCCACAAACGGTGAACCCAAATCTCCAAAAAGATGCAATCTTTGAGAATCCATTAGAAGATTCAAGCTTCCGGCGAGTGTAGACCAAGAGCATCATGCAATAGTGAGTTAGAGCAGCCACAGAGAAAATCATGAGGAGGTTCATGACCCACCTGTGCGCTTGAAAGAATAGGGAAGGCCTAAAACACCAGCACCAACAATGGCAATGAAAACATTGGCAAAGGTCTTGGCTTGTGAGGACAAAGCTTGTGGTGAGTGACCAAGAAGAGGTGTGTCTTCTCTGGGTGGTGATGGAGCTTTCAATGCATTAGAGGAAGACCCTGCTTCAAAACCCATTATGTAAAACTCTGATTTTGACGCCAAAAAGTTTGTCTTTTCTAATCAAAATTTTGGTTTTGACTCAAAAAGTTTTGATTATTTGTAAAATTCTACAGAACTGAATGAATGAAAAAAATATGTCCATGAAAGAGAGAGAGGGCTCTGATTGTGTTTGTTAAGGCTTGGCAGATATATGCAAAGAGATTGAGAATTGGCAACGTGAATGGAGAGAAGGCTTTGGTTTCGGGTGTTTCAGTTTTCAGTTTGTGACAGAAAAAGTAGGTGGAAAATGGAAAATGAATGAGAAATCTTTATTGGCCGATAATTACCCGGCGGAAATCTAAACAGTCCTAGCTGAACTGGACACTTTTGTGGTTTACAGTTTTTATATGATGAAAATATCTGTGATTCTTTTTGGAAATAAAGGGCCATTAGTGGTTCCTTAAAATGTTGGGAAATGATTTGCTTATAATAGAATGGTAAGGCAGTTGATACTGTTGTTTAAACTATAATTTTTGTTGTTAAACAGTATATTACGTTAACCCAAAAAATAAAAAAGTATAATACTTTTTTATCTAATGTATTTTTACAATATTTAAACAATGTTATTAAAAATCTCTTACCAAATAGGTCTTAGTTTGAGCATGCAATGAATTTTTTTTTTTTTTTTTGGTCTAGTGTTATATATATATATATATATTAATTTTGGATAAGTTTGTTTGTTTGTTTTTTTTTTCTACAACATTTAAACAATGTTACTAAAAATCTCTTACCAAACCGGCTTAGTTTGAGCATGTAATGAATTTTTTTTTTGGGTCTAGTGTTATATATATATTTTTTTAATTTTGGATAAGTTGTTTGTTTGTTTGTTTTTTTTTTTAATAAGATATAATTTCTACTCTAACTTAATCTAAGTGTATATGTGTGTGAAACTACCTTCTAGAGACTT
Organism: Quercus suber; assembly: GCF_002906115.3. NCBI lineage: Eukaryota > Viridiplantae > Streptophyta > Magnoliopsida > Fagales > Fagaceae > Quercus > Quercus suber. The sequence goes on along the minus strand of NW_027069592.1, from coordinate 1,275,446 downwards.
GAACCCCGGCTCTTACCCCTACACCTTACAATTACTTATACTTGTGGAGTAACCATCGTACCAAGGGTGTGCGGTGGTGGATAAGTTTGTTTTGAAAATATGAATTAGTAGGAAAATGTCCTATCTCGTAGCCATTTTAAGTGGAGTTGTAGATATATTTTTACCGGATTGTCCTCAAATTTTTTTCCTATTAAACATAAGGTTTATGGATATTTCTAAACCACATAAAAATACTCCAATTCAAATATGAGAATTCTCTTATAAATAGTATATAGATTATATAAGAATAGAAGGTGAAAATTGTGCCAAGTGCCAACCTAATAAAGAGTTTCCCAACCCAAAAAAAAAAAACTTAAGATTTATAGAGATAATTGACTTATTAAGATTTAGATTAGAGAAAATGAAGGTTCTAAATTGTGCCAACTTATTTAAAAATTTATAATTATAGATTTTTTTTGAGAATTTTATAATTATAATTATAGATTAATTTAACCATTTAAATTTTAAATGGCTCAACCTAAACTTTATAAATAATTTACATTTACATTTTTTTTAATAGGAACCGTACATTTACTTTAACTTTAAATCATAACCATTAACTATGATTTAATGGGGAGGACTGTGCCAACTCATTTGGAGAGGATGAGTTAACTTTCCAAGAAAGGGTTTGTGGAGTTCAAGTGAAAGGCAAATGATATCCTTTATTTTTAAGTTCAAGAATTTGGTTAATAACCTTTCATTAAACCAATCTGAAATGCGCCAAAGGCCTTGTAGCTGAATTGGTACCTCCCCATGCACAAAGTGCTTGGAGGTCTTGGGGGGAAAGGATTCGAGCTGCGAGGTTAGCAGCATGTTGTAATGATCTCTCTAAAAGAAAAAAATCAATCTGAAATGCAAACATTGCTATGCTCTTCAAAAAAATCAATACAATTTGGCAAACATTCATATGCTTCTCTAAGGAGAACATTACCATTTAACTCACCCCAAAAAACATCAAAATTGGATTGAGAAGAGAAGTCTCAACCTTCTCCACCACAAAGATAACAGAGCTTGGTGTCATGAAAAGGAATCCATTGGTGCAAGATCCAACTGTTTGTTGCCAAGGAACTCAAATTTGAACCAATTCAAGTCGAATCTAGGCCAATCTTATACTAAAACAAAATCTCAAGGCAATACGTGCTTGTTTTGTAACTAGTTACATAAATAGTTACATAGAATAGAATTTTTATCTTATATTAAAAAAAGGAAAAAAGAAAAAAAGAGAACTAGTTACATAGATATTTTATATTTCTGAATTTCAAAATTATATCAACAGATTAAATATCTATATTACTGCAAAAGGTTCAAATGGTGCAAGTTGAAATTATTTAATTGTCAATAGGTCATAAAATCTAATCTTAAAAGGAATGCTAGAATTTTAAATACGTGCTTGTTTGATAGTAGTTGATATCATTTCATTTTTAGTTTTTGTTTTACAATATTATACCTAAAACAAATAATGTTTTTTATATAAAAAAATAGAAGCATTTACAAATTGCTCAAATAAATAGAATTGAGTCATATACTAAAGCATAACTTTTTAACTAAAAAAAAATTAACGACGGGACCAATAATGCTAATTTTTTAAACTTGTGCGATTTCTAGTTTTACTTTAAAGTCCAATAACTTTCATTTTATAAAACTTTATTACTTTATAAATTTTAGGGAACAAAATAATGTATATGGGCCAAATTATATTTCTCTTATATATAAAAAAATAAAACCTAAAAAAGAAAAAGAAAAAGAAAGAAAAAGAAAGTAAGAAGATGAAGGTGGCCCATGTTAGCAAGTAGTAATCTGTACTATCTATAAGATGATCCCTCTCTTTAAACTGAATTTTTATATGGTTTAGAATTATCTCTTAGGTTGAATAGAGGGAAAAAACTTGAGAATAACCCAGTTAAAATGTATCTGTAACTCTATTTAAAATACCTACTGTGGGGCCCGTGGACCTGATAGACTCGGCCCATCGGGTAGCAGGCCCAAGGCCCATGCCGAGGAGCACTGGCTATTCAAGGCTAAATTGGGGAAAGCTTTTTTTTCCAATCCACACCGAGGACCTCCTCATCCTCGGCCTGACAAGGGTGACTTTCGGGAAAGACCAAGCCCAAAGCAAGCTGTCACCCTCGCATTTAATGCATTCACCTAATCCCCCTGGCCGCATTAATGAGGATATAACCCCTTGGCAGGGCAACGTTGATCAGAATGAACCACTCGAGTACTGATAAGGCCTCTGATGGGACAGGCAGCCAGAAGAGAGGCAAATGAATGATTAACAGATGGAATAAGGAGATAGGAAGATGAAGACTATATAAGGAAAGCAAGTAAAGTAAAAGAAGGGGGGAAAAAAAGAAAAGAAAAAGGCTACCTCGGCCCCTGGCCGAGGAGCATCCTCCCAGTTGTATAGAAACTCTAAGTATCTTTTTATAAATGAAAGTTCATGCTTGATGAACGACGGCCAGCGCCTAAACCTTTAACCCACTCTCTATAAATTTATTGTTTGGGCTGGATTGGGCTGAAAACCCATTCGTACTCAGGGTCAATCCAAACTGAGTCCCTACAAAAAAAAAAAAAAAATCTAATGCCCATTTGAAAATCCGACTTAATTGTGAGATTATTAAGATGTTATAATGTGTGGTAGAATGTATTGAGTTTTAAGTAAAAAACTGATGTAGCAATCTCTTATTGAATAATATAAAACATGAGTTTTACACCTTATCTTTTCCAAATTCGGACTCTTTATAAATTGCCAGGTATTGAGTTGAGAAGATAAATTTTGTCCAAGTCTTAATATACCTCTCTATATATTATCTAGTTTTTTCCAATATTCAAATCACGAATATGTTGATCAAGAATATATTACGGTTTCCCACAAAGAGTGCATAGGTCAGCAACACTACTAAATCTCTACAAACTAACACAAGTTTGTTGCTTCCCTTAACACGAAGGGTCCTTCCCATTTTGGTTAGAATTTAGATGGTCCTACCCTACCTCTCATGACGTGGTCTATTGTCTTCAATACAAGCTATCCTTCAACAAAAACCCTGTCTTTAGTTGTCCTGCCATAAGCTTCGGTCATCCTTTGCCTGCATCTGCGGCTTTGCTTTTGGGCTTCCTCCCTTTTTTTGTCCAACCCTTCTAGGTCCTCGCATCTTTCTGCTGCAAAGACTTCCTTCTCTTTTTCCTTCTTTCGTGTTTGCATAACCCTTAAAGTAGGTATCATCACTTCTGCTGGACTCATCACCTCCGTTCCATACACTAAAGAGAAGGGGGAAAATCCTGTGGTAGATTTGGCCGAGCTCTAGTAGGCCCAAAGGGTGTCTGATAGATGCGTTACCCATCCTTCGATGTATTTCTAGCTCATTTTGCTGATAATCTTGATGAGAGTTTTGTTCGTTGCTTCCGCCTGCCCATTCCCTTAGGATAATAAAGGGATGATCGATGGTGCTTGACCTAAAAAAACTACAGCATCTTTCTTACTTCTCAATTGACAAATGGAATACTATTGTCACTTATGATCCTGTGAGGTGCCCCAAATCGGACAATTATATTTTCTTTAATGAAGTTTGCCATAACGCCACCCATGGATTTATGGAGTGGTACAACCTTTACCTATTTAGTGAAATATTTTGTAGCCGCAAGAATCCATATGTACCCATAAGAATGTGGATTAACTGGTCCCACCAAATCGAGCCCCTAAGTGTGAAAGGGTCATAGGGTGACCATGCTATGTAAGCTTTGTGGGTGGATGTGGATCAAATTGGCTTGCACTTGGCAGTTGTGGTATTTTTTTCACAAATTCTGTTGTATCCCTTCTCATGGTGGGCCAGTAATAACCTATCTACAGCATGCACTGATATAGCTTATTCTCTCTTTGGTGCTCTCCACATTCCCCTGTGTGTACCTCCTTTAACATTTATCCTGCCTCTTCGGGATCCAAACATTGTAATGGGTCCCCATCGTATCCATTTTTGAAAAGAATTCTTTCATGTAGGAAGTAGTGGATTGCCAGCTTCCTGAGTTTATATCTTTCACTATGCTTCTGTGGCAGGACGCCTCCTAACAGATACTATATAAATGGGCTTCCCCAATCTTCATTGGCAAACACGGCATAGCTTTCTTCCCTATCTATGGCCAAATGGCAGACCTCACACTAGGTTTGGACTAGGTCTACGTCCTTATCCATGTTTGGCCAATAAAAACCTGCCCTCTAAAGCCCATAGTATAGGCTAATCTCGTCATAAAACTCGCAGGTTTTGCTGTACACTTCCTTTAGTTTTCATTGGGCCTTTTTATGCTCCACATATCTGGAAAAAATTTCTCCTGGCATTCTACGATACAATTCCCCTTTCATCAAGACATAGTCCTTTAATGTTTTTAATTCTGCCACATCTCCCTTCTTTAACAGTGCTTCCTTAATGGGAACCCTCCAATCCTTTTCACATCCATGCTTTTCCTGGAACCTTTCTTGAAGTATTTCAATGGTGGATTCTCTTTACTTGTTAACTTCAACTCTAGCACTACTCCCTTTGAAGGCTATCTATGAGCCTAATGCGATTAACGCATCTGTGTACCGATTCTCCCTCTCCAGAGCGTGCTCTATCTCAAATATGAAAACCCTTTCTTCCATTTTTTGGGATGACGTTTTGTACAGGGCCAGACTTGGTTCTTTTAAAGAGAAACTCCCCTTAGCTTGGCAGACCACCAGATTGAAGTCACTTATCACCTTCAAATGTTTGATCCCCATCTCGTGGGTCATTGCAAACCCAGTGAGATAGACCTTGTATTCTGTAGTGTTGTTTGAACATGGAAACTCTAACTTCATTGAGAGCACCATGGTTTTTTCTCCTTCATGATAAAGGACCACTCCTACGCCTCCCAAATTTGCTATAGAAGAGCTATCAAACTTCATCACCCACTGTTCTTCAGTCACTTCTGCTACAGCCACTTCTCCTAAAACCTCATCATCTAGCAAGAATACCACTTATCCTAGAAATTGGGCCATAAGTCCGCTATGGCCTAACTCTTCACCGTCTTGGGTGTTCCTGCCTTCAGGTCATATTGCAAAAATTGTAACAACCACTAAGATATCCTACCAAAAAGAATAGGTTTTTGGAAAGGAGCTTTAATCACGTGGGATTTTGTCATCAAATGTATCTTATAGGCCAAGAAATAATGGTGTAGTATTTGCGATGCATAGACTATTCCCAAGCACGCCTTTTCCACTCTGGGGTAGTAAGTCTTTGTCTCCCTTTGGGTGCAACTTATGTAATAAACTGGCTGCTTGACACCACCTCCATCTTCTTGGGCTATCAAGGCACCTATAGCAGACAAGCTTGAGGCCAAATAAAGTAGCAGTGGCTTCCTTCGAATTGGAGCTTGTACCGTGGGGAGGTTCATCATGATCTGCTGTAGCTTTCGAAAAGCTATCTACTATGCCTATCCCAACTCAAAGCATTGTCCCTTCTTTAGCAATCTCGTAAAAGCTGAAGTAATTGATGCTAGACTAGGGATGAACCTCCTGATGTAGGAAACCTTTCCTAAAAAGCTTTTCAATTCCTTTACTATGGCTAGTGGCTTCATGGTCGCTATTGCCATTGCTTTAGTTGGGACTACTTCTATCCCTCTGCTGTGGACTAGGAACCCCAAGAATTTTTCCACAGACACTCTGAATGTGCACTTTAGTAGGTTCAACCTCAGCTTGAAAAGTCTGCACCTTTCAAATGAATTTCTTAACACTTTGACATGATCTTCTCGTCTTCTCGATTTCACGACTATGACATCCACATAGTCTTCTAGTTCGTGATGCATCATGTCATGGAATATGGCAGTCATCGTGCGCTAGTAAGTTGCACCTGTTTCTTTCAACCCAAAGGGCATCACAATGTAGTAGAAATTACCTATGGGTGTCCTAAAAGTGATTTTCTCTGCATCCTTTGGCACCATTCAAATTTGGTTGTACCTGCTGAATCCATCCATGAATGAGAACATGGCATTCCCTACTGCAAAGTCTATTAATAGGTTTATGTTGGGTAGTGGGAATTCGTCTTTAGGGCAAACTCAGTTAAGATTTCTGAAATCAATATAGCATTGCATCTACCCATTTTTCTTCATTATCGGTACGATGTTGGACAACCATCATAGGTGTTGGATGGGTTTGATAAAGCCAGCCGCTAACAACCTTTTCACTTCTTTCACTATCTGCCCTTCTATTTTGGTGTGAAACACTCTAGTAGGCTAAGCCACCGACCTTGCCTCAAGATCTACATTGAGCGTGTGTCCCACCAATTCTGGGTCTAACATAAGCATCTCACTGTAGTCCCATGCAAAGACATCCCTAAACTCTTTCAACAGCAGGATCAATTCTACATTTTCTTTCTCTGACAACTTTGAACTTATGGAAATTTTTTGGCTTCTGTAGGTCCATGCCCAAGTCAATTTCTTCTAATTTTTCTTCTGCCGTCACTTACGCATCTTTTTCTATTGCAACCTCTCCTTCACTTTTCGTGTTGCTTTCTTTTTCTGAATTTTATTGAGCCACACAACACACTAAACTCTTATGTCGTGACCCTCGTTCGGGACCCCTTTGCGTACTATTGGTGGGTCCCACGTACCTTCATTACTTGTAAACTATGCTACCATCAGGCATTCGAATCCTAACGCATTGCAGCATACCACTTAACTTTGAAGTGGGCACTTCTTTTCTTTTCTTCCTCCACATCAGCAGCTCTCTTAAGTTAGGCTCTAGGTCATCTTGGACGTCCTTCCATCTGGGGACAAAAGTTCCTTGTAGTTTGGACACCAAACTTTACCAGTCGGTGCCCATTCATCATAGTGTTAGGGTTTGTGCCCTAAAATCCAATTTATTGGCATGTCATGAATAATTAAGTTGCTTAATTATTTGAGACCATTTATGAACTAATGGGACATTATCTTAGTCCATGAGATGCATAGTATGTGATTTATGTGAAAAGTCACAGAAAGATATAAATCACACGTCCTTTGTAAACTCAGAATTTTAGTTCGTAGTCAGTGATGAAATTGGGCGTTTCATCTGCGAAGACTATAACATATCAACTAAGATGATTTGTCTTGATCATGGAAGTGGAGACTTCTAGTTGGTATGTTGATATGTTTTAAGAGTTAAGACATATTGAACTAGACCGCTGTGAGATTTATTATTCTCCTAATGACTGTCAAATGAATAATAAAGCTCACGACTTCTATTTACATCAACTCTAAATCCTGAGAGAATAATAGACCTGATCATGAGATGTAGGTTGCTTTGATATATCAGGAGTGAGATCTATAAGTTATGGTCAAAACCTCATATGTTGGGCAGCTGCATTTAGTGTTGATGGAACATATATTCTCAAGATGGAATTCATAATCTCTTAATGGAGATATAAAATATTCTCTTGAGATAAGTTTAATGGGTTTGGTTATTTAGAGTGTTGGGCCCAACCACTTTAGTAAAAAGTTACTAAAGTATATATTTATGGAATTTGATTTCATAAATATATGATGAATAACATAAAAGATTAAACCGGGTACTCAAGGATTAAGATGTAGTAACCTTCAAAGTGGCAGTCAATATTACTGACTTTGTGTTACTACGAATATTTTAATGAAGGGGTTGAATGTATAATAAAGTCTTGGGATATAATTTATAGATAAGGCCTAGAGTGCAATTATATTCTTATAGTGGTATTGAATATAATTAATGGTAACTTTGGACTTGTCAAGAGTTGACGGAAAAGCTCAAGGCCCATTGGAGCTAATGTCTTATTGGTCCCCTTGATCCCATCTCAAGCCACAAACTAAAGCCCAATTGGGTAGGCCCAAAAGGCTAACCCAATTAGAAATCAGTCATTATTTAATAAGTGTTATTAAACAAAGAAACTATGAGAATGGTTTTAACGTACGTAAGATGAAAAGAAAAAGAAATCAGTTTTTCTCCACAAGGAAAAGAAGAAGGATTTTTCTTTGAGAATCTACGTACAAAAGACTAATTGAGAAACCACACATCTTGGGCACCATGTGGAATTGAGATGAAGATTAAAGGTATTCTCAAGTTTGTTTTTGAAATTCACTGCACCAAGGTACGCTTTCTATTCTTTGATTCTAGAATTCTTGGTTACATGTTTATCTTTCATGATTGAAGTAGATCCGTGTTTTTGTTGCTTCCGCTGCGTGTGTTTTTGTATGAGATACAAAAACCAGATTTCTCCAACACATAGAACATGGTATCTACTAAATGGGCTTCTGCTTGCTTAGATGGTGACAAGTTCATTGTTATCCGTATCATCCTACCATTCAATCTCCCCTTCACTCACTAGTAATAGGTAGACGGAACTAGACGATGCTTGTGCAACCATGGTCTTCCTAATAATATATAATATGAAACTTCTGTTTTCACCCCATGGAAATGAGCCATGGAGGCTATCAGCCCTATTTTCAACCATAGCTGAATGTGGCCTACGGTATACTCATCTCTTCCTCTGAACCTCATTACTTCCATTGGACATCCCTGAATCTAGCTTTCTAAAATTCATGCTGCTTACAAATGTACTAAATGGGATGAGATTCATTGAAGTGCCCATATCAACTAGGGCTCTCTTAATGGGGATTTGGTTTATAGAGGCTGCTAAGTAAATGGGTCTCCTGTGGTCTAAATACCCCACCTCCATGTCCTTGTCGCTAAAGGTAATCTCATTGGCATCTCATTGGAAAGCTTTGTCAACTCTGGTTTCCACCGTGAGACATTCTACTTTTGCTCTTGAGGCTATGCTTACTAGAGCTTCCATGGCAATTCTTCATTCATTGGCTATGAATTCTAGCTAATTAAACAAGTTATTGAACCTAGAACTTTTTTGCAAGGTGGGAATGGCTGTGGCAAGCAGGGCTGAACTTTCTTCTTCATCCTTTCCCGAATCTGTGCAAATAACAACTGCTAGGACTCCCTTTACCTTGTGGTTTGGGATTGGGTTTCTCTACACTTCTAGCTAGGACAGCTCAAGAGTTCCCGCTCTAATTCTGCAGTACACTAGCCTGCAGAGTGCCTAACATTCTGCGGTAGGATGTTGCACATAATTATGCAAACGATAGAAACATGTGTCCCTCCATTCTTCCTCAGTGGGTTCTCTAGAAACTTGATTAGGTTTGTAAACCCCATTTGCAATCCATTTGTCCAGGAGCACATCCAGCTCCTTTGGTATACATGGTAGTGGTGAGGGATTCTCATACTCCCTTCCATCTAACTTCCTCTTTTTCTCACCAGTGGATACTGCTATGGCCTGCGGCATGGATCTTTGCTCCTTAGGCATGTTAGAGCTAGGCTTGACTGATTGAGCTGTCTTTCTAGCTTTTTGCAATAGTTGTGCGAATTGAAAAATTTCCAAGTCTTCCAGGACAACTTTGTACTCCATGATCATGTTACCCATGCACATTTCCACCAATGTCTTCTCCTCATAGTGATAATAGCAATGAAGGGCTATGTCTTCGAACCTCTTGATGTACTCCATCAGGTCTTCACCATTCTTTTGCTTAGTTCCTCGCAAAGTTGCAAGCATTACTGTTTCTTCTTTATGGAAGTACTTGGTGCAGAACATGTCTACCATATTGTTGCATGTCGGGATCGACCCTGGTTTCAAGTCAATGTACCATGTGTATGCCCGGTCACATAATTACTATACTTAATTTGTATAACCAAGCCATGATTTGCATTAGTCCCTATTATTTATCTTTACATAATTTCTTGAATAATATGTCATTCATTGTGTGTAATTTTCTACTTTTAGGAAATCATGTGAAGAAGATGAGTTTACAGGAGTTTGTGAGAGAATGGAGGCCAAACTAGAAATAAAGAGAAGCTAAATGACCATGCTTAAATGTCTAAGGAGGTATAGTTGGAGTGCTTCAAACGTCCACCATGTTTGGAAGCGTCAAATAAGGAAAGAAATTAAAGAGGCAAAATTTGAAAAGGAAAAATTAGATTTGAGCACTGATCAGTATTTTTGGTGTATCTCTCTCCTAAAAAATCCAATTGACACAAGGCTAGATTGGTTGGAAATGTGACTCAAATATCTACAACTTTCTAGTTTTGAGTTTTTCGAATTCACAACTTTTCAAGGCCAAAATTAACTCACAAGTTACTGCTATAAATCTGGACGAAAATTAAAATAGTAAAAGTTTTATTTCCTTTGGACGCTTGGACGTTAGGTTTTTGAAGGGAGGCTGTGTAGAACTAATTTGGCAGAGAAAACCTCATATTTTCCTTTCTTTACTGGCAACCTAAACTCTTTGCTAGGGCTAGGGGTTATGTTTCTTCTATACGGTATGAATATTCAATGTGATTCTTTGTAGGATTTTATCAACAACATATTTGAGTGTTCAATTAGATTTATTTTGATGTATTAGTTCTTCCATGTTTTTAATAAGTTCAGTCATGTTTTTCTTAGTGTTTAGATTAATTTCTGATAGTTTCAAACAGAAATTAGGTTTTAAAATGAATAGGTTTTTCTAAAAGCTTTTCTAATCGCATTATTAATCTAGGTTATCATGCGTTCTTGAATTGTCTCAGTTCAACTGAATCATAAGTATTTAATTGTATAAGAACAATTAATTATGAAATATATAATTTCTTAGATCACAAATATTTTCGTATTGATATAGGGAAACACCCCGATGTCCTAGTATTTACATTATTGACTTAAATTACTGTAATTCTTGTTTGCAATTACCGGGAAAAAGTTATTGTTCATCTTCACCAATTTTTTTTTTTTTAATTACATTGTCTTTGAATTTACCCCACCCTTTGTGGTTCACCCTTAATACTTCGAGAATTATATTACTACGATCTCCTACACTTGGGAGTGAGGAAGCAATTTTGGCACCATTGCCAGGGAGCTGCTGCATGTTCAGAGGCAATTTTTGGAAGCAAAGCACAACCGGTGGAAATTCTTCTATTGGTAACTTTGTTCCATTTTCTTTATCCTTTTTTTTTTCTTTTTTTATTTATTTTAAATTTGATTTGATTTGATTGTGCATTTATTGTTGCATGAGCAATTGGGTTATGTTAGGACATATGTGGTTCACATGTTAAGAACATATGTCATGATTTTATGTAATTAGCTAATTCTTTGAAAAAACACACTTTACCTGTATTTGGGTAGATCTAGGATGTGTTGAAATACCTCAAGAAACCATGTTTCAAGATCAAGTGTTGAAGCCTTCAAGTCTGTCTAAGATTCAAGCTGAAAAGTGCTTGTCATTAAATCCCGACAGCTAGCATCTATCGAGACCTGTAGAGCTGTTCAGCCCCGTGGCACGACAGCATCTCGACAAATAGGGTATTTGTCAAGGTTTATGAAAAACATAATTTCAGTTTTGTGTTGACTCTAATCCGTGATTATTTGTTTAGGCCTTCTTTTCTCCTAACCCTAGACATATAAAATGATTGTTTTAAGGGCTGTCAAAGAGAACACAAGTTGCACAAATATTGAGCAAAGTCTGCTTAAGCAATTTGTGACCAGAGACAAAGTTTTGCCTTAGTTCTTCTCTTCTGAAGAAGTTGTTGTGTATGTGCACCTTTGGGTTTTGTGACCAAGCATCTTCTTGATCTTCATCGTGGATGAACTGAAAAACTTTACAGCCAACAACTTTCTCTAATTGGTATTTGAAGTCGCGTATTGGGATCCGCGCATTGGTTAGTCACGTACTTGGGAGCCGTGCATCAAAAAGGGGAAATTTTCACTACAGAACAAGTCCAAATGGGTATTAGGGTAAGGGTTCAACTCTAGGTTGGTAAGATACTTGGGATTTCTGTACTTGTAACCACTTGTTGTGATAATAGTAGAATTTCAGGAGTGATGACCTGAAAATCACCCGATGGGGTTTTTGCCGTCAGGTTTTCCCCATTCGTAAACAAATCACCATGTTATTTATTTTCTGCTGCATAATTAGTTTATTGGTGATTTGTTTTTGCTACCACGCGTTTGCTTATTAATTTGATTAATCAATTAATTTAAATCATAAGGGGTCAATTCGTTTTTGGCCTATCAAGTGGTATCAGAGCAGGCACACTCTGATTAGGTTTAATCTTTGTTGTGTTGATCAGCTGACCCTTGTTGTCATGGTTGTAACCGGCTTGAAGATATCTTTATTTTCAAATACATCTTGTTTTTCTAATCACTATTTGTTTGAATGTCTCAGAAAATACAAGTCTAAAAGTTATTTGAATTCTTTTATGATGACTATTGGAAAAGATATCAGTTTGGCTAAGTAGAAACTAGACTGTCTCAGAATGAAAATGTGAAAAGGAGTTCATCTGAGAAGAGTGAAAGTTAAAGGCTTAGCTCATAAAAGGCAGTTGAGAGAAAGCACCTTTCCCATTGATTTGTTATCTAAGCACGAAGTGTGTTTTATGATGAAGTCTGCATTTAAAGTGATGGGCACATGTTTGTGGTACCTTGACAGTGGCTACTCAAGACACATGACTGGAGATTGATCTTTCTTCAAGGTTTTCGAGTCTAAGAAAGGTGGCAATGTCACTTTTGGTAATGAGAGCAAGTCACAGATTAAAGGGAAAGGAATCATCTCTCTACCTGGATTGCCGGACATTACAAATATTCTTTATGTAGAAGGTCTAAGGGTGAACTTGTTGAGCATAAGCCAGATTTGTGATCAAGACCTCATAGTACTATTCTCAAAGGGAAAGTGTCTTGTCATGGATGAGTCTGGAAAGCAGCTTATTAGTGGTGTTTGTGTTGGGAAAATCTGGTTGTGTATCTCATACAAAATACACGCAGCAGAAGCAACAAAAAACGGATCTACTTCAATCATGAAAGATAAACACGTAACCATGAATTCTAGAATAAATAATAGAAAGCGTACCTTGATGCAGTGAATTTCAAAACCTTAGACTTGAGGGTACCTTTAATCTTCATCTCAATTCCAAGTGGTGCCCAAGATGTGTGGTCTCTCAATCAGTCCTTTTGTACATAAACTCTTAAAGAAAAATCCTTCTTTTTCTCCTTGTGGAGAAAAAATGATTTCTTTTTCTTTTCGTCTTATATACGTCAAACTATTCACTTAGTTTCTTTATTTAATAATTCTTATTAAATAATGACTGATTATCTAATTGGGTTAGCCTTTTGGGCCTACCCAATTGGGCTTTAGTTTATGGCTTGAAATAGGACCAAAGGGAACAAATAAGACTCTAGCTCCAATGGGCCTTGGGCTTTTCTGTCAACTCTTGACAAGTCCAAAGTTACCATTAATTATATTCAATACCACTATAAGAATATAATTGCACTCTAGGCCTTATTAATAAATTATATCCCAAGACTATATTATACATACAACCCCTTCAATAAAATATTTGTAGTAATACAAAATCATAAATATTGACTGCCACTTTGAAAGTTACTACATCTTAATCCTTGAGTACCCGGTTTAATCCTTTATATTATTCATAATATATTTATGAAATCCAATTCCATAAATATATACTTTAGTAACTCTTTACTAAAGTGATTGGGCCCAACACTCTGAATAACCAAACCCATTAAACTTATCTCAAGGGAATATTTTATATCTCCGTTAAGAGATTATGAATTCCATCTTGAGAATATATGTTCCATCAACACTAAATGTGGCTACCTAACATACTGAGGTTTTGACCATAACTTATAGATCTCACTCCTGATATGTCAAAGCAACCTACATCTCATGATCAGGTCCATTATTCTCTCAGGATTTAGAGTTGATGTAAATAGAAGTCATGAGTTTTATTATTCATTTGACAGTTATTAGGAGAATAATAAATCTCACAGCAGTCTAGTTCAATATGTCTTAACTCTTAAAACATATCAACATACCAACTAGAAGTCTCCACTTCCATGATCAAGACAAATCATCTTATTGATATGTTATAGTTTTCGCAAATGAAATGCCCAATTTCATCACCGACTACAAACTAAAATTTTGAGTTTACAAAGAACTTGCGATTTATATCTTCTATGACTAAATCACATAAATCTCATACTATGCATCTCATGGACTATGATAATGTCCCATTAGTTCATAAAAAGTCTCATATAATTAAACAATTTAATTATTTATGACATGCCAATAAATTGGATTTTAGGGCACAAACCCTAACAATCTCCCACTTACCCTCAAAGGCAATTTACCATATATCCGACCCTTATCTCCCTTTAAAGTAATTCATAGTCCCTCTAAGGCAAGGTTTGGAAACAAGTCTCAGCCAAATTTAATGCATAAATTATCTTTTCTACTACTACTTTTCACATACTCATATCTCTCCAATGAGATGATACTTACGCTTAATGTGTATCTTCGCCACCTAGGATGAACACATATCTTGAAGTCCAACTTCATGAATCACAATCAAACTACAAGTCAGTATTTGTACATCCAATATCTATCAAAACCTCACTTTTGTGGACAAGCATATAAACTCTCATTCTCCTAAGATATTTGAGTATATGCTTTGCTCTCACTAAATTAAGTGATCTTTGATTCACTTGATATTTGCTTACTATGCCCACCGCAAAATAGACATTTAGCCTAGTATTTAGCATAGCATAAAGACTTCCTATCAATTTGATATAAGGAACCGTCTTATATGGTCTTCCTTTTATATGTCTTAGGACTATAGTCCCATATAAAGGAACTTCAAACTTAAAAGGAAAGAATCCTTTCTTGAAGTATTACATGCTATACTTGGCTAGAATCTAATCTATTTAAGCAGTTTAAGATAGACCCAACATCCTAATTTTTGAATTATAACAAAGTTATGATTCTTAGGATGTGACTAGTCTTTCCCAAGTACTTTATATCAAACTGGACTAGACAACCAAAATCTCCTTTGATGACAATAACTCTATATCGTTCTAAATGATTAGAATGTCATCAACATACATTAAGAAATTTATTATTCTATATAGCCTTTACACACATAAGGCCTTTTAAATACTTGATCAAAATTAAACCATTTGATTGCTTGATCAAAGATGATATTTTATGATTTAGATGCTTGCTTTAGTCCATAAATAGATTTTAAGCAACTAGCATACTAAACACTACTGGTTTTTTGCTATGAACAAGTCTAGTTACATCATATAAATGTCTCCCTCAAGATTGCTTCTAAAAGAAGCTTTCTTAATATCCATTACCATATTTCATCCGAATGAAATATAATGGATGAGAGAAACTAGATAGAATCAAACTTGACTATTGGTGAAAAAATATTTTTATAGTCGAATCATTTCTTTTTGAATAAATCTTTTCACCACTAGTCTTGACTTTGAAGGTTTGCACCTTCAAATCTATCAATCTCATTTACTTGTAAACCAATTTGAAAACAATAGGCTTAATGAAATTAAGCGCCTCTACAAGTTCTAGACTTTAAATAGAATCTAATTCTATTCTCATAACCTTGAATCAGTAATCCACATTCATATCATCTATTGCCTTTACGTAGGACTGAGGATCAAATTCATATCCTTATGGAATGACTTCAAAAGTTTATCCCAAAAGTATGAATTTATTTAGTAATCCTTCCACTACGATATTATACCCGTGTATTAGCTATATATCTAGAATAATGTCTTGTGGTGTGTTTAATATAACCATCTGAACGGTTTTAGACCCCTTAGAACAACCAGATTGGTTAGCCTAGATTAATTAGCCAAGTTGTTACTTAGTCAAATTATGCAATACTAGGTTAAAGCAATCAAATAATCATATCAAAATAATAAAGCAGCGGAATAATAAAAGACACAATGATATGATCACCCAAGAAACCACACGGTAAAAACCTAGGGAGGATTTGACCCACCGATTCTCAAGGCAAACCTGAATCCACTATGAAAGAATCGAAGTTCATACAGAAGGACTACAAGCTCCCCGCTCGACTTCCTAATGCTACCCACTAGTAGAACTTACTGACATGACCACGTGCAAGCTCTGAATCCACGGACTCCTTCTTCCTTGAATTCTTCAATCAGCTACAAGCACCCACGCTTGATATTCTTTAAACTTCAATGGTAGCAACCAAGTTGATCATCAAGATGTTGATACTATCTTTAACTTGAAAACCCTAAGCTTTGTGTAAAGGAAAGCTCCTCTAGATCTCACAAGAGATTTACACAAAACAGCAATGTATGAGCAACAATACAACTGGAGCAACTCTGAAAACGTGGCTAGGGTTTTGCCTTATATACCTAGGGCTTTGCCTTATATACCTAGGGCAAAAACATAAAACCCTAAATGTTTAATGAGTTAGGGCTGAGTTGAAAATTCTGTAGAAAACGCAATCTGGTCGACTTTCGATCGATCGAATCTATTCTTCGATCGATCGAGCCAGACCAAAATGCCCCAATGCATCTACAGTCTCTCGATTCCAACTTTACAATAATTAAACAACTTTGAGCACACTATAACAAGACTAAACATATCGTTTTGATCATGGTTTGCCAATATTACAAATTAGAGTTCTAAATACATAAATTCCTAAACCTTTAGAACCTAACAAACTCCCCCTTTGGCAATTCGTGACAAAACCCTAATTAAAAGCTCAAAGTTTTATAAGTAAAAAGCCCTTTACAAATATAATGCTTATAAACTCAAATTCAACCCTAACTACTATCCATCAGTTGCAAGTGTAGACAGCAGCTTAGTTGAATCAACCTGTATATTCCTGAAATACTCAACAAACGCATAAACGCATGTGTGACAGAAAAGAGTAAAACAACAGGTATAACATTCTTGTAAGATTCACACAACACAAAATAAAGACATATATGAATGAACAACTCATAAATATAAATCAATAAGCAGTGAATCACAAAACAATAAGAATCAATGAATATAACATGTATATCAATCAATGTTACTCCCTCTAACATGAATATCCCCAAAAAATGATATACAAAGTGAAGCACCTAGATACAATCTAAAAACTCCACAAGCTCCTCACAAACAAAAAGTAACAAAAAAATCTCCCCCTAACTACAAAAACTCCTCTACAAGTCAAAACTCCACTCTCCCTTTTTGTGACGGAATGCCAAAGGGCAATCACAAGTTGCCATCAAAAGGAGGTGGTGAGGGTGAATGAAGACACGCAAAGTCGGCTCGGAGAGCACGAATCTCATCTAGTAAGTCCACCAAAATCTAGCCATGAGCCGCCTGAACGGTCATGACAGTCTCCAGAGTACGACGAACATCAAAGTCGGCCGAAGGAGGTGGAGGAACATCAGCAGCAGCAGCATTATCACCAACTGGATCAGGAACATCCTCACCAGCAAGACCTGTAAAAGAAGAAGGAGGAGGTGCGCTACTAGACGGCTCAGACCTAGGATGTTTAGGACCAGCTCGAAGATGAGCGGCCCTCTGTCTAAGAAAAGACGCACCTATGGGAGCTATCACATGAACGAGCTCAGAGGAAGGGAAGCCACTAAGATCAAGATAAAGCAAAATCCTATGAATGAAAATAGGATGTACAAGAGCATGAGTAGTAGATGAACTCCTATAAACATCGTTCAAAGAACGAAGAAAGAGATGGGGAAAACTAATAGGAGCATCAGTAACCAGGGCGTACAAAAACACACACCTCTCAAGAGGAATGGTGTGAACATGAGAAATGGGCCAGATAGAATGACAAGCTATCCTAAAGAACAGATAGTGCAACCCGGAGAGTTCAGCAGAAGTTATCCTAGGATCAGAACCCCACTGGACAGTAGTCCCAGTGATGTAAGACAAAACGTCGCTCAACTCGGGAGACTCGTCGTACGGATAAACAGGATTCTGGACCAATGGTACCCCTAAAGCAGCAGCCACTACCTGAGGAGTAATGATGTACTCTACGCCTCGTACCCAACTCTTTACTAAAGTGTTGGAATCATAGATGCGGATAGAGATGTTCGAAAAGAACTCTCTAATCAAGGCAGAAGGTGGAGGAGGATCAGAAACATCCACCAAGGGTAACCAGCCCCGACGCTCAAAGTTTGCCCTAATAGCAGGATCAAGTTCATCTAACAAAACAGAATGCTCAGCCCAAATCTTTCTCCTAAGGTTTAGGTTCTCAAAAATCTCTTGGTTTTTCTCACTCGGAAACTTCTCACGGTCAAAGGAAGGAGGGGACAGAGAAGAGGAAGGAATAGTCCTACGAGCTCTAGTCTTCCTAGGCATGATGCTAAGGAAAGGACAGAGACCCAAAGAGAAAACCAAAAGAACACAAGAAAACAAAACCAAGGGCAGACTGCAAGTTAGCACAAAAAAACAATAGAATGAAAATCTATATGATGCATGAACAAATACAATGCCATGATGCATGTACTAATGCAGTAAGCAATTAAGTTCAATTGAGATTAAATTGACAAAATTGGCTTGAGCAGGGAATTTCTATCAAAAACCCCAAAAATTGAAAACCACTTGTTGAAATTTTTAAACAAATTAATGAATTGAGCATTACAAAACACAGCACATAGATTATAATGCTTAATTACATCAACACAACAAGCCAATTTCATCAAATTCTACCAATTTAACAAAAGCCCCAAATCGGATCAAGAACAAACCCTAGATTTTTCAATTTTTCACCAAACTCAAAATTGATCAAATTAACAAGCAAGGATCATGTTTATGATGTGTCCCCACAAAAACCCAATGATCAATTGCACAAAATAGGGCTTGAATCAACAGAGAATCCCAAAAATGCTAAGTTCGAAAATCTCCCTCAAATGCATGGATTTATGCATGAAATCATGAAAAAAAAATTCAAAAAGAAGGGTAAAAGAGTCTTACCGGCTTGAGGAAAGAGATTCTTTGCAAAAAATCTGAAGGAAAACGACAAAAAATTGGAATAGTTGAACTTGCCAAGTCGGAGAGAGAGAAAAGACTTTTGAAAAGTATTTGAAAAAGTCAAGAACAGTGTTTTTAAAAACCTGATTCGCGACTTTCGATTGATCGAAAAATACATTCGATCGATCGAATGAGACAGTCATTTTTAAACAAAATAAAGCACTTTTTCGATTGATCGAAAATCAGACTGGATCGATCGAAATAGGCAGAGGCTCAGAAAATTTTTGAGAAAAATCAAAGATTTGAAAAGCACAAACCATATTTTGAAAATAACTCCTCAAAGCATTAAGTTACAAAAAAATGCATGAGTATGAGATGGAATGCTTTTTCAAAAACCCAAATTTTAATCCCAGTTTCTTCAAAGATAATTTCAGCCATTCTTCCTTTCAAATTCACAAGCAAAAAAAATGTTTTGCATAATTCTCAATGTATCTTCAAACTTGGTTGGTCAGACCAAAAACACACACAATAACATTTACAAAATTTAGCAAAGAGTAACTTGTGTAGTGTGTGCAACTAACATAAACTTGAGATACGTGTGAGGTGATATGTGAATAGCAATCAATCACAAAGTCTACAAAATCCATCACATAGAATTTAAAAGAGACTATCACCTAAAGAGTTACATCCTATAACTCCCACATCTCCTAGAACAAAAGCTTGCAATCATGTAAGTTTCTTATATTTTTGCCTCATTTTTTTTTTTTTTTTGTGAGATGGCATCAAGCCTAATAGTACACACTAATTTTATTTATGTGAGATGACATCAAGCCTAATAGTACACACCAATTTTAAGCATTAAGCAATTAAAGAGGCTACACCTTATGTTCTTTTTGTGCATGTGCTACACTTTCTCGAGCACAAAATCTTACGATATGCACTAAGGTGTTCATGATTGGCTAGTGAACAGTGGTGAGATGGTTATTTATGCCTTTCTCAAAAGGATCAAGTCCGACAATCAAATAACATGTGACTTTAAGATCAAGACAAAATGATTAAAAACCATACACATCTTTCCCACACAACATGCACTACAAAACTTTAACTAGTCAAGTGCAATAAATAAGCTCATCAAAGCTAAACAAGGTACATAGAACATAATATGTGTAAATAAATTGACCAACCTTGTTTTCAAAAACCAAGAAAACAACGTCAAACACATTTTTATTTTCTCCTTTACTTTTTTTTTCTTTTTTTTTTCTTTTTTTTATTATTATTTAAGAGAATAAAATAAATCCTAGAATGAAATGCATGAATGTAATGCAATGCAAATCCTAGAAACAAAATAAAAGAAACATAAAAAACTAAAGAACAATGGTCACAGAGGAATGAGCAATGAAGCACAAGGACCATGTCAGAAAGACTCAATTAGGTCGAGTCTTTTGCATCCAAAACCTTTTAGATGCATCACGAGCATTGGAGTTCTTATTCATATTCGAGTGATTTCTAACTCCAGGATTGGAATAAAGGTTCAACACCTTCACTAATTCACCAATAAGTGTCATAGGATCTTGTGCTTGAGACACAGACACTTTTGGTTTGTTTGCTCTCTTAGCAGCTTGAAGCTTGTAACAGTTAGGACGAATGTGTCTAGACTTACCACAAAAATGACAAACCCAAGCAGGTTTACCATGCATCTTGTCCTTAGAAAGGGTAGGTTTAGTTTCTCTCAAATCAACCCTAATCTTCTTAGGAGGTGAAACTTCTATGGGTTTGACTACCTCACTCATAGGTGGTTTGACAGTTTCACTCACAACCTCACTCACAGAAGGTTCAGAAGAAGATGAAGGAACAAAATTCGTGGAATGTGGTGCAGAATCAAAGATGCTTTCAACATATCCTAAACCAGATTTATCAGAAGGATACTTTTGAACATTCAGCATGTGATCAAGTTTAGAACTAACAGATCTAGCAACAGATAAATCATGTTCCAAAGTTTTAACTTTATCAAGCAAAAGCATGTTCTCAGATTTAACATTGTTCAAAAGATCATTAGCATCAAACAGTTTAACAAGCAAATTTTTCTTTTCAAGCTCAAGAGATTCAATTTTCTTCAGGCCAAGTTCTACATTCATAGCATCCCTTGCAGCAATTTTGCAAAGTTTATTATAGGCCTCTTGAAGATCTGCATTCTCAGAGAGTTCCCCATCAAAAGGGTTCTCTTCAATAGATATGCTTTCATTGACTACAGCTGTAGTAGTGAAAGCAATGAAGTTTCCATCCTCATCACATCCGGACTTATCATCAGAAACCTCATTATCGCTAAGGGTTAAAGCCACAACTTTACCCTTAGTCCTCAAGAATGTAGGACATTCAGATTTCACATGACCATACCCTTGACAGCCAAAACACTGAGGACCCAAAGAATTATCTAAAGATTGACCAAATTTTTCTCTAGATTTTTCAAAGTTATTAACCTTAGTGGGATCATTCTTTCTAAAATTTCTAGGTTCAGCAATGTATGTACCTCTTGCCTTTCTGTTGGTATTTCTAAGAAAGTTTTTGAAGTTTTTGGTAAGATAGGCAATCTCTGTAGCAGAGAGTTCATCATCAAATCCACCACCATCAACATCATCAACTGACTTAAGAGCCATTGATTTGGATTTGTTCACTTTAGGTAGGTCAAACTCATAGGACTGAAGAGATCCTACAAGCTCATAAACAGGGATGGAGTCCACATCCTTGCTTTCAGTGATGGCAGTCACTTTGGGTCTAAAGTCTTCAGTTAAAGATCTAAGTACCTTCCTAACAATTTTAGGCTGATCATAGATTTCACCCAAATTAAAAGCAGAATTAACAATATCATTCTGTTCGGCATAAAATTCATCAAAGGATTCATCATCAAACATCCTAATGCTCTCAAACCTAGAAGTTAATTGCTGCAGTTTGTTTATCTTAACTGCCTTTGTGCTTTCATGCACAGTTTGGAGGATTTTTCAAGCAATATGAGCAACCTCAACATTAGAGATCCTCTTAAATTCCTCCATAGAAACAGCATTAAAGATGGCATTCATAGCTTTGCTATTGAAGCCAGCTGCTTCTTTTTCAGAAGTTTGCCACTCACTCACAGGAGTAGTGGGCTTCTCCCATCCATACTCAACGGAATTCCAAACTCTCTCATCAATGGATTTCAGGAATGCTTTCATCCTTACTTTCCAATAAGCATAGTTATTCCCATCAAAGTGAAGAGGAACAACAAGAGAGTGTCCATGCTCCATGACAACGGGGGTCAAGGATCAGCTCAGAGATCAAAAAATCTCAAACAAAAGAGCTACCTGCTCTGATACCACTTGAACGGTTTTAGACCCCTTAGAACAACCAGATTGGTTAGCCTAGATTAATTAGCCAAGTTGTTACTTAGTCAAATTATGCAATACTAGGTTAAAGCAATCAAATAATCATATCAAAATAATAAAGAAGCGAAATAATAAAAGACACAATGATATGATCACCCAGGAAACCACACGGTAAAAACCTGGGGAGGATTTGACCCACCGATCCTCAAGGCAAACCTGAATCCACTATGAAAGACTCGAAGTTCATACAGAAGGACTACAAGCTCCCCGCTCGACTTCCTAATGCTACCCACCAGTAGAACTTACTGACACGATCACGTGCAAGCTCCGAATCCACGGACTCCTTCTTTCTTGAATTCTTCAATCAGCTACAAGCACTCACGCTTGATATTCTTTAAGCTTCAATGGTAGCAACCAAGTTGATCATCAAGATGTTGATACTATCTCTAACTTGAAAACCCTAAGCTTTGTGTAAAGGAAAGCTCCTCTAGATCTCATAAGAGATTTACACAAAACAGCAATGTATGAGCAACAATACAACTGGAGCAACTCTGAAAACGTGGCTAGTGTTTTGCCTTATATACCTAGTGCAAAAACATAAAACCATAAACGTTTAATGAGTTAGGGCTGAGTTGGAAATTCTGCAGAAAACACAATCTGGTCGACTTTCGATCGATCGAATCTATTCTTCGATCGATCGAGCCATACCGAAATGCCCCAATGCATCTACAGTCTCTCGATTCCAACTTTACAATAATTAAACAACTTTGAGCACACTATAACAAGACTAAACATATCGTTTTGATCATGGTTTGCCAATATTACAAATTAGAGTTCTAAATACATAAATTCCTAAACCTTTAGTACCTAACACCATCTCATTTCCAAATGTACTTTATAGTTGTCCTATAACAAATTTTGACATTTTTCTTCTAGAACAATCTACCTTTACTTTGAAAGAGCCCTATTCCTCCTTTATGTATGCACTAACTTAAAGAAGTCATCGGAACTTCATTCCTTTACAAAAAGACACCCTAGATCATACTATCCTCTAAATAGGATTCATAGATTGTGAATATAACAAAATAATGGTTCTAAAAGCCCATCTTTCACCAATCTTGAATACCATTTAGATTAATAAGATCTAGACATAAGTGTCAAAACATACAAAACCAAAGGATAGAAACTTTCTCTTTAAAAAGTAAAACATATAAATTTGAATCTAGAAAACAATCATAGACAATGCTTAGCTTTACCAAAACAAAAACAATTTCCTTTTGGTCATGCTTTTGAGACTAATTTCCTTTTGGCAATTACTAGGGCAACTAACTTGTTCAACTGTTTGGTATTATAATTCCTCTTCTTATCACCCTTACCTTTCGGTTGAGGCTAAGAATTTGAATTAAATCATATTGATCCTAGCCTTAACTTTTTAGGATGTCTTCCATTACGTAGAATTCACTAATCAATTCAAATAATATAAAAAAAAATTATTTTCAAAACAATCTAAATTGATCAAATGATTCTAACAAGGACTTGTGGATCACATCCACATAAGATTAACATTTAATCTCTACATCCAATAATTCCAATTCATTTTTAAAATAAAATATTTTCATAAAATGATATAGAATTGGAACTTCTTAAGCTTTTCTTAGCACTCAATATGATTCATTCCAAACATCTCATTTAGACTTGATATAAATTCTAAGTTTAGTACTAACTCTTGCATCTCATGCTATAACACAATTGAGATAGAAGTCAAGGTAACATATTAGCATTTCAATGGAGACTATGATCATATCATAAGCTATCTTCCATAAATGCATCATGTATAGGAAATTATGACAATGCTGAATCGAAACATGANTGAAAATCTATATGATGCATGAACAAATACAATGCCATGATGCATGTACTAATGCAGTAAGCTATTAAGTTCAATTGAGATTAAATTGACAAAATTGGCTTGAGCAGGGAATTTCTATCAAAAACCCCAAAAATTGAAAACCACTTGTTGAAATTTTTAAACAAATTGATGAATTGAGCATTACAAAACACAGCACATAAATTATAATGCTTAATTACATCAACACAACAAGCCAATTTCATCAAATTCTACCAATTAACAAAAGCCCCAAATCGGATCAAGAACAAACCCTAGATTTTTCAATTTTTCACCAAACTCAAAATTGATCAAATTAACAAGCAAGGATCATGTTTATGATGTGTCCCCACAAAAACCCAATGATCAATTGCACAAAATAGGGCTTGAATCAACAGAGTCACAACTAATAACCTAGCACTTGATAAAGACTCTAATCTTATTAGAATCACTAACTAAAATGGAAGTCCTAAACTATTTAGGATTCCTTAAACACTAATGAATCAAAAATTAGTTATATAGAACTCTATCCTTAATTTACTAGATAAAGTATTCTAATCTAATTAGAAACTATATAACTTTAATTAGAATTTTAATCTCATTAAAAACCTCTAATTAAAATAAATTAAGGACTTTTAATCATTAAATGATTTAGTACTAAAAGTTCTATTTAACTAACATCTTTGATCTCATTAGGTCTATTAGTTAGAACCATGCGTAATCTAATCACACATAACCTTGCTCTTAAAAAACTTGAAAACACTTAGAAAAAATTCTGATTTTCTTTCTTTCGATCGATCGAATGTGCCTCTCGATCAATCGAAAAAAATAAAAAATTCGAACTTGACCACCTGACTTGTTCGATCGATACTCAATTGCCTTTCGATCGATCGAAAAACAAATTCGATCGATCGAAAAACAAATTCGATCGATCGACTATCAATCGAAAATCAATCTAATTAAAAGGTCTGATCACTGTTTCACTCGATCGATCGAAAGTGATTTTCGATCGATCGAAACTCGTGAAACTCGAATTTCTAGAAATTTTCTAAGGCAATTTTCTAGGGTTTTTCTTGAACAAACAACTAATTGTTTTTGACATCTTCATTGTTCTCTTCCAAAAACACTTTTTGATTTTATCAACGAAGACTTTCAGATCAAACATTAGGGTTTTCAATATCAAGATCAAGAACCATAATATGCTAGAGACCATTGAAAACACAATCCTAATCTCATTAGGAATAAATCTCATAATCCTAGCATTAACTTACTGTTTGATCATAAAAAATAAAAAAAATGCAACTCAAGCAACAATACTCGTTCAACATTCAGATCTTAATACATATAAACATGCACTGATATCATGGTTTGAACATCCACACATTAATATATATATATATATATATTAATCAATTCATGAAGTTAGGACTTGAATCCTTGATAACATATAAATATATATACGGATTCAATATTCAAAGCGTTTATATATAAGATCAAGTCGTCCATATTTAATATACTATAAACCAATGTACAGTATATCCTTTTATGACTGTGCCGACTTGCAATGTTTATATATAGGATTGAATAGAAATAATAAAGCATGACTTGGCACCGTATCAAAGAAGCATAATCATGGACCACTGTGTTAAACGTGAATCAATACTATGGGTCCGTTTGGATAGCACTTATTGTTGCTGAAAGTTGATAAAAACTGATTGTTGCTGAAAACACTGTAGCAAAATAATTTTTAAATGTATGAATAGTATTGTGGGACTCACTTTTAATATTAAATATTGCGTAAACAGTGCATGAACAGTGCAGCACAGTACATGCACAGTAAATTTTGTCCCCAAAGTCAGCAAGTGCGGCCAAAAAAAAAAAAAAAAAAAAAGAGAAAACGCAAAGCTGGAAACGCACCGCGAGGAAACGCGCTATCCAAACTGGGTCTATGAAAGCATGGCACCGTATCATAATGAACAAGAACATGAACCACTTCGAACAACTAAGCCCAATTGCCAACAACTGAAGCAGTTCAGTTACATTCATATTCACAAAATTTAAACGATGTCTTTCATAAAAGAACACTGTTGTACAGAAATTTTATTGTAGAAAATAAAAACACCAAGAAAACAATTTTTCTTTAATTCTAAAATTCAATCACATGTTATACAAGCATGATATTGAAGACCGCTCTGATACCATTTGTTGGAAAAATCTGATTTTGTATCTCATACAAAACACACGCAGCAAAAGCAACAAAAAACGGATCTACTTCAATCATGAAAGATAAACACGTAACCATGAATTCTAAAATAAAGAATAGAAAGCGTACCTTAATGCAGTGAATTTCAAAACCTTAGACTTGAGAATACCTTTAATCTTCATCTCAATTCCACATGGTGTCCAGGATGTGTGGTCTCTCAATCAGTCCTTTTGTACATAAACTCTCAAAGAAAAATCTTTCTTTTTCTCCTTGTGGAGAAAAACTGATTTCTTTTTCTTTTCGTCTTACGTACGTCAAACTATTCACTTAGTTTCTTTATTTAATAATTCTTATTAAATAATGACTGATTATCTAATTGGGTTAGCCTTTTGGGCCTACCCAATTAGGCTTTAGTTTGTGGCTTGAAATGGGACCAAAGGGAACAAATAAGACTCTAGCTCCAATGGGCCTTGGGCTTTTCTGTCAACTCTTGACAAGTTCAAAGTTACCATTAACTATATTCAATATTACTATAAGAATATAATTGCACTCTAGGCCTTATTAATAAATTATATCCCATTACTATATTATACATACAACCCCTTCATTAAAATATTCGTAGTAATACAAAGTCATAAATATTAACTGCCACTTTGAAGGTTACTACGTCTTAATCTTTGAGTACCCAGTTTAATCCTTTATGTTATTCATAATATATTTATGAAATCCAATTTCATAAATATATACTTTAGTAACTCTTTACTAAAGTGGTTGGACCCAACACTCTGAATAACCAAACCCATTAAACTTATCTCAATGAAATATTTTATATCTCCGTTAAGAGATTATGAATTCCATCTTGAGAATATATGTTCCATCAACACTAAATGCGGCCACCCAACATATTGAGGTTTTGACCATAACTTATAGATCTCTCCTGATATGTCAAAGCAACCTACATCTTATGATCATGTCCATTATTCTCTCAGGATTTAGAGTTGATGTAAATAGAAGTTATGAGCTTTTTATTCATTTGACAGTCATTAGGAGAATAATAAATCTCACAGCGGTCCAGTTCAATATGTCTTAACTCTTAAAACATATCAACATACCAATTAGAAGTCTCTACTTCCATGATCAAGATAAATAATCTTAGTTGATATGTTATAGTCTTCGCAGATGAAATGCCCAATTTCATCACCGGCTACGAACTAAAATTCTGAGTTTACAAAGAACTTGCGATTTATATTTTCTGCAACTAAATCACATAAATCTCATACTATGCGTCTCATGGACTTTAATAATGTCCCATTAGTTCATAAAAAGTCTCATATAATTAAACAACTTAATTATTTATGATATGCCAATAAATTGGATTTTAGGGCACAACCCTAACAGTTCGCACTTTAGACAACTGTTATGGATTGGTTCCTGATGCTGATATTATGTGTAATGGCATTCGTTTGCCTAATGAAGATCTATGGCATCAATGAATGGGACATGCTAGTTACAAACATCTTTATATTGTATCTAAGCATGAATCAGTCTTGAGGATACCAAAACTTAGTAAAATGAGCAATGTGGTGTGTGGACCATGTCATCTTGGAAAACAAACGAAAGCTAAGCATTCGAGTACTAAGACATCAGCTACATCTAGACCATTGGATCTCTACATTTAGATCTTATGGGTCCAACTAGAACTGAGTCTCTTGGTGGTAAGAGATACATCATGGTTATGGTAGACGACTTCACTAGATACATTTGGGTCATTCTCCTACGATCCAAGTCTGATGCTCCTGAGCATATTGAGGCTTTGTGCACAAGACTACAGAATGAAAAGAGTCTAAAGATTGATCAAATTCAAAGTGACCATGGTAAAGTGTAAGATTGAAATTTATCAACCATCTTGTTGGCTTTATTCCGTGCCAATTTGCTTGTAATTTAAGCACTTAGTAACCCTATATTTAGGTGGGATCATTGTAAGGGTAGTGTGTGAGATGATGTGAAGAAAAACTCAAGTATGTGCAAGAAGGCAGAGTTTCACGGCTAGGACTCGCAGCTAACTCACAGCTTGCAAGCCGTTAAATGTTGGCATGTGAGATGCACACAGGGAAGCTAAAGGGTCGCGCCAGCTGTCGCACTATAGGACAAAAGTTCTAGGCTACCCAGGCCGTTACGTTGCAACTTGAACTCGCGACTTGGACAAGCCACGAAGTCAAGCCGCCAATCTGCCCTATTTGGCAAAAACTAACTCTTCGTATTCCAAACACACACCACTATATATAGACCCTTATACCCACTAAATTGATAGAGCTTCGAAAGAGAATTTTTGTGAAAGAAACCCTAGAGAAAAACAAAATTGCCTCATCCCCAATCTTTACTTTAGAGACTCTTCAAATTCCTCTACTCTCTTCCTCTCCATTGTCACGTCCTTGAGAGGCCATTGACCAAATCCTTATCTCACCACACCCACGTCTGTGAGAAGGTTCATTTGGTGTTAAGGGAAGTAGTTTGGAAGGAACCAATATACACTGGTTGATGCTATAGTCTAGTAACGGAATCCGGTAAGTTAAAGAAGTTTGGAGGGCTTAGGTACTTGGGTAGATTAGGCTTGGAGGGTCTTTTGCTGTTCATGTATCCCAACTACATTCTTTAGTGAATTATTTACCGCTTGGAGGGCGGCAGAGAGGTTTTACGCCGAGAACTTCAGTTTCCTCTTCGATAACATATCGTGTGTTGTCCGTGTGTTATCCGTGTGTTTGCATCTTTCCTTCCTTTATATTTACCTTATATTTACTACTGTGGATGTGTTTATATTCGGCTTAGATTGTTTATCAATTCCGTTGTAAGCTTGTTATCATGTTCCGCACATTAACTGTTTGATATAAAGCTTGAATTGGTAATTTTGTAATTAGGGGTCCAAATGTTCAAAGGTGTTTTACACGTTTTTGAACTTTCAATTGATATCAGAGTGGGTACACTTGTTGTGGTTTAATTACCTGAGTGTGATCCTTGACTCCTTGTTGAGATGGATAGGTCTCAATCTCTCAATTTTTCACCATTTTTTTATGATAATAATTATCCCTTCTAGAAAGTTAGAATGAGGGCATTTCTATGCTCTATTGATGACACCGTGTGGGATGCGGTTGAAATAGGTTGGACCAGGCCAGAGGCTAAAAAATCCACCTGGGATAAGGCAGCTCTTGCAGCAACCAATGCTAATAGTAAAGCGTTAAATGCTATTTTTTGTGGTGTGTCTCCTGATGAATTCCACAAGATCTCTCATATGACGGTAGCCAAGGAAGTTTGGGAGATTTTGGAGACTATATATGAGGGGACTAAGAAGGTGAAGGACACAAACCTCCAAATGCTTACCACCAAGTTTGAAGAGCTCAAGATGGGTGAAGATGAATCGTTTGATTCATTCTATGGGAAGCTCAACGAAATTGTTATTGCTAAGCTCAATCTCGGTGAGAAGATTGAGGATACTAGATTGGTGAGAAAAATTTTGAGGTCCTTACCGGAGAGTTTTCGAGCAAAAGTCACAACCATAGAAGAGAACAAAGACCTGGATGAGATCAAAATTCAAGAGCTGATTGGGTCTCTCCAAACATATGAACTAGGACTGCCTTCCCACAAGACGAGTAAATCGCTTGCTCTCAAAACCATCACCGAAAAAATGGATGATCCTTCCGAAGAAGAAGGAGTGGAGAAGGAAGTAGCGTACCTTGCGAAAAACTTCCGAAAATTTCTGAAGATGAAGAATAGTGGGAAACCATTCAACGGAGGGAAGTTTCCATCCTCAAGAGGTGATAGGAAAGACTTTAAGAAAAGTGAAGGAAAGGATTCTTAATCTCCTGCGAACGTTGTGTGCTTCGAGTGTAATGGACATGAACACTTCAAAAAGGAATGTCCTAATTACTTGAAGTCAAAAGGAAAGGTCTATGCCACTACCTTAAGTGATATTGATTCATCAAATTCTGACTCTGAAGATAGTTGTGATGAAGAAGGAAACTACTCTACATTCATGACCATTGCACATGTGGAATCCTTGGATGATTTGGGTTCACTTGTGAAGGAACTTGGCGAATATTCTGATTCGGAGTCTACTGGGATTGTTGAAGAATCAGAGGCTGAAGAAGAAGAAGATACATCTAGTCTTCAAAAGAATTACACCTTACTTCTTGAAAAATCAGGTGAGTACACCAAGGTGGCAAAGGCAGCTATGAAGAAAATGAAGAGAGCTGAGGAAGATTACAAAAGCTTGCTGGTCAGATACAAGGAGGCAAAGTGTGAGATTGAAGCCCTTAATGGTGAGCTATCAGAAGCTTACACAAAGATGAGATTTCCTGAGCAAGAGGTAGTGCAAGCTCATGCCAAGATAGATAGGGTCTCCTCCAAGAAGTTAGATGATGTTATTTCATCTCAAAAAATTGCCTCAGACAAGTCCGGGTTAGGATACACCGAAGGAAGTAGCTCGTCAGCCAAGGTCACAAAAGAAGTGAAGTTTGTGATGGCTAAGGAGACGACTATGGATAGGTCTAGTCCTGAGAAAATTAAGGTTGAGAAGAAGAAGAATGTGATTGATCAACGGGTGATAAATAAGTCCCGTAATCAATCAGAATCCAGATATGGAGCTAGAAGGAGATCAATTCCAAGATCATAACAGGGTCCTAGAACGAAATATGTTTATCACTATTGCAGATTGCAAGGACATACCAGACCCAACTGTCAAAAGCTAAGAGCAGACAACAATGCAAGTGCACCTCGATCACGAGGAAGAAGAAAGGACATGAGGTCTTGGGGTGATGAGCAACCAAGAAGTCAAAACCGTGAGCCATGAATGATGGACGTGATGAAGATGATCGGTGCCTTCACCAATTGCCTGGAAAGCTTCACACGAAAGTTTGATAGTCCTAATTCTCGTACCCAATCCGTTAAGGATATCACCCCAAACGCACGTGACGTGTGGGTGACGAAGGGTACTCATGCATAAGCATTACAACATGTCCATGCATCAATACTTCCCATGTTTGTGATTATGCTTGGTTGTGTGCTTCTTGCTAGCTTTTAGGTTGTTATTTTGTGTGTGTTTTTGTCTTTGGTTCAAATTTTTTTACATTTTTTGTTATGCTTTTGATCATTTTTTTACTGCTTTTGTGTCAAAAATCCAAAAACACATAAAAAGTAGAAAATTCAAAAAGATTGATCGGCTTTGTTGAGTTTTGTCTCAAAGCATGTTTTGCCTTGTACTTTTGTACTAATGGCTTTGTGCATTTAATGAGCTTAGCTTGTCTCTCATGCACTCATATCATTATGGAAGAAATTCTGAAATCTGTGTGACTGTTGTAAATAGATCTTCAATCTTGTCATGAATAATTAGTGAATGGTTTTGTAGATCTTGAGACATGCATAGACTCATGCTTATATATCTTCCCACTTTTATTTTTATGCTTAAAAGAGCTCTCTAAATGTAAATCTCCAAATGAAAAGAGATATAGAGCTGCAAAAGCTTGTCGCACATACTAGTATTCAACTTGGAAAATGGGAAAGTGACCAAATTGAAATGTTTGTTGCCCAAAAAGCCAAAGGCTAATTCATCAATTGAAATATCAAAAATTTCAGGCATCTATCTCTCAATGAGACTCTCTTTGCTTAAAAATGCAAATGATATGTTGAATATGGAGCCAAATGAAAAGCTTCAAAGAATTGTTATCAAGTGCTTGTGGGAGGTCATATATGCATGTTTCTATAATTGAGATAGGTCACATTATCTAGTGCTAGTTGTGTATGCCTTGATTGAATTGATCATTGAAGTTTCACTTTAGACTAAGGACTATCTCATTTTTTATAACCACACATATCACACAAGTCTATGTTCAATGAATGCCATATTCATTTGTGTGATTGTACCTGATTAAATGTGTTTTCACATTTTCAATCCTTGTTGATCAAACTCAAAAATATTTTTGAGTGTTTTAATTTGTTTTTGGAAAGTGTTTTGTTTTTACAAAATAGTCAAAATTTTCAAAAACAGTGTTGCCCTGTTTTGGCGACTAGGTCACGGGTAGGTCTAGTCGCATACTCCAGTCGCGAAACTCACTTCGAGAGTTTTCGCGGGTCACTGGCAGGTCAGCATCCCAGTTGCGAAAAAGACTTAGAAATTTTTTCAAAATTTGTGTTTTTGCATATTTCTCGGCTCAGTGTGGCAACTTGATTCGCGGGTGGAAGGTCCAGTCGCGAGGGATACACAGAGATTTTCACAGCTCAGCTCGCGACTTCCTTGCGGGTATACCTTCTAGTCGCGAAAAACACTTAGAAGATTTCTCAAGAAACTTTGTTTCACAGTGTTTTGCGGCTTACCCTGGCGACTTATTGGCGACTTGTTCCAGTTGCGAAAAACGCTTGTTTTGCGTTTTAAAGTCAGTTTTCAAAAACTTTTCAGTTTTTCCCCTGAATTTCAGTGACTGTTCATTGTCTTATTCATTTCTCTCACTCAAACACTCCGTGTCTCACTGAAAAAGATTCCATTTTTGCATTATGTCTTCCTCAAATACCAAGAAAAAGGTATGGGTTTTCTTGTTTTCACTTCACATTTCAAGATTTTACTGTTAAATTCTTGAATCTGTGTGTTTTGATGTTGGTTTGGGTTTTTGAAGTGTACGAACAAGGGTATAATCAGTGTTTGGGGTTGTTTGATTGAGGCTGTTTTCTATTGTTGCTGAATATGTTTTATATCATGTCTTTGCTTCATTACTCTAGTATTTGTTCTGACTAGTGTTATTTGTTACTTTTTGTACTCATTAGGCTTATGAGTTTGGGAGTTTCTATGTTTTACTATGGATGAGATTAAGGCATTTCAGTTTGTTTGAAGTTTTGGATTATGTGGCTTGGATTTTTTTTTGGGTCATCATATCATGAGTTTGGTGCTGTCTTTGGGGTTATCTTGCATCTGTCGTACTCATTTTGTCATGCCTTCATCTGTCAGATAGTGGTTTACACTGTCCTTTCTATTATTTAGTGCTCCAGCCTGCATCTATGATCTTGGTTGACTTGTTCTTCAAATCTCTAGTTATGAACTGTTCTTGGCTTGTGAGTTGGCTTAACACTCTCTGTTATTGTATTTATAACTATGATGTTACTAACATGAGTACACTTCTACATATTGTGTTGTTGCTTTTGTTGTGGCCTTTTCTGCGTGTTTACAAATGCCTCCTACTCCCACAAAGAAGAAGACTCCCGCTCAAAAATCTTACAAGAGAATGAAAATGGACCCTATCCTATTTAGGTCTATTAAACACTTTAAGAAATATAGGGATTCCTTTTCAAAAGGAACAATAATTCAGGAGAGATTTGTAGATTTCAGGGAATTGAAGGACACCTTCATTCCAGAGTGTTTTGAGGGTAAAGGTTAGGAAAAATTGATGAGTGATCTTCCCCCTGTTTGTGACCCTCTAATCAAAGAATTCTATTCAAATGCAGTGATAAGGGAGGAAGAGTTGAGTTGTTGGGTGAGACGAAAGGAATTTACCTTAGATGCTCGTGATATTGATAAAGTTTTAGGGCTAGAAGGATTGGAGGATTATGAATTCACTAACTACAAGGACAGAATGCTTTCTCTAGAAACTGTCCAGAAAAGAATTGGTGGGGTTATAGAAAAGAGATGTCTCAACACTTTTGATTTTCCTAAAGACATGAGGTGTTTGACCACCATTATGATGTACAACCTATATCCTATAAGGAAGATGACTACACTGACAAATGTCAGAGCTATCTTTCTTATGGAACTTAAGGAGAAAACATTCATTGACATCAGTTCTCACATCTTTGATACTATAGTGGATGAGACTAGATCCACCTCCAGACCCAAGCTGATATTTCCCAGTCTTCTCATGAGGATTTTCAGAGAAAATGGTGTTACAATCCCTCAGGATATCAGTCCTTTGCCTCCTCTATCAGCCATTAACAAATTTACCCTCACAAGGATCCAAAGTCGTCTTCCAGGAGAAGAAGGGGATCCTATGAAAACTGAAGCAGAGGCTGTAGGACAATCTTCCACACCAAGAAGAAGAGTCAAGAGGAGCAAGGCTTCCACTTCATCAGTTGTACCTCCTGATGCTTTTCAGATCATCCTGGAAAGACTTGATGGACTCCGAGAAGTTCAGAATCAGCATACTGAAAGGATGATAGTAATGCAGGACTAGCTAGATGTAGTCTCAGCCAAGTTTGACAGCATTCACACTAACCAGAATCAGTGACCCTTTGGCCATTCCGGTCAAAAAGGGGGAGAATTTTTGTTGGGCCAGCACTTGAAGGGGAGTGCTTATTTAACGGGGAGTTTCATAATCCCTATTTTTTTGGTTATAGTTATGTTACCTTGGGTTGATTAACTGTTGTTGTTTTTATTGGTTTAAACTCATAACTCCTAAATGTTTGGTTTATGTTTATACTGTTGATATTATTCAGCTGCATATGTTCTGATTAAGATGGTTTGTACCCATGTTGCTTATGTAAGCTTTAAGGGTTTGTTTATGCACTTTTGTCGGCCTTTGTGATTTGTGCCATGCTTTATACAGCCTTTGTGCTTTGTTAAATCAGTACTTCTAACCTAATGCTATGCATTCCTTTTTAAGTACTGTCACTCTTGTGCCCATGTAGGATTTTTCCAAGATGCACATACTTTCTGATTTGTGCATTGGTTGAGTGTTGGTCATTCAAGTGATTTGCCTTGAGTTAGTTAACTTGAATGTTCGGATGTTCATTCCAAGTGTGAATGAGCATAGTGATCACTTGGTTATAGTGATTGCATGTTTTGGTCTTGCCATGGTTTATTGCTTTACTCCATGGTGCTTGATCACATTATGCTTGCTCCATTTACATTACAAGTTTTTCTGCATACAATGAACTTATTGTGTTGTTATGTTTCAGGAGTTCTTGTTCTTATGGTTCTAAAGCTTCACAGATTCTAGAGTTAGGTGTGAGTGAGTTTTCCAACTGTTCCTAAATCACGCGTTAAGTCTAGAATTTGTTTTAGGGTTTTGTCATGGAATAGTCAAAGGGGGAGATTGTAAGGTTGAAATTTATCAACCATCTTGTTGTGCCAATTTGCTTGTAATTTAAGCACTTAGTAACCATGCATTTAGGTGGGATCATTGTAAGGGTAGTGTGTGAGATGATGTGAAGAAAAGCTCAAGTATGTGCAAGAAGGC
Source organism: Quercus suber (assembly GCF_002906115.3). Lineage (NCBI taxonomy): Eukaryota > Viridiplantae > Streptophyta > Magnoliopsida > Fagales > Fagaceae > Quercus > Quercus suber. Next base: position 1,239,926 of record NW_027069592.1, on the reverse strand, counting down.
AAAGTTTCGCAGCTAGTACTCGCGGCTTGCAAGCTGCCAAATGCTGGCACGTGAGATGCACACAGGGAAGCTGAAGGGTCATGCCAGCTGTCGCACTACAGAACGAAAGTTCCAAGCTAGCCAGGCCGTTACGTCGCGACTTGAACTCACGACTTGGACAAGCCACGAAGTTGAGCTGCCAATCTACCCTATTTGGCAAAAATTGACTCTTCGTATTCCAAACACACACCACTATATATAGACCCTTATACCCACTAAATTGATAGAGCTTCGAGAGAGAAGTTTTATAAGAGAAACCCTAGAGAAAAACAAGATTTCCTTATCCCCAATCTTTACCTTAGAGACTCTTCAAATTCTTCTACTCTCTTCCTCTCCATTGTCACATCCTTGAGAGGCCATTAACCAAATCCTTATCTCACCACACCCAAGTCTGTGAGAATGTTCATTTGGTGCTAAGGAAAGCAGTTTGGAAGTATACATTGGTTGATGCTATGGTCTAGTAGCGAAATCTGGTAAGCTAAAGAAGAAATAGGTTCAGCGTAACCTCGTTAGAGTAAGAAGCTTGAAGGGCTTAGGTACTTGGGTAGATTAAGCTTGGAGGGTCTTTTGCTGTTCATGTATCCCAACTACATTCTTTAGTGGATTATTTATCGCTTGGAGGGCGGCGGAGAGGTTTTACGCCGAGGACTTCGGTTTCCTCTTCGATAACACATCGTGTGTTGTCCGTGTGTTTGCATTTTTGCTTCCTTTATCTTTGCCTTATATTTACTGCTGTGGATGTGTTTATATTTGGTTTAGATTCTTTATCAATTTCGTTGCAAACTTGTTATCATGTTCCGCACATTAACTGTTCGATATAAGGCTTAAATTGGTAATTTTGTAATTGGAGGTCCAAACATTCAAAGGTGTTTTACACATTTTTGAACTTTCATAAGAATTCAAGAACTCATATATGGAGTCCTTTTGCACAAGATTAGGTATATCTCAAGAATTCTCTGCTCCTATTACTCCTCAGCAGAATGGTGTGGTAGAAAGAAAGAACAGAGTTATTCAGGAGATGGCTAGAGCCATGTTGCATAATAAAAATGTGGCTAGAAAATTATGGAGAGAAGCAGTTAACACTGCATGTCATACGGTTAATAGGGTGTACTTCAGACCCGATACTAAAAAGGCTCCTTATGAGTTATGCAAAAGGAAGGAAGCCAAATGTGAACTATTTCAGAATCTTTGGAAGCACTTGTTTCATCCTTAAGGATAGAGAGAATGTGGGAAAGTTTGGCTCTCGGAGTGATGAAGGTATATTTCTGGGTTACTCTTCTACAAGCAAGGCCTATCGGGCATACAACAAAAGAACTATGAAGGTAATGAAGACAGTAAATGTTGTCACTGATGAGTCTTTATATTCCAGTTCTGGGAAAGGCATCGAGGAACTTCCCAAGGAAATTCTTCCTCCTGAGCCTAAGGAAGTTCAAGACATTAATGTACTCCATCAGGTCTTTGAACCTCTTGATGTACTCCATCAGGTCTTCACCATTCTTTTGCTTAGTTCCTTGCAAAGTTGCAAGCATTAATGTTTCTTCTCTATGGAAGTACTTTGTGCAGAACACATCTACCATATCATTGCACGTCGGGATCGACCCTAGTTTCAAGTCAGTGTACCATGTGTATGCCTGGTCACATAAGGATTCAAAAAACTCCCAAAGACATAAGTCTTCGTCTGCTACATAGTGACAACGCCTTAAAATGTATACTTGCTATATATTTATGTGGGCGTTATCTCCTTAACTACTATACTTAATTTGTATAATTGAGCCATGATTTGCATTAGTCCCTATTATTTATCTTTACATAATTTCTTGAATAAGATGTCATTCATTGTGTGTAATTTTCTACATTCAGGAAATCATGTAAAAAAGATAAGTTTATAGGAGTTTGTGAGAGAATGGAGGCGAAAGTAGAATTAAAGAGGAGCTAAAGGACCATGTTTAAATGACTAAGGAGGTACAGCTGGAGTGCTTGGAACGTCCACCATTTCAGAAGCTTCAAATAAGGAAAGAAATTAAAGAGGCAAAATTTGAAAATGAAAAATTAGATTTGAGCACTGATCAGTATTTTTGGCGTATCTCTCTACTCAAAAATACAATTGACACAAGGCTAGATGGGTTGGAAACGTGACTTGAATATCTACAACTTTCTAGTTTTGAGTTTTTCAAATTCACAAATTTTGAAGGCCGAAATTAACTCACAAGTTACTGCTATAAATCTGGACGAAAATTAAAATAGTAAAAGTTTTATTTTCTTTGGACACTTGGATGTTAGGGTTTTGAAGGGAGGTTATGTAGAACGAATTTGGCAGAGAAAACCTTGTATTTTCCTTTCTCTAATTGCACCCTAAACTCTTTGCTAGGGCTAGGCGTTATGTTTCTTCTATACGGTATGAATATTCAATGTGATTCTTTCTAGGATTTTATCAACAACATATTTGAATGTTCAATTATATTTCTTTTGATGTATTCGTTCTTCCATGATTTCAATAAGTTCAATCATGTTTTTCTTATTGTTTAGATGAATTTCTAATAGTTTCAAATAGAAATCTGGTTCTAAAGTGAATAGGTTTTTCTAAAAGCATTTCTAATCCCATTATTAATCTAGGTTATCATGCATTCTTGAATTGTCTCAGTTCAACTGAATCATAAGTATATAATTGTATAAGAACAATTAATTATGAAATATATAATTTCTTAGATCACAAAGAATTTCATATCGATATAGGGAAACACCCCGATGCCCTAGTATTTACATTATTGACTTAAATCACTGTTATTCTTGTTTACAATTACCAGGCAAAAGTTATTCTTCATCTTCACCAAAAGTTTTTTTTTTTTTTTTTTTAATTACATTGTCTTTGAATTTACCCCGCTCCTTATGGTTCAACCTTTGTACTTCAAGAATTATATTGCTATGATCTCCTATACTTTGGAGTGAGCAAGCAATGTTGGCGCCATTGCGGGGGAGCTGCTGCGTGTTCAGGGGCAATTTTTAGGAGCAAAGCACAACCGAGGGAAAGTCTTCTATTCGTAACTTTATTCCTTAGGCAATTTTTGGGAGCAAAGCACAACCGGGGGAAAGTCTTCTATTCGTAACTTTGTTCCATTTTCTTTATCCTTATTTTTTATTTTCTTTTTTATTTTTTTATTTATTTTAAATTTGATTTGATTTGATTGTGCATTCATTGTTTCATGAGCATTTGGGTTAGAAACAAGAGAGGCAGATTAGAAATTTTTGAAACTTATTTTGGTAATCTTTTTGACACACCATCACCTTCACCTTCTTCATCAATCATGGGTGATGAAACACGTAATAATCATGAAGAGAATAGAAGAACTATGTATGAACTATTGCATCCCACACAAAATTTTGTTCCTTCATGCATCATGTTTCCTCCAAATGCACCATATGTAGGAGTGAAACAAGGTTTGTTAGCAATACTTCTTGACTTTAGGGGACAAGAAAATGAAAATCCTTATGTCCATGTGAGCCTAATGAAAGTGACCTTCCTTGGAGGATGCACTTGGTACTTTCATTCAAAGGCAAAGTGAGCCAAATCAAAAGTTTGAATCCATGCTCACCAGTCTAAATGAAGAGGTTAGAGAGACCAAGAGTCATATAACTAGGCTTACAAATTCATTGAGTGGGATAGAGAGAGGGAAGCTTCCTTCCCAAACTCAACCGAATCCCATCAATCAAAATCTAAAAGTTGGTTCTAAGGATAAACATGAGGAAGTAAAATTTGTGACCATTTTGAGGAATGGTAGAGAGATTGATAAAAGTTCTCCTTTAGTAACTAAGAAATCTAAAGAGACCCGAGTTGAAAAAGAGAAGGATAAAACTGAGTAACTTGGGTTTGATGACATTGAACATGCCGAATCCCTCCACTATTTCCACAAGCCTTAAAATTACCTAGGAAATTGGACACCACATCTGAGATATTAGAGCATTTGCATCAAGTCAAGATAAATTTGCCATTATTGCATATTATCAAGCAAGTGCTTACATATGCCAAGGTAATTAAGGACCTATGCACCATCAAAAGAAAGCCTCATGTGAAGAAGACCGCATTCCTAATAGAACAGGTGAGTGCAATTATCCAACATAAGACCCCACCAAAGTATAAGGATCCAAGCTGTCTGACAATTTCTTATACAATTGGAGATTACATCATGGAGCATGCATTGCCAGATCTGGGGGCAAGTGTTAATTTGATCCCTTTTAGTGTATATCAAAAACTTGGACTTGGTGAGTTAAAACCTACTTTAGTAACTTTATAGTTGGCTAACCGCTCTGTAAGGGTGCTGAGAGGGATTGTTGAGGATGTGTTGGTGAAAATTGAACAAATTTATTATTTAGTTAATTTTACTGTTCTAGATTACCAACCTATTTTATATCCTAGTTTTCATACCCCTATTATTTTGGGTAGACCTTTTATTGCCAAAGCTAACTCTTTGATTAATTGTAGGAATGGAATGATGCAACTCACTTTTGGTTCCATGACTTTTGAGCTAAACATATTTCATGTGGCTAAACAACCACATGAGGATGATGACTATGCTTATGTGAACCTCATTAGGGCGGTGGTTCAAGAAGAGTTTAATAAGAATTATTTTTCTGATCCTATTGAAACTCTTCTTAATAATTCTGTTGGTTCTTATGATTTAGAATGTGATATTCATGTATCTGAAAAATTTTCTTTATTGGATCCCTTACAGGTTTTGGAAGAACAACAGATGATGACAATTAATGAAGGATGGAAGCCTTGTTTTGAGGAGCTACTAGAGAATGAAAAAAAGCTCGTTCATTTAAGTGAAGAGGCACCACAACTAGAGCTTAAGCCACTGCCCAGTGGTCTTAAATATGCATATTTGGGCCCATGTAAGTTAAAACCTAGGTGGGATGGCCCTTTCATTGCAAGGGAAGTGTTTAGACATGGATTTGTAGTAGTTAAGGACCCTAGGAATGGTAGGATTTTGAAAGTAAATGAACAAAGGTTAAAACCATACTTTGGGGAAGTTATACCAGAGGAGGAGACTATGTCACTTGAGATCCCCGCCTATTGGAATGCAAAGTAAACTCTCATAGACCCTCTGAAGTTGTACCATATTTGTTTTAATATTCTTTTCTTTTTGTTTCCTTTTATCTCTTTGCCTTTTGTTTTTGTTTTTTTGTTTTCTTTTTGTTATTATTTTTTTTGTGAGCTAACATTTGCAGGTGTGAAAGAAATTTCAATTAAAAAAAAAACAATTTAAATGCTTAAGGTAACTTCTTCCCTTTATACTTGAATTTATTTTGGTTTTGATACATTGAGGACAATGCAATATTCTAGTTGGCGGGAAAGGTCTATAGATTTTGCTTAGAAGAGTTATAAGCTTTATTTTTATATCATGTGATGGAATGAATAATGCTGAGTTGGTTATACTATTTGTGACATTAAGGCCTTTTCATGAAAAGCACAATTGGAAACTTTTGAGCAAATAGTCAAGTTAGGGAATGGTAGATGTTGGATATGCATGGATCATGAAAAGTTAGATATAAGCTAAAACTTAACCCATCTTAAGCCTTGCTTTCTTTGTGAGAGTATCTCTTTTTTGAACTCTTAAATTTCTCTCATATGCTTAAGTTTTTGTAAAAGATCTCTATATTTTTTGGTTGACTACTAGAAACATTATTGGGAGATATACCATTATCCTACTTATATTTGTCTTTAGGTATACTGGTTTACGTGGAATTATAGGAGTGAGAGCCTAAGACCATCAATTTTTTTGTCACTAGCTAAACAAATATTCAGCCTACCTTTACATTAACCATTTTCACTGTTAGAGATATATTAGACATATTAGCCCAATGTAATAGGCTCAAGCCCACTCCTGCTTGTACTAGTAGTTTAGGGTTTAGTTGCTATATATACTCATGTTAGGGTTCATTGTAACACAGGTTATTGTACTACACTCTTATACCATAAAGATGAACCCTTAAGGGATTCCTCAGGATGGATGTAGGCTGTCAAGACTGAACCACGTAACCCTCGTGTTCTTCATGTTCCTATTCTATGTTTCCCTTCCGCATCCACTCTAGCATACATAACATGGTCTAACACATCACGTTGCTAATAACATATTTAACNAAAAAAAAAAAAAAAAAAAAAAAAAAAAAAAAAAAAAAAAAAAAAAAAAAAAAAAAAAAAAAAAAAAAAAAAAAAAAAAAAAAAAAAAAAAAAAAAAAAAAAAAAAAAAAAAAAAAAAAAAAAAAAAAAAAAAAAAAAAAAAAAAAAAAAAAAAAAAAAAAAGAAAAAAAAAAAAAAAAAAAAAAAAAAAAAAAAAAAAAAAAAAAAAAAAAAAAAAAAAAAAAAAAAAAAAAAAAAAAAAAAAAAAAAAAAAAAAAAAAAAAAAAAAAAAAAAAAAAAAAAAAAAAAAAAAAAAAAAAAAAAAAAAAAAAAAAAAAAAAAAAAAAAAAAAAAAAAAAAAAAAAAAAAAAAAAAAAAAAAAAAAAAAAAAAAAAAAAAAAAAAAAAAAAAAAAAAAAAAAAAAAAAAAAAAAAAAAAAAAAAAAAAAAAAAAAAAAAAAAAAAAAAAAAAAAAAAAAAAAAAAAAAAAAAAAAAAAAAAAAAAAAAAAAAAAAAAAAAAAAAAAAAAAAAAAAAAAAAAAAAAAAAAAAAAAAAAAAAAAAAAAAAAAAAAAAAAAAAAAAAAAAAAAAAAAAAAAAAAAAAAAAAAAAAAAAAAAAAAAAAAAAAAAAAAAAAAAAAAAAAAAAAAAAAAAAAAAAAAAAGAGAAAGAAAAAAGAGAATGTTATTAACCTCATGTTTCTAAGAATTCAACATCCTTTCTAAGAGATCTTTTTCCATTTTTTTAGCTACTGTTTTTGTATAAACATGTGATATTCTTAAAACTTCTTCTTTCCTTTTTGTTCACATGTGATTTGAAGAGAGAGAAAAAAAAAAAGGCCATTACTTTTATGTGTGTTCTTTCAGAGTGTTGATAACTTAAGAGAGGTTTTCGAGTAGAGGCTCTAATCTAGATTATTCTTGGTCTATGCATGTTTGGAAATGCCAGTTTGATTGGATGGGCTATGCACACACACACTCCAAAAGTGAAGCTAATGAAAACTCTTTAATATGATGAATAGTATCCCCACTCAAAAATTGAAAGTTCATTTATATGATATAATAATAAAGCAGACTAACATTTGCTACAGGAATTTCAAGAAACCTTTGACTTTTGTGGGTAAAGTCACTGCAAACCCTCACAAGAGTAAACTCGTCTATTAGGGTGACCTAGGGGTTCAAAGAGTTGCTACACATGGGAAGTGCTGTCGTGTAGCCTACGAAAGTGGCTTCTTTTTAGTTTTAATTTTTCACTTTTAGTAGATATGGGTGCTTTGTGGATTGCTAGAAACTAGCAAGATTTAAGTTGGGGGGTGTGATAACGCCTTAAAATGTATACTTGTTATATATTTATGTGGGCGTTATCTCCTTAATTACTATGCTTCAATTGTATAATTAAGTCATGATTTGAATTAGTCTCTATTATTTATCTTTACTTAATTTATTGAATAAGATGTCATTAATTGTGTGTAATTTTCTACTTTCAGGAAATCATGTGAAAAAGATGAGTTTACAGGATGTAAAGTTGTGATTTACAACTATGTGTTTTGTTGGCTTTTATTCCGTGCCAAATTTGATTGTAATTACTATCAATTGTTTATACCCTGTATTTGTTGTGGGAATTGATGTAAGGGGTGTGTGATAGAGAGTGTGTGAAGACTCAAGCAATTTGGAAGCTGAAGGAATCTCGCGGGTATGTCGCGACTTAGCTTCCCGCGAAGTGAAGCATGTGCCTTGCACATGCTGGAATGCGAAGAGTCAGGACAGGTGGAGACAGCTGTCTCTCGCGAGTATCTCACGGGTAAGGCCTTCCCGCGAGACACCCGCGAGACATGCTGTTCTGCCAGCCTGTAAAAAAAAAAAAAAAAAAAAAAAAAAAAAAAAAAAAAAAAAAAAAAAAAAAAAAAAAAAAAAAAAAAAAAAAAAAAAAAAAAAAAGAGTAAAGAAAGAAAAAGAAAAAAAGAAAGAAAAAAGAGAATGTTATTAACCTCATGTTTCTAGGAATTCAATATCCTTTATAAGAGATATTTTTCCATTTTTTTAGCTGATGTTTTTGTATAAACATGTGATATTCTTAAAACTTCTTCTTTTCTTTTTGTTCACATGTGATTTGAAGAGAGAGAGAGAAAAAAGGCCATTACTTCTATGTGTGTTCTTTCAGAGTGTTAATGACTTAAGAGAGGTTTTGGAGTAAAGGCTCTAATCTAGATTATTTTTGGTCTATGCATGTTTGGAAATGCCAGTTTGATTGGATGGGCTATGCACATACACGCTCCAAAAGTGAAGCTAGTGAAAACTCTTTAATATGATGAATAGTATCCCCACTCAAAAATTGAAAGTTCATTTATATGATATAATAATAAAGAAGACTAACATTTGCCATAGGAATTTCAAGAAACCTTTGACTTTTGTGGGTAGAGTCACTGCAAACCCTCACGAGACTAATCTCATCCATAGGGTGACCTAGGGGTTCAAAGAGTTGCTACACACAGGAAGTGCAGTTGTGTAGCCTACGAAAGTGGCTTCTTTTTTAGTTTTAATTTTTCACTTTTAGTAGATATGGGTTCTTTGTGGATTGCTAGAGACTAGCAAAATTGAAGTTGGAGGGTGTGATAACGCCTTAAAATGTATACTTGCTATATATTTATGTAGGCGTTATCTCCTTAATTACTATGCTTAATTTGTATAATTAAGCCATGATTTGCATTAGTCTCTATTATTTATCTTTACATAATTTATTGAATAAGATGTCATTAATTGTGTGTAATTTTCTACTTTCAGGAAATCATGTGAAAAAGATGAGTTTATAGGAGTTTTTGAGAAAATGGAGGCCAAACTAGAATTGAAGAGGAGCTAAAGGGCCATGCTTAAATGTCTGAGGAGGTGCAGCTGGTAGAAAAAACCTTGTATTTTTCTTTCTCTAATAGAAACCTAAACTCTTTGCTAGGGCTAGGGGTTATGTTTCTTCTATACGGTATGAGTATTTAATGTGATTCTTTCTAAGATTTTATCAACAACATATTTTATTGTTCAATTAGATTTCTTTTGATGTATTAGTTCTTCCATGCTTTCAATAAGTTCAATTATGTTTTTCTTATTATTTAGATGAATTTCTAATAGTTTCAAATAGAAATCAGGTTTTAAAGTGAATGATTTTTTCTGAAAACTTTTCTGACCGTATTATTAATCTAGGTTGATGGAAAATTTAAATCCCTTAACACACAACCAGATTGAGTAGCGTAGTTAATTAGCCAAGTTTTTACTTAGTCAAATTAAGCAATTCTAGGCTAAAACAATCAAACAATCATATCAAGAATATATATAGCAGCGGAATAATAAATAACACAAGATATGATCATCCAGGAAAACCAAACCGGTAAAAAACCTGGGGAGGATTTTACCCACCGATCCTCAAGGCAAAACTGAATTCACTATGAAAGAATTGAAGTTCATACAAAAGGACTTACAAGCTCCCCGCTCGACTTCCTAATGCTACCTACCAGTAGAACTTACTGACACGACCTCGTGCAAGCTCCGAATCCACGAACTCCTTCTTTCTTGAATTCTTCAATCAGCCACAAGCACCCACGCTTAATATTCTTTAAGCTTCAATGGTAGTAACCAAGTTGATCATCAAGATGTTGAAGTAATCTCAATCTTGAAAACCCTAAGCTTTGTGTAAAGGAAAGCTCCTCTAGATCTCACAAGAGATTTACACAAAACAGCAATGTATGAGCAACAATACAACTGGAGCAACTCTAAAAACGTGGCTAGGGTTTTTCCTTATATACCTAGGGCAAAAACATAAAACCCTAAGCGTTTAATGAGTTAGGGCTGAGTTGGAAAACTGCAGAAAAACGCAATCTGATCGATTTTCGATCGATCGAATTTATTCTTCGATCAATCGAGCCAGACCGAAATGCCCCAATGCATCTACGGTCTCTCGATTCCAACTTTACAATAATTAATCAATTTTGAGCACACTTTAACAAGACTAAACATATTGTTTTGATCATGGTTTGCCAATATTACAAATTAGAGTTCTAAATACATAAATTCCTAAACCTTTAGAACCTAACATAGGTTATCATGCATTCTTGAATTGTCTTAGTTCAACTGAATCATAAATATTTAATTGTATAAGAACAATCAATTATGAAATATATAATTTCTTAGATCACAAATAATTTCATATCGATATAGGGAAACACCCAGATGCCCTAGTATTTACATTATTGTCTTAAATCAGTTATCATTATTATTCTTGTTTACAATTACCAAGCAAAAATTATTCTTCATCTTCACCAAAAGTTTTTATTTATTTATTTATTTATTACATTGTCTTTGAATTTATCCCGTTCCTTATGGTTCGACCTTAATACTCCGAGAATTATATTGCTACGATCTCTTACACTCGGGAGTGAGCAAGCACATAAGGACCAAGGGTGTCAATAAACTTATTCACATGCTCAACAACACTTCCCCTTCTACCATCGTATTGTACGAAAGTTTGTAGTTCATATCTCTCGAGGTATGGCTTGCCGAGTACCTACAGAGGATAAGGACGCCTTCGTGGGTAGAATCTCTCCTTCGGCACCTTAGCCCTTTCCTACTCTAAATTTCCTACGACTTTTCCCTTCTCTAAAATGCTGCTCTACATTCTATGTGCCACCACCTACAAGGGTTTCTTCCTTATCTGCTACATGCTTTGGGTCATGTTGCCTTCCGTTCTCTTTAGTATTGTCTGCCTTCATATGGCAAATCTCTTCCATTAGATGTTGCTGGGAATGTTGCACAAACTACAGTACCTCAATAAAGAAGTTGGTATTTCTAGTGGGAATTCTTTGCTGCTACTGCAGTGCAGCCCTCACTCCATTAACACCTTTCGCCTAATTAGGTTGGTGGGGTATGGCTGGCCTTGATTCTGCTTGTGAGGGAGCGGTACTCATGTTTCACGTCATCTTTGATCTTGGGGGCATAACTTATGAGGGCTTTTTCTACTTTCCCTATCTTTTTCCCAACTCCCTAGTGCAAAGCTTGTGTGCAAGTTGGGCCATTCCCATACAGGCGCATCCTAGAAAGAACCTTAAACGTACCACGTGCTCTCAGCAGGAAAGATTGTGGAAGATATTATAGCAAGAAACACGATGCAGCAGGATAACTAAAACATTTTCTACTAATAACAGTAATACATGAATAACACTAGAAAAGGAAGATATATAGCAATATGATTACAAGTGACAAGGTCGCGGCAATAAAAAAAATGAAACTAATAGTAAGATAACAGGTTAGTCATTCATAAAAAAATAGGATTCATCTGCCAAAGGAATTGTCGTGTCAAGCTGAAGAGTCGTGTCAAGCTGTCGTTTTCGCGAGTGTCTCACAGGTAAGGCCTTCCCGCGAGATAGTCGCAAAACATTCTGCCTAGAGGATTTTAAAGAGTGACTTTCTTACTCTTCACCCACACTATATATACCCTCATTATCCACAAATGTATGAGAGGCTATTCAAAGAGAAAAACCCTAGATAGGTTTTCTACAACACACACACCCATCTTTTAGAGAGAGAGCTACTCATCCTTAGTGAGAAATCATTGTAGCCTCTTCTTCATCCCTGTCCCATTGTTATACCTTGAGAGGAGATTTGTATCCAAACACAACCTACACCTATTCAAAGTGTAGATAGTGTTTTGGAGCTTAGGAAGCTTTGGGGATTTGCCAAAAGAAGCCGGTGAGGCTTGGTGGATGCAATCGGGCGTATTATGGGATTCGAAAAGCTAGACAAGACACGGTTCCGAGAAACCTTATTGGAGTAGGAGCTTGGAGGGCTTAGGTACATCGGGTAGATTAGGCTTGGAGGGTCTCTTGCTAACCCATGTATCCCAACTAATTGTCTAGTGGATGGATTACTGCTTGGAGGGCGGCAGAGAGGTTTTTCATTGAGTTCTTCGGTTTCCTCTTCAATAACACATTGGCGTGTTATCTTGTGTTTGCATTCTCTCTTCCCTTACTCTTGTGCTTTACTTTTATTGTTTGTTGTTCATGTTTATGCACTAGAGTAGTATCGGTTGTTTGCATTTCATTTACTCTTGTTTCTGCACTTAGATAAGTTAGAGTAAAAGCAATTTAGCCGTAACTTTAATTTGGGGGTCTAAACAGCTCTTGTGTTTTCAACACATTTTCGAGCTTTCAGAGCCAATCTCCAACGTGAGTAACCTTAGAAGGAATTCTTGCTGTGGAGATTACATACTTTGGAAAATGGACCTAGGTGGTTGAAGCTTAAGTTCTTAACTTATCAGAGAGTGGGTCTATTGAGAGGGAGAAAAGTGTGTAACCTATTGATGCATGCCTCTATTACTAGTACTCACGTTTCTTCCCACTCTTTGGGATTTCTGTATTTTTCCCTTTTCTTCTTTGTTTACTCTGTTTTCTTTTATTTGTTTCCATCTCTCTGTTTTCTGTTTATCGTCATTCCCCTTTTTCACTATTCACAACTATGGCCTTTTATATTGCCTATCGTGACAGGATTTACCATTTTTATCCCTCAACCACTCACCTGCTTTGTACCCAACGACCACCACTACACTGTGTAGCTACATCATGCCTCATTCCCATACAAAAATGGTTTTGTTTTGTCTCCTACCTCCCTTAACACTCTCATCCGAATAAGGGATAAACCTTTCCCTTACCACCCTTTATGGCATGCATCTAGCGATTCCAACTCATGTTTACTTTGTTTGGGTGAGATGTCATCCAAACAAGACATTTCTCCCAAAAGAGTTTGAGCGGGAACCCTAAAATAGGCTCCCCCTTTTTTCCACCGCTAGACCACACCCTTTCAAACCTCTAACCCATGGCCCACCTCCCCTGTATTGGCTGGGTACAAATATGTGGTGCTTGAGCCTTGTGTGCATGCTCCATTTCCGTCTGAATCCATTACTTTTTTTTCCTTTATGCATTTGCCATTGCCTCCGTGTTTGTCTGATTCTGCTGCACATTTAGGTATTTGTTTAACTCTCACGACATGAATGACACATAGGCCTTTGAGTTTTCGTTCTCTGCATTCTATCTTTTCTTCGAACAGGGCATTGTTTGGGTGTGGGCTCTTTCCCTCTTACCTAGCCCGTGTCTCCTTTTGTCCTGTGTCTGTGGGCTAGCTAGTGCTCCTGCCATGCCACTACACTGCTCCTACTATGATATTAACGTTGTTGTTACCTATGGGCTTACGAGCTGAAGCTCCTACCAATCCATTTCTTACATTCATTTCTTCTTTTGTGCTTTACTGGCCAACATTCCTGCTAGGCTAGCCCATTCCATGCCTTGAGCTTCCTCGGCCCATTTCAGTCCTTGGGCGTCCTTGGCCCATTTCATTCTTCCTTACCTCTTTCACTCCTATGGGTTTTTTCTAAATCTTTTGGGCTTAACTGGCCCAATTGCCACATCCTTACCTTTTGGGCTTATTGGCCTCTGTGCCAACCCTATGAATTTACTACCCGGCCCATTTTACTCTCTCCATCTCTTACAACTCCCATAGGTTTACTACTTCACTCATTGGGCTTCCTCAACCCATTTGCTTTATTCCTAGCCACTTATTATTTTTGTGGGCCTATTGACCATTATTCCTGTCATTTTGGCCTAATGGTCTTTATTTTACTATTTTCTTTCTCCATCCCTTTCATATTGTTGGGCTTCTTCTGCCATTAGGCCCTTTTGTCAAAAGTGGGCATCAACACCTATAATACCAACCTATAGTTGAACCTTTACTCTAATACCCAATTGGACTTAATCATGTAGAGACATCTTCCCTTTTTGCATGAATCCTAGTACATGACTAACTTCTTTACACAAACCCAAGTACATGACTAACTCCACAACAACCTTTTGATTGTTGTAGTTGATTTGCAATAGTTTCACATAAAAACACCAATAAGATCTTCAATTGTTGGTGCTAGAGATTTTGCTTGGTTGCAAAACCCAAAGGCACACAAGAAACGTAGCAAGATCTCTTTCTTCTATAGGAGGATAGGGATTCAAATAAGAAAACCTAATGAGGCTCTCCAGGGTTAGCTTTTTAGGATTAGGGTTTTCTTTCTCCGTACCTCCTTATTCATATAGGAGCTTAATGGGCCTTTTTATGAGCTCTCCCATTCTTGTTAGGTTTACACAAACCTTGGGCTCTCTTAATCCCATTAGAATTACAAAAACTCATGAACAAATAGCCTCTTAAAATAAAACGATGTTGTTCTATATCCTCAAATTCGTCAGCTTGATAAATCGAGATGTATCGAGCTAGGTATCGAGTTTCATTAAATCTCGATAAATTGATAGGTATCAATGAGGTATCGGAACCTGTAGATTAAGCTTTTTTTGATCAGTTCTTGAGTAATCTTCATGTCTTCAATGAATTTGCTTGTCATGATAATTTTTAACTCACTTAGATCTACCCAATTACAAGTAAACTACGTTTTGTTGTAGGATATGCCAATACATAAAAAATATGACCCTAACAAATTTAATCTCAAACCATTGATATTGAACCATACTTTTATATTGTTAGTTTGTTGTGAAATTTTAATATGTAGAACAAGCTACTTTTTTTGGGGGGGGGGGGGGGGGGCATGTTATCCCATTTGCTAATAAAATCTACTAAAAGTTGAAACTATCTATGCTTGGTGTGGGTTTTGGAGCCTAGACATGTCATCTCCGGTGATCGGTTCAGTCCCCCACCCTTATTTCATCATCTTCTCCCTTCAATTGTAACCTTCTCTAGATGCCTATTTATTTATTTATTAATTTTAATCAAGTATTGGTAAGCTATCTCAGTAAGTACAAAAGAAATTATAGATTACAGTCTCCTATCCAGGGCCAGCTCTACCTTATAAGCAACAGATGCAATTGCCTAAGGCCCCTTTTGGAACAAGTCCCCAAATTTGAACCAATAAGATATTTTCTTCTCTATAAGAATATTAATTAAGGCCAAAAAATAAATCAATACATCAAAAATATATTTTTTCTTTAAGAAAAAAAATAAATGAAACATATTTTGGGAGTAGAATTGAATATCTCTCATATATATCAAAGAAAAAACGGGGAGGGGGGGGGCACTCTTGGTGATCAATGCTCTTGACTCTTCCATCTCTGTGTGGGAGTTTAAGAGTGTACCACTTAAGTCTCTCGTACTACTTTCTCTCTCAATAACTAAACAAAGCAAAACTAATGACTAAAATCAAATGGCCCAAATAAATCAAACTCAAACCTTAGAATTTTATACTCATTGCTAGAAACTGTGTCATTCTCCCCATTTGAAATTTGTTGTGCTTCAAATCTTTTCTCCCTTTAGGTTTGGCTTTAAGCCTTCACTCCATTTATTTTTTCTCATTATGCTATTAAAATTTTGTTTTGTCATGGTAGTGGAAAGAGACGTGGAAAGAGACATAGAAGTGATAGGACATAACACTGTCACCCACTCACCCTTTTATTTCTAGCCTTTTATTACTATTTCTTTTCTCTTTTTAAACATATCACATGGCAACCAAGAGAGTGAGCCACATGATGTATTTGCTTTATAACCTATAAGTTATCACATGTATTGCTAATTTGATATATATCACATCAATCCATTTGTGTTAGAGATATTAATTTATTAAATCATGTAGTAAATTAATTTTTATTCGTGCAAGTTTAAATTATAAAGTGCTCACAATATTAGTAAAGTTGCAACTTTGCTATTGGTAAACTAGGTTTTATTATTCTACACGTTAGATTTTATTTTTAGTTAGATTATAATTTTCAATTATGAGTCATGTTTTATTTATTTATAAATATTTGTTCATTATAAATGTCAACATATAAAAAACTAAAAAAAAAAGTTAAAAATAAATTGAATCTAAAAAAGTATGTATGGATAAATTTGTTACTAATATTTAAATATAAAAAATGCCCTATTTAAAATTTCCGCCTTAGGCCGTGAAAGTTGTTATGCCAGCCCTAAGTGTAAAGTAAAAAGTGAGGCCATGTTTCAAGACCCTAGGAACACATTTAACATTTAAATAATAACAATAATAAGGTAAAAAGATAGTAAACTATCTTGAAACAAGAATTATTATCTAGCTCTCCGAATGCCACCATTGGGAGCTTACTACTAATCTACCTAGCAGCATCAGGCATCAACCATCAGATATTTATTACTAAAAAGAGAACTGGAAGGCCAATATTAGACATTTTAATATTGGCCTTTCTTCATCTTAATCAAATCTGCAAATGATGGTGTACAGAAGCCTTGGTTGAAGAAGAGATCAGAGAGGTGTTGATGCATATTTTCAGTCAAGTGAACCCCATCAAAGTTAATGTGGGTGCTGAGTTCTTGCAAGTAGAGGTGCCAAAAGCTCCACAAAGGAGGTTTGGTTGATAGTTGAATAGTCCTCCCCAGCTCCACAACATGCCTTGAAGGGTTCTTCAAACTGGTATTGTGAGTGCTTTTCCAATATTTTTGTGAATGCACTATAGTAATCAATAAATAGGATCATTGAATTTTGTGTTGGATTCGAATTTCATCCAACCTCTTCTGGAGAAGATTGTTGTGACCCTTTATTACCAAGTTGGCACTCGCTGAACACCCATTTTGATCACGATCATTTGAGGGACATGTTGCTAATTGCAATGGAAGGCACCCTATTGGTGGTAGCCCTTGAACCACAAGGAACTTTGCACCCTTGTCCAGTAGCCCCTGTCAAAAGAAAGTAGGCTTAATATGACTATTCCAACGTTAACTTCACCATAGCATTCATCCTTTCTCTTATATGCAATGCACCATTTCGTGAAAAGAGTCTTGATCAAATGTTAAGGTTGGAAGAACTCATTGAGATACTACTTTTTCCCCCCTTCTAAAAAGCTAAGGCTACATGCTACTTTCTTTCTTTCTTTTTTTTCTTTTTTTCTTTTTTGTAATATTATGCATGTTGGAATAATAGTTAAATGATTAAATTCATCATTTTTTTTAATCAATTTAAGCTTTTGATATAAATGGTAGTTTATCAATGCTTACCAATGCAAGTGTCGAGATGTGATCAACAGCTTGCTCTGTGAATTGCTTATTAGCAATAGCAGGGCCAATGGAAGAGGCAAAAAGACGAGCATAGTCGTTGCCACCAATCTCACCTATCCAAAAGAGAGCATTCCTAAGCTCTGATTTGCATGCAGCCTCATCTTTTCCCTGGCATTCTCTTTCCCCAACAAAGTTATGGAACCAATCAATTTGAGTTAGAATATTCTCTGGATTTGGTTTCCACATTAGGGGATTACCAAAATTGAAATGACCAAAGAGATTACTTGAAAGAGCCGTTGATCCGGCTATTGCAAAGTTTGCACCAGATGAGAAGTTTGCAGAAGAGTCTTTATAGGCTGACAAGTGGGGTATGTTGAGAGCTTCACATAGGAAATCAATGACCAAGCGGCCATTAGATAGTCGATAACCAGATAACTTTGAATTCTCTGATGAGCAATATGGGGACCAAGCGTGAGAGAATAAAGTGCTAATGAAGGATTTGAGATCACCCAAGTTGTGAGCATTTCCAGTGTCGGTGTCTGAATCACCGAAAGCATAAACCTTGTTGAAGCAACCTTTAAAATCAACATTTTCTTGGAAACCAGCAGGAGGTGGTGTGCTTTCGTGGCTCTTGTTGTGAGCATATGATGGAGACAAGGATAACAAGAGGATGAAGCATGCAATTTG
This sequence comes from Quercus suber, assembly GCF_002906115.3. Lineage (NCBI taxonomy): Eukaryota > Viridiplantae > Streptophyta > Magnoliopsida > Fagales > Fagaceae > Quercus > Quercus suber. Next base: position 1,222,042 of record NW_027069592.1, on the reverse strand, counting down.
TAGAAACAAGTACTTGGAGTTTGCCATTTTGTGAGTCAACAAAGGATCCTGTTTGTTTGTTTGATTGTAGGAACTAAATGGTGGAGCAAATGAGGCATTTATACTTGGCGCCTCTCCCTTATGGGAGGTAGCTCATTGAGGCATTGTATGAACCTCCCTACCTTTAGGAGAGGAAAGATGATCTTTGTTTTACTTGGTCATTATCCAATGTCACAAAACTTGCAGTTTTGAGTCTTGTGGTGTAAATTTGACTCACTATGAGCCTAACAATGCTTGGGAACTCCGCTTCATTTGTGTTTGCAAAACTGATCACTCCTAGACACGTTGTTGGAGATTTAGACCCCAATTGTTAGAAATTTACCAATTTTAATCTAGAAAATTAATTAACCAAATATTTTGGGTCATTCAATTTATGGTTAACTTGTTTGTAACCTCATACATATGCATGAGATACATTTGCAAATAAGCATCATTAAATGAGTTTTAAAATTTTACCAAATTTATATATTATATATATAATGTTTGTATATTTGAAAATATACAATTGCTACTAATAAAATAAATATAATTTTATTTGAAACAAATGAAAAAAAAAAATTAATTGTTATCCATAAAATTCTCAATTTTAATTTGGCTAACCTCTATTTAATTTGTATAATAATAATAATAAATTAATGATGGTGATTTTTTAAGGTTTATTAATTTTGATTCTATGATTCTCTCGTTTGATAAATTATTTAACACAAAAATTTAAGAAAAACTAAATTGGACTCGATTTTTGTGGTGTAGTAAATAGTTACCAAAATTAAGAAAATTGGTTGAAACACGTGACATAAAATTAAACTCTTATTTGAGATCTAATTAGATTTCTCTTAGCTTTGATAAGTACAAACCAATATTGGTAAACAAATAAATGCAAAAAGTAAATAACATAAACAACATGGTTACGAAAAGAAAATTCTACATGGAAAAACTCTTTAGAGGTTTACCACCAACTCCCAAAGAAACAAGTCCACTAAATAGAATCAAAGCACTATAATAGAATCATCCTTAATTCTACTACTCCCCCAATTCCCTTCTGTTGCACTTACAATTTTACCACATGCAACTTAAAATCCTTAGTTTCTTTTCTAGAAAACCTTGTACAAATGAATGCTCCATCTAAATTTCAAGTGTCACATTGAAGGTTTTCACTATAGCCCTTGATCATCAATCTTAATATCTTTGGTTGTTGCTGATTGAGAACTCGGCTACAAAAACCCTATACATGCAAAACATAGCCATCAAAATCTTTATTTGGTCGTCCTTTTTAGTCCTTATATATTCTTTCAAGTAGGGCATAAAATGTTAAGATTGTATGAATTAATACCTAAATTGGATTTTGTATCCATAATTCTTGATCGAACAATAGGTATCAAGACATGTATTGAACTTATCTCAACCAATCGATTTGTATTGAGCTATGTATTGAGATTTCAAAAACTTCTTTCTTCTTGAGCTATGTGTTGAGATTTCAAAAACTTCTTTCTTCTTGAATTGTTCTAGCATANAATTGGAAAACCTATTATGTATCCGTTTGGATACCAATTATCTCAGTGTCTGTGTTTTCCTCTTTTGCGTTTTTTTTTTTTTTAAAATAAAAGCCGCAGTTATTGACTTTTAGAGACAAAATTCACTGTTTATGAATAGTGCATGCACTGTTTATGAACAGTGTCACGCACTATGCATACACTGTTCATGCATTTAAAAATATTAAAAATGGGTCCCACAACGCTATTCACACGTTTAAAAATTATTTTGCTACAATGTTTTCAGTTTCAGCAAAAATAATTTGTATCCAAACAAACCCTATATATCAATTTTCATACAAATAATTTACATAATTTCAACAAGAAAAGAATTTTTATAAATTTTATATGTTGTCCAATATTTAGGTCACAAAGTTTTAAGGAAAAAGTTACTCCAAACCATTATGTGGTTATTTATAAGATTATTTATGTGTAGTTTTAGTCCCTTAACTTTTTTAATGAGTTATGTCTTTTGTGTTTTGGCTTTAAATTAAATAATACACATAGATAATTTTATAAATGAGATTGAATTTTATAAGGATGTGGTGTAAAACCCAAGTTTTGCTCTTTCAATCCCAACATGTCATATCATCATATTACATATTATAGAATAGGCACAACCATGCATACTCAATTAATTCGAATACCCAGATTCTCAAAAAAAAATAAAAAATCTAATGCCCATTTGAAAATCCAACTTAATTGTGAGATCATTAAGATGTTATAATGTGTGATAGAATGTATTGAGTTTTAAGTAAAAAACTGATGTAGCAATCTCTTATTGAATAATATTAAACATAAGTTTTACACCTTATCTTTTCCAAATTCGGACTCTTTATAAATTGCCATGTATTGAGTTGAGAAGATAAACTATGTCCAAGTCTTAATATACCTCTCTATATATTATCTAGTTTTGTCCAATATTCAAATCATGAATATGTTGATCAAGAATATATTACGGTTTCTCACGAAGAGCGCATGGGTTAGTAACACTACTAAATCTCTACAAACTAACACAAGTTTGGGCAATTAGATAAAGTTTGAAAATTCTTTTAATAAAATTTGTCCCATCAGAAAACAAATTAGTGTATCTTAAAATAAACAATTAGTTCCCTCAAAAAAGAAAAAAGTTAGTGTTATTTTTTATAATAAAAAATTATGGCAAATAGCAATTATTTTCCTTTTTTTTTTAATAAATATAGGAATTAGTTAGTGTCTTGATTGATAAAAAAATATTATAGAACATATGTCATAAGCTCAATAAAATAGTAAAATTGTTAGAGGTAACAAAAAATTAACCTATACGCTTATATATTCTTCTCACATATGGGTTCTATTGTCTTATAATTTTGTTTCCGTAGCCATTTTGTTGCATTTGTGGTGGTGGTCTATGCCAGGGTGCCTCATAATGAGATCGATGTCCCATTTTTTGAGGGATCTCAATTGGAGGATGTTCCTATGTAAGTTCACCTTAACTAATCATTCATCTTCTTCAAAAGAACCCTTGGTTATCTGCTTTATCTACCATAACCAACTTGTTCAATCTGAAGTAAGACTTCAATGGCTCGTGCCAAGATCATTTGCATCAAACAATGCAAGATAGAAAAAAGGTATCACTTTCACACATATAACTTCCAAAATCGCTCAAATCAGTTAAGTTAAAAATGCATAAATTTGCAAAGCTGCTACAGTAATTGTGTAAATTTACACTGGCACTATTTACTATGCATGTAGTTTTTAATTTTTTTTCTTTACATATCCCAAGGTTGAAGAAAGAGAGTGGATGATAGTTAATGGATATTGTATGTGAAGAAAGAGAAACAATTAAAAAAAAAAAACAAGAAAATTTCATATTTTAATGTAATGTAGTGTAAAATAGATAATCTAATGTAGGGTGTTTTAAAAAATGTGAGTACGTAAAATAGAAAAAAGTAAATTCTTATGCTAATATAGAACGAATTTTTTTGCAAGAGTTGATGTGAATGCTTAAGACCTCTAACCAATCGCAAGTAGAAGCTTTTCTAGTCAAGCTGTTCGTGAACTCACAAAGATGCTAAGGAGATTATTAAGGTATTAAATGGTGAGCAAGTAATTCTTAGAGCATTTGTATCAGCTTGTGCAAAAATTTCTATCTATTTTAGGATAAGAACATATTTTTTTATTTTACACAATGACTTTTCAAAAACACCTACATTAGATTATCTATTCTATATTCTATTTTATTTAAATAATCATTTTTCATTCTTTGTTTGTTATTATCTTTAGAGAGTTATGGTGTGCCTTTGTGTTAGAACCATTTTTCCTCTCTCTTGTTCGTGTGTGTGTCTGTGTGTGTTTGTTTCTAAAAAAAAGAAAAATCTTTAGAGAGAGAGAGAGAGAGAGGAATTTGATGAGGCAAAAGATGAGAGAAAAAAAATTAAAATAATAATATACAAAACTACTACAGTAACTATGTATATTTACATGATTAATTTAGCAACTTTGCAAATTTGCCATCAATAACTTAACTGATGTGGGTGATTTAGGGCTTGAATGTGTAAATTTGACAATTTTCTTTTATTATACACCTACTAATGCAAATACTCTTACTTTATACAATTGAAAGGCCCTTCACGGTCTATTAACAACACCCTCAATTTACTCTTCTTCTTCTTCTTCTTTTCTTTTCTTTTCTTCTTTTTTCTTTCTTTCTTTCTTTCTTCATTTTTTTTTTTTTTTTTTTTTTTTTTTTGGAGAATCATCCTCAACATTCATATAACAAGTTTGTAGGAATGATATGGACATATAGTCCATGGAATTCTAATAGACTGATTCTTATCGTAATAAGATTATAAAAAAGAGGTGACAATATTGGACATGACTTGCAAACATGATATAGTTGTTTTGTGGGTTATAGAGGTTGGTATTTGGTGTCATAAGATATAACTGTGACATAATAAAATAATTTTTCCTTTTATAGAAACATGTCTCCCAATCTCTGTTAATTTGCTTCATCAACAGGGGATGCGTGGAAAGCCAATTTAGCAGATCATTACAGCGTCCTTCAGAGCTGGGATCCAACATTGGCCAATCCATGCACTTGGTTTCACGTTACTTGTGATAGCAATAATAGCGTCACAAGGGTGGAAGCATTCTTATCTTTTACCATCTTCTGTTTATTTCACTGATTAGCCTACTGGCAGAGTACAAATGTCCTACTTTTATGACACTTTGCGGCTCTGGTAATTTCTATACTAAATTGGATTAGATATGTTTAACAACTGCAGGGACCTTGGCAATGCTGGACTTTCGGGACAACTTGTTCCTCAGCTTGGAACCTTTAGCTAATTTTCAATATTTGTAAGTTCATATTCACTTCCATTGTGTTAGATTATCAAGGAAACTTTATTGGAGAATATTCTCACGAAAAGTGAAAATAAGAAACTTAACTTCATAATTTTTTCTTGTAGTCCTATGAGTTGAAAGAAAAGTACTAAATAACAACAAAAAAACCTATTCGATCTATAATTCTATTAGAGAGGTATTTAGCAAATAAATTATACAGGATGATTTGCATATCATTACCTTACTTAACACCCTGGTTATAATCGTGCTAATCCACTGGTAGAGAGGTATTTGGCAATAATCTTACTGGAACTATTCCAAGCTCAACTCGTTACCTAACCTAACGAGGCTGATTAGCTTGGACCTCTATCAGAATCAACTTTCTGGGTTGATTCCAAAATCTCTTGGAAACTTGACATCCTTAAGGTTTTTGTAAGTACCTAACCAATTTCCTTCATAGTTTTTACTGCTTAGATAAAAGAAGGTGTGAAATAGTGAAATTTTGTCTTAAACTATGATTTAAAATGGTTTGCAAGAGATTAAGTAGTAATGAGTTGAGTGGCTTAATACCATGGGAGATCATTCAACTCGTTATGTTAAGAAAAAGACTCGGGATGCAATTGAATTGAAGAAGGGTAAAACAGAATTGACAAAAGGAAGTGTGGCTTGAAGAAGACTATTGCACAAATAAAGCAGTGTGATCAAAGTAGAAACCAAAAAAGGCTTAAGGTGTGGTTGAAGAAATTACTTGTAATCTTGAAGAGTTAAGCAAAAGCATGTGAGCTACAAAGTAGATAGTTAGGTTGAGAGTGACACTTGTCCTAATCTTATTGGTGGAGAGTTTTTAGGGAATTCTGTTAGAGTTTGTTAAGTTTTCCTGCGCTTTTTGTTCCTCTCTCTGATCTGTAGCTACAAGTATAAATAGTGCTCAATTTGTGTAGTTTAGTTAGTCTTTGTAATTCACAAAAATTCAAAAATAAAGTTTTCTCTTTCACTTAGAATTCACTCTTCGTTTCTTGAGTTTTCCTGATCTTTATGTGATTGAGGCTTCTTGTTTAGCTTGTGATTTTAACATGGTAGCAGAGCTTAAACAAGATTAGATCAAATTGTTTTTCTTTTCTTTTCCGCTTGAATTCTCTGAAATTCATCTTGTTCTTCTTCAAGCTTCGAAGCTCCATCAATTTCATCCACTGAAGAAGCTTCAAATAATCAATCTTCTTCGACTGTGAATGCCAATTCTGTCAATCCATTCTTTCTTAGTAGCAGTGATAACAACACAGTTCAACTAGTGTCTCAAAAGTTGATTGGAGGAAAGAACTATTTTCCATGGACCAGATCAATGATCATTTCACTTACCACTAACACAAGATTGGATTTATTGATGGTACAATACCAATACCAGATCCAGATTCTCCACAATTTATCTTGTGAAGACGATGCAACGTGATAGTTCTGAGTTGGATCATCAATTCAGTCTCACCAAACATTGGTTCTAGCATCATATATATAGATAATGCTAAAGCAATTTGGCTTGATTTGTGTCACAAGTTTTCTCAGAAAAGTGGACCTAGAATCTTTGAGCTTCAAAAGGAATCAGCCTATCTTGTACAAGGTCAATTCTCTGTGGAGGCATACTATAAAAAGTTCAAGGCTTTGGTTGATGAATTGGCTAACTACCAATCTGTTCCTCTCTGTAAGTGTCCTTGCACTTGTAGAGCTCAAAGGATCACTTCAGATCTTAATGATCGTGATCAAGTAATGAGGTTCTTGGTGGAATTAAATTATTCCTATTCAGTTATTAGAGGTCAGATTCTACTGTATGAGCCTTTGCCTGATATTAACAAGGTTCTCTCTTTGATTTTGCAAAAGGAGAAACAACGAAGCTTCAACACTGGTGAATTCACTGGTCAAGTCATAGCTTATCCTATTGAAGCCACAACATTGATTACAATGCAGGATTTGGTCCAAAACGCAGTCACAGTGGCAAAGAAAATTCCAAAGGAATGACCAATTTGCACTCACTGTGGGAGATCAAGGCATACAATAAACAAATGCTACAAGCTACATGGTTTTGCACCAGGATTTAAGTTCAAAAACAATTCCATGGCAAACCAAGAATCTTGCAATCAGGTAGCAACATTTGGGACAATCAATTATGCCCAAACTGGTGAAGAATCTGCCTTTTCAACTCCACAAGGTCCAATATCTAAGTCACAATGTGAACAATTTTTAGCTTTCTTGAATTCACAGTCAGTTGGTGAAACCACTCAGCACTCGACTTTAGCTTCACAATAACCAACTAGCTTGACCACTGCAGGAGCTAGTACTTCACAGCCTTTGGCATTGAGTGCTTCCACTTCCAATTACCTCAACAATTTCTCAGATAAAGTTTTTTGTTCTTCATCCATTACAGTTCAAAATTCCACTGCTTTCACTGCTGAAGTGGTAAATAAATCAGCTTTTGATAATATAGATTGGATCATTGACACAAGGGCCACTAATCACATGGTCCATTCTGTCTCAATCTTTAGTTCCATCGCTTGTGTTTCTAATTCTTATGTTTACTTACCTAGTGGTGAAAAGGTCTTAGTGACTCATATTGGAACAATACATCTCACTAAAACCTTGATTCTTACTAATGTGTTGTGTGTTCCTTCTTTTACCTTTAACCTCATGTATGTTAGTCAATTGAACAAACCAAAATATTGTTGCCTTATTTTTCTTGGATCATTTTGCTTTTTTCAAGGTCTTGCTCTCTAAAGCACGATTGGTCTTGGTAGAGAGCAAAATGGATTGTATCTGCTAGATAACAAGTACAAGGATTTGTCTTTTATTCCAGCCTCTACTCACTGTCATTCAATTTCCACTCATTCTGATCTTTGGCATTTTAGACTAGGGCACCCTTCAAGTGGTAAAATTGACATTGTTAATAAGATTGTGCCTTTTGTATAGAGTAATAAGACTGCTCATTGTGACATTTGTCCAAAGCAAAGCAAAAGAGATTGTCTTTCTCTTCTAGTACTCATGTTTCTGATTCACCTTTTGTTATTGTTCATTGTGATTTGTGGGGTCCTTTCTCTACTCCTACTATGGATGGATACAAATATTTTCTTACTATTTTTGATGATTTCCCTAGAAGTACTTGGATTTATTTGATTAAAACTAAATCAGAAACTTGGGTTTTATTGCCACAGTTTTATGCTTTTGTTGAAACTCAATTTAATAAAAGAATAAAGTGCATAAGAACAAACAATGGCACTGAGTTTCTGCTAAGAGATTTTTTTTTTAAATCCAAGGGCATAATGCACCACTTGAGTTGTGTTGAAACCCCTTAACAAAATTCAATTGTGGAGAGAAAGCATCAACACATTCTAAATGTGGCTAGAGCACTTAAATTCCAATCAAATATTCCTTTTCAATATTGGGGAGATTGTGTGCTCACAACTGTTTACCTTATCAACAGGTGGCACTCTTCTGTTCTTGCAAGTAAGACATCCTATGAAGTTCTTTTTCGACAGCTATCTTGTTTTTCAGACCTTAGGGTGTTTGGATGCCTTTGTTATGCATCTACACTTGCACACAACAGGCACAAATTTTTACCTAAAGCCATTAAATGTGTGTTTCTAGGATATCCTTTTGGTGTTAAAGGTTATAAAGTAATGGATCTTGCTACACATTCAGTGTTCATATCAAGAGATGTACACTTCTATGAGTCCATTTTCCCTTTTAAATCTCATGTTCTTCCTCAAAATCTTGATCCTTTTGATTCTGACCCTTTGATAGATAAGCTTACTCCCTCATAAACTATTCCTTCCTTTGTCACACCTATCTCCTTAGATTTTATTCCATCACCTTCCTTTTATGATGAGAATCAACCTCTTCCCATTACTATTGGTGATTCTACAGCAGATACCACTGCTACTGCAAATTGTGTTCCTGTAGATGCTCCTATAGATGGTCTTAATTCTCAATCTCCTCTACTTGATTCCCCCATTGATCCACCTCTTCCAGTCACCACCATGCTTTCCACTCAACTTAGAAAATCCACTAAGGTCCATAAATTGCCTTCTTTCTTGCAAGATTATTCTTGTTCTTTGCTCACCACTAAACCAACTTCAGGTAGTCCTTATGATATTGCATAGCACCTTTCTTATGCTAACATTAGCACTTCTCATCAAGCTTTTTCTCTTGCTACGAGTGTTGAAGTTGAACCTAAGTTTTACCATCAAGCTGTGCTTTCAAAGGCTTGGCAGGAAGCAATGGATAAGGAGATTTCTACTTTGGAGCTCAATCATACTTGGGATGTTTTTCCTTTACCCCCTGGTAAGGCTCCAATTAGGTGTAAATGGGTTTATAGGATAAAATATAACCCAGATGATTTAGTGGAGAGGTACAAAGCCAAGTTAGTGGCCAAAGGGTATATTCAACAAGAGGGATTGGATTACTCAAAAACCTTTTCTCCAGTTGCTAAATCAGTCTCAGTTAAGGTGTTGTTATGCATTGCTGCTATCAAAGGCTGGCCTTTGCATCAGTTAGATGTCAACAACGCCTTCCTCCATGGTGACTTGGATGAGAAGGGTATATGTCCTTACCTCTAGGATTTCATAGCAAGGGGGGCTACTCTACCAATGCTGCTGCTAGGCCTCTTGTATGTGGGTTGAGGAAGTCTATTTATGGGTTGAAGCAAGCCAATAGGCAGTGGCATGCCAAATTATCAACAATCACTAAGTTGGGATTTGTACAGTCCAAATCTGATTATGCTCTCTTTGTAAACTCGAAAGGTTCTTGTTTGATAACTCTTTTAGTTTGTGTTGATGAAGTATTGATCACTAGAAATGATTCACAGTGTGTAGCTGATTTGAAGAAACTTTTGGATTAGTTTGGGATAAAAGACTTGGGAGCCTTGAAGTATTTCTTGGGATTAGAAGTGGCCAGAAATGAGAAGGCTATAAGTCTTAATCAAAGAAAGTATGCACTAGGAGTGCTGACAGATTCAGGAATGCTAGGTTGCAAGTCCATGAGAACTCCTATGGAACAACATCTCAAGTTGTCCAAGGATGAGGGAGAGTTAATTGCTGATCCTTCACAATATAGGAGATTGATTGGAAGGTTGATCTACCTGACGTTGACCAGACCTAACATCTGCTATGCAGTGAACAGGTTGAGTTAGTTCTTGAACAAGCCTAGGCAACCTCACATGATGGCAGCACTCAGGGTTTTGCAATACATTAACGGTACTCCAAGCAAGGTTTGTTTTTCTCAGCAAAGTCAGATTTCCAGTTGAAAGCATTTTGTGATGTAGATTGGGCTGGTTGTCCTGATACAAGAAAGTCATTGACAAGGTATTAGTATTTCTTGGGGATAATTTGATTTCTTGGAGATCAAAAAACAAAATATTGTATCAAGATCTTCAAATGAGGCTAAATACAGGTTAATGGCTTCAACTTGCTGTGAAATTACTTTGCTTTTCTATTTGCTTGAAGATTTTAGAATTGAGCATTCTAAAGCTGCACTTCTCCATTGTGATAACAATTCAACTTTACATATAGCTACTAATCCTATGTTCCATGAGAAGACTAAACATATTGAAGTGGATTGCCAATTGATTAGGGAGAAGATACAAGCAAGTGTGATCAAAACTTTTAATGTTAGGACTAATTTGCAATTGGCTGATGTATTCCCTAAAGCGCTTGGTGTACCTGTCTTTATGGATCTAATAAGTAGGCTAGGCTTGATTAACATTTTTAGTACTAGCATTACTTATCCAAAGTCACTCCAAGACACAGGAGCTATTTCTACTACAAAAGCAGCTCTGGTCCTGAGGGGGGCTGTTAAGAAAAAGACTTAGGATGCAATTGAATTGAAAAAGAGTAAAATAGAATTGAAGAAAGGAAGTAAGTGTGGTTTGAAGAAAACTATTGCACAAACAAAGCAATGTGATCAAAGCAGAAACCTGAAATGGCTTAAGGTGTGGTTGAAGAAATTACTTGTAATCTTGAAGAGTTAAGCAAAAGCATGTGAGCTACATGTGTGAGAAAGTACTTATGTAGTTAGTTAGTTAAGTTTAGAGTGACACTTGTCCTAATCTTATTGGAGGAGAGTTTTTAGGGAATTCTATTAGAGTTTGTTAGAGTTTTCCCACGCTTTTTGTTCCTCTCTCTGATATGTAACTGCTAGTATAAATAATGCTGGATATGTGTAATTTAGTTAGTCTTTGTAATTCACAAAAATTCAGCAATAAAGTTTTCTCTTTCGCTAAGAATTTTCTCTCTATTTCTCTAGTTTTCTTTATCTTTCTGTGATTTGCTTTTCTTGATTTGAGGCTTCTTGTTCAGCTTGTGATTTTAACACGTTAGATATGGGAATTTGAATATTTTGTGAGTTAACTCATTCTGTATAGTTATTCCACAATTATTATTAGCTTGATGAATTTGATATTTTCAATTTAATCATTTATATCTATTTTCACTTTTATAAAAAGTTGACAATTTATTTGATGTTTATATCCAGGAAAAGTTTATCTCTAAACTAGTTTAGAGAAAAATTCCTCCAACCTACTACTTGTCAATTGATAAAACCATCCACAAGTATTTTTAGTCATATGACATATTTAGTGTTTGTTTGGAAATAGTTTATTTAGCTAAAACTGAAAACTTTTTATTGAAAGTACTGTAGATAAAGCTTAAAAGGTAGCTAAAATATTACAGTGGAGTCCATGAATAGTACCAAAAAGTGCAATGGGACCTATGAATAGTAGCAAAAATAAGCTGAATAGTAAAAAAAGATGGTTTTTTAAGCAATCCCAAATGCACAATTAATAAGTTATATGACTTATTTAAATAATAAATATAAACGGTATGGGCAGGGACAGGGCCAGAACTTTGAGTTAAGGGGGGCGGCTTTACTGTTGACTGTGTGTAGTGGTTTCAACATTTGAGTTTGACTCTGCTAATATTTAATTGTTGAGATTTTTCTTTTTCTTTTTTGGTGACAGTAAGAATAAAATTATTTTTTTTAGAATTTTTTAAAGGGCAGGGTTGTTTATTTTAAATATAATTGGTTAATTGAGCTTTTTTTTTTTAGTTTTACTATTGGTAATTTTTGTTGTTGAGCTATTATTTTTGGGCTTGTATATTTTATTTTAGATTTTAGATCTATAAATTTTTTTAGTCAATTAAATGAGGAAAATATTAGCGCTTCAAACTTTTTATAAATTATTGATGTTAGTAGTAAGTAAAAAAATGATGTGAGTGGTGGGCCCATTTGCGAACCAATAAGAATTTGTTACGAAAACAGTTTGTAAAAATGTTGTAAAAAAGTTTGTGAGTATAGCATTACTCTTAAAAGAATTAATGATATTGTTTAAGGGAAAAAATATGTAATTTTATATAACAAAATTGATAAAATATGTACATATATATATATATAATATTATTTTTAGGTATGAGTTAGAGGAGATTCCTCCAAATTAGGTTGTAAGAAAACTCTAATGTTAATTTACTCCAAGCAAATGAATTTTCACTTGAGAACTTTCTCTTTTTTGTCCATTTTTTTAATGAACATATGTTAGGACATATGTGATCTGATGTTAGGAACATATGTCAATTTAGAATTGGCTAATCCTTTGACAAAATGCACCTTACTTGCAATTGGGTAGATCTAGGATGTGTTTAATACTTCAAGAAATAAAGTTTCAAGATCAAGTGTTAAAGTCATGCAAATCTATCCAAGAAACAATTGAAGAAGTGCTGGATTTTAAAACTCGACAGCTAGCTCAACAGCTAGCATCTATCGAGGTTTAAAAAGCTGTTGAAGCCCGAAACTCGACAACTAGCTTAATAGATGCCCTATCTGTCGAGGTTTATGAAGTTTAGTTTTACAGAGTTGATTTCACTCCAATCCATGAGTATATGTTTAAGCTTTCTTTTCTCACAACCTTAAACATATATAAAGATTATTTTAAGGGCCGTCAAAGGTTGTGCGAGTGTGAAGCAAAGTTTTGTTCATGCAAATTGTGACTGGAGACAAAATTTTCTCTAGTTCATCTTTCTCTTGAAGAAGTTGCAGTGTTTGTATACCTTAGGGTTTTGTGACCAAGGAGCTTCTTGATCTTCATTATGTGATGAACTGAAGAACTTTGCAGTCAACATCTTTCTCAAGTTAATGATTAAGTCGCGTACTGGGATCCGCACATCTATTGGTTAGTCATGTATTGGGAGTCGTGCATTGAAAATGAGAGATTGACACTACAAACAAGTACAATTGGGTATTGAGATAAAGGTTCAACTGTAGGTTGGTATAAAATATTGGAATTCCTTTACTTGTAACCGCTTGTTTTGATAATAGTGGATCCTCGGGAGTGGTGACCTTAAAATCACCCGATGGGGTTTTTGCTGTGTAGGTTTTCTCTATTCGTAAACAAATCACCATGTCAATTTAATTTCTATTGCATTTAGTTAATTGATGATTTGTTTATGCTACCACGCATTTTGCATGTTAATTGAAGTAATTAATTAACTTGGCTAAATCAATTGGTTAATTTATCACAAGAGGTCAATACATTTTTGGTGTCCTATCACATTAGATTAAAGTTTTTAATTAATTGAGTACCTTGGTCCTTTTTTTAATAGTAATTGGAATACTATGTTTTTATCAGGAATGGATCAAATAACCAGCTGGTAGGAACTGTCCACCATACAAACACAACTAGTACACGTACTAATTTCCCATTTGCTTATCACCTTTTCATTTTAATTCACATTTTAATCCTATATCCAATTTATTAATCTACAACTGTGACATTTTCTTTCGTGGGTTGAACTGAAATAATACAAGATCCAAGGGCTCAGAAGTAAATAAGGATTTGGATCCCAATACCGTATGACTTTTAAATAAACTAGAAAGTTGCCCGTGTAATGCACAGATAATTTTGTGATATTTTATGTAAAACAGTTTTGAATAATGTTGTACATAAATTATTAAAAAAAAAAAAAGTAAACTAAATTGGAGTAAAGAAACATATATATTTAGAGATATTAAAAATTGATTTAGTAGCTTCACTGCATATTTGTAGCCTTCTTAAAGTAAGATTATTATTTTTTATATCATGAAACCAAAAATAAATGCAAAAGAATAACGGAACCACGAAAATGAACTAATTTGTGTTGTGTTCACATATTTCATATAATAAAATAAAAGTATACCCAACTTTCTGACTGTCTTCCACTCATCGATAGTGCGACATTAAGACATGGTGTGGCAAGTGTGTATGCATGTGTTTTATAGATGATTTAAAATTAAACCATGGTAAAATATGATTTTACATTGCGAACCAAATATTCTTTTTACTTATATACCTAAAACAAAAAATAACTAACCAAATTGCCTAAATCCAAATCTTATTTAAGCCCCTAATTTAAAAAGAAAAAAAGATTACCCATAGAGGTAAGTGTGTATGCATGTGTTTTATAGATGATTTAAAATTAAACCATGGTAAAATATGATTTTACATTGTGAACCAAATATTCTCTCTACTTATATACCTATGAAAGCTTGAAAATATGTTGAAAACATAAGAGCTGTTTAGACCCCCAAATTAAAATTACGGCTCGATTGGTTTTACTCTAACTTATCTAAGTGCAGAAACAAGAGTAAATGAAGTGCAGTTAACCAATACTACTCTAGAGCATAAACATGAACAACCAATGATAAAAGTAAAGCACAAGAGTAAGGGAAGAGATAATGCAAACACAAGATAACACACCGATGTGTTATAGAAGAGGAAACCGAAGAATTCGGCGAAAAACCTCTTCGCCGCCCTCCAAGCGGTAAATCGGTTCACTAAACAATCAATTGGGATACATGGGTTAGCAAGAGACCCTCCAAACCTAATCTACCCGATGTACCTAAGCCCTCTAAGCTCCTACTACAACAAGGCTTCTCGGAACTATGTCTTGTCTAGCTTTCCGAATCTAGCAATATGCCCGATTGCATCCACCAAGCCTCACTAGTTTTTTTTAGCAAATCCCCAAAACTTCCCAAGCTCTAGAACACTCTCAACACTCTGAATAGGTGTGAGTTGTGTTTGGGTACAAATCTTCTCTCAAGGTATGACAATGGGAGAGGGATAGAGAAGAGGCTACAATGATTTCTCACTAAGGATGAGTAGCTCTCTCTCAAAAAGATGGGTGTATGTGTTGTAGAAAACCTGTCCAGGGTTTTTCTCTCTGAATGGCCTCATCTATATTTGTGGGTAATGAAAATCACTCTTTAAAATCCTCCAGGTAGAATGTTTCACGACTACCTCGCGAGAAGGCCTTAATCACGAGACACTCAAGAAAATGACATTCTGGCATGACTCTTTAGCTTCCATTCATGTGCTTCTCACATACCCTTTTCACAGGAACCCTTCTCGTGAACTAGTTGTGAAATGCACTGATCTTCAATTAAGCTTGAGTTTTCACCAATTTAATACTAAACCCAATACAATAAAATCCCACAAAATACAAAGAACAAAATTAAAGCAATTACAACACTTTTTGTCATGGAATAAAGCCAACATAAAATATAGTTGTAAATCACAACTTTACAACCTAAAACAAAAACTAACTAACCAAATTACCTAAATCCAAATCTTATTTAAGCCCCTAATTTAAAAAGAAAAAAAGATTACCCATAGAGGTTTCGGTGTCTTGATAGTGGTGGGAGGCCAGTATAATAGAGGTGGTGACCCCTCAAATTCCTCTCCCTCTCTCTCTCTCTCTCTCTCTCTCTCTCTCTCTCTCAAATGTTTTGTTAGTCTCGGGTCTTTTATTTTGGTAATATAGTGAAATAGTGTCTTTTATTTAACAATCTACAACATTTTTGTGTGTCTCTCTCTCTCTAGAGTCTTATCTCATTAGTTATTAATATTAGTCATTACTTATTTTTTTTCTTATTTTTTTTTAATACTAAAAAAGTAGGTATGCTAAAAGACATTAAGAATAGTGAAAGGTGTAGTGCAAGCTTAGCAATTAATGAGATAATAGTAAAATAAGATAATGTGAACTTTTGGGTAATAAAATAAAAAACTTAATGAAAGAGGTAAAAAAATGCTAAATGCAAAATTAGAGTGCCACTTGAATTGGCAGAACCTCATGCACTCTCGCATGAGATCTCTGAGAGAGAGACATTTTGTAACAACTTTTATTCTACAATATTTCTCCAAAAAACAAAAATTACTCATTTCTTGAATTGAATAATTATAATGGTTATGTGTGTGCAATTTATAATTATTGTTTCACTGCATATTTATAGCCTTCCCAATGTAAGATTAAATTTTTTTTTTTTTTTAAATCATGAAACCAAAAATGAATGCAAAAGAGTAACGGGACTATGAAAATAAAATAATCTGTGTTGTGTTCACATATTTAATACTATGAAATAAAAGTATGTCCAACTCTCTCACTGTCTTCACTCATTAATAATGCGACATTAAAACATGGCGTGCGCAAGTGTGTATGCACATGTCTTATAGATGATTTAAAACCGTGGTAGAATATGGCTTTACATTACATACCAAATATTCTTTCTACTTATATACCCAAAACAAAAACTATCCAACCAAATTACCCAAACCTAAATCATATTTAATCCACTAATTAAAAAGAAAAAAAAAAACACTCATAGGGGTTTCAGTGTCTTGATGGTGGTGGGAGGCCAATATAACGGAGGCAGTGGCCCCTCAGATTTCTCTTTCTCTCTCTTTCAAATGTTTTGTCAGTCTCGAGTCTTTTATAGTGAAACAATGCATTTTGAATTTTGTAGTGAAACAATTTTATTCAACAATCTACAACAATTTTGTGTCTCTTTAGCTCTCTCCAAGGCCTTATCTGGTTAGTTATTACTATTAGTCCTTAATTATTATTATTTTTTCTTTTTTTAAAATATTAAAATGGTGGGTATGCTAAAAGACATGAAAAAGGGAGAAATTTGTGATGTAATCTTAGGCAATTAATGAGAGACTAATGAAATAACAGTAAAATAAGTTGATGTAAACTTTTGAGTAACAATAAAAAAATTAAAAATTAAAAATAAAATAAAAACTTAATGAAAGAGGTAAAAAAATGTTGAAAGCAAAATTAGAGCATCACTTGGCAAAACCTCAAGCATTCCCGCATGAGATCTCTGCTTATATATATATATATATATTGATGATTATTCCTTTATAACTCCTAATCGCTAATCAACATGAGTGTCAAAAAACTTTGTGATAGGACTTTATCATACATACAAAATAAGTATAGAATTTTTTTATCTTTATTTTTTTAAAATAAGGATATTGTTATTGTGTTCATTCTTATAATAATTTAAGCATAGATTAAATTTTCATTATTTTTGACAATTTTTCTTTGATTCCTTTATAATTTATATATTTTGTTGGTTTAAATGAATTTTTTCTCAAGCTTTCAGAGGATGGACTTTAGATAAGATGTTCAACTTTTATACGCCAAGCATTAACTGTAAGTCTTGTACATGGAACAAATAGAGATAAGAAATTAAGAATATGGTCCATTTTGGTTGACTTTAGCTTGATTTGTCTAGACATCAATTTTCTCTCTTCTCAAAAGTCTGACTTATTTTAGGCGGAAGTTTCCTTGATTATTACTTGAATACAAAATTCCAAGATCATTAAATTGGAATAGGTCCCTTACTAACGTAACCAATTGGAATAGGATGAAATTTCTTCCCATCCACACTAAACATTGTGTACACTCCAAATTTTTTCTACATATCATAATGATACAATGTTGATAGGTGTCATCTAAGCCCAACATGATTGAAAGTTGTAATTGAGACTATGGCCCAGAAGATTTACTATTCAATATTTGGCGAGAAAAATTAAATACTCATTTGATGTAACAGGAGACTATGGAATTTGACACTGTATACACTGGGGTTTGTTCTTGATATTGTGAAATTGCTGTAGGTATTAAAAACTCTAGCTTGATTAGTTGGCAAGTCATGTTCTTTAATCGTGAAAAGTCTACAATAGAAAACTTTTATGTTCCTACAATAGATGTTTTGGAGAGAAAACTGTTAGCCCCCTCATCCCATTGGGACCCCCTCTATTTATACAAAGGAAAAGGGGTCCAATATTCCTAAGTGTGACTTGTTACATGGAATTTTTGTGCAATTGTTCCTAGATATCTTTTAAAAATTTAATTATAATTTTAAACTCTAATTTCCTGATTTTTATATGATTTTTGTGGTTTGATTTTGATTCAGTAAAGACATATTAGCTAAAAGAATCGAAGGTAGAGCTATTAAAGATATCTGTACTTTCAGATTAGCAATTACAGATGGCTAATGTTGCATTGTCATTTCTGGTTGTGGTATGAATAAGCAGTATGTTATTTGGGAGACTAATTAAGACAAAGCAATTAACCATATTAAAAGGGATTAGCAACTTTTTCTTTCTCCTTTACCATTTGTGGTTTGTATATGCCTTTTTAACATATGCTCAAGTGAAGTACCCATTAGGATTTCCCTTAATTATGATAAACAGATTAATTTTTTTTTAAAAAAAAATTCTATATTTATTAAATGATGTGTGTGTGTGTGTGTGTGTGTGTGTGTGTATGTTGAGGGCCATGTAGTTGAATTGGCACCTCCTTATATACAAAGTATCTAGGGTTTAAGGGAGAAAATGTTCAAATTGCGGGAGTCAAGGAAAAAAGGTTCAAGTTACGGAGTTAGCAGCATATTATAATTATTTCTTTAAAAAAAAAAAAATTGATATAGAGATATATATTGTTTTCCTTGGGCTAAAGCAATTGCGATGAAATTGTGGAGTGGATGGTTTTTTTTTTTAGTCCTTGAGTATTTTGGATTGTTTCAAATGAGCAATGGCCCCTCTTAGACTCCTAAAATTTTTGGTTTATTGATTTTGCTATCTATAATTTTGATTCTTCTTTATCTAATAAAGTTTGGAATTTTCTGTAAGTACATTTTTTTTTCAAGAAAATGAATAGAAATCTCCATTCATGTTCATACTCATGTTTATGTTCATATTTGTATCTTTTGCAATACTCAATAAGTTTTTTACTCATTTTGTGAATTATCAATTGTAGTTAAGAAAAAAAGTTATAAACACAATACTATTCAATTAAACTAACGTGAAAAATTAAATCTATTAGATTAAAAAAATGGACAAGAAAATGAAAATTTTAAAAAAAAATTCTTAAATAGAATTAAAATAATTTTTACTCAATATTGTTTATCAAGTAATCATGTACTAACTAACAACATTCCAATCATTACGTGCATAACGAGGTGATGAAATAGTTGTTCAGTTTATTTAAGAAATGTGATCTAGCTAATAGAAATTAAAAAAAAAAAATACAATAACTTTCATGCGTAGTCATGAATTATACCTTTACGTATATCTTATGCATTTTACGAGTTTTATTTTATATAAATGTATTTCATAAAATTAACAAAATTTATCATAAAAACCTTCATTGTATTTTTTAAAATCACTACATAAAAATGAAAGAAGTTTTTTTTTTTTCCCAAAAAAAATGTTCTCCAATCATAATATTTACCAAAAAAGATCATACCCAAAAAAAATCGTGCAACGCACAGGCCAATAACCATTCTATATATAAAAATAAAACCAAAACTAAGAGAAAATCCAATTAGATTCTAAATTGGGTTCCAATTGTTGTCTAATTTTGCGCTACATGTCCAATTTATGGTTTTTTTTTTTTTTTTTTAAAAACATTGATTCCAAATAGCGATGGACTCACCATTCTAAATACATTGCAATATACTAACTTTTTTTTTTTTAATGAGATGCTTTTTTTGATGAGATAGTGGCTCCTAAAAAAGTGCCATATATGGGACTATGATTTCAAGAACAACATGTAATTTTAAATAGAGTGATGAAAGGTTGCTATACATACATACATACATACATACATATATATAGCCAAAATTAAGAGAAAATTTAATTAAATTCTAAATTGGAGTCTAACTTTGCACCACATGTCTCATCTAATTTTTAAATTTGTGTGTCAAGTGAATTATTAGGTGCAAAAATCAAAGAGTCTGAATTCAGTTAGATTCTAAATTGAATTTTAATTGGAGGTCAATTTTGCGCCATGTATCTCATCTAATATTTTAATTTTTGTAGCAAGTGAATTACTTCGTACAAAAACCGAAGAGTCTAGATCCAATTAGATTCTAAATCATATATATATATATATATATAATTGTGATTGTTTTTAAATGTACATGTGCATATGCACGGGGTTACACACTATTTTTATTAAATGAATGTATCAATTTTTAAACACAAAATAGAAAAGTAATTAGGAAATTGATTTATTACCTTGTTGACATGACACGAATTATATTCATTACCATGTTAATTTACAAGATTTGTATAATATAATTGGTAATAACTTTAACTTCTTAAAAAAATGATAATGTAAAAAATTGACATTTGGCTTTTGTTTTTTAAAAGTTTTCATTTTAAAATTAGGTAAATAGTATGTTTTTTAGATGATGTTCATGAGCACTTTAGCTAAAAATTCAAGACTTAAACCCCATTTGGTTGCCGAGAAAGCAGAGGAAAAGAAAAGAAAAGAAATTTTCAATTTCTACTAATAAAATGACATCTCATTTACTTATGGAGATGCAATTAATATATTTTCAAATATTTTATTTTATTTTCTAATTAAGGACATGTGATAATTCAAAGGATAGCTTAGATGGCATAAAAATATTATTTTGATATTAATGTTAGATACATCAATTCTTTTCATGTACCGCTTATTAATAAGGATTATTTTGACACAATACCAAAAGTTTAGAAACAAAATTGACACCTTTAAGATGTTAAAAACCATTTTGATACATAGTACAAGTGTTAAAGAATAAAACAGTAATTAAACATGTTTTTTATGTATTTTTATTAAAGATTAAATTCTATAAGGATGTGGTTTAAAACCCAAGTTTTACACCCTCGAATTCCAACATGTCATATTATTTTATCATGTATTAAAGAATAAAAACAACCACACTCAATCAATTATAATACTTATATGAAAATTCAACCAAATTGGAAGTTTATAAATATGTTATTAATTGTGGTATGATGTACTGAATTTTAAGTAAAAAAAGCTGATGTGGCATCTCTTATTAGATGGTCCAAATTCGGACTCTTTTTATTAATATCCTCAAAACACTTTTTTTATTAGCTGAATTTGGAAACTAATATCCTGTTTGGTTGTAAGGGAGATGATAAGGAAAGAAGAGAGGAAAAAGTAAGGGAAGGGAAAGAAAAGAAGAGAGAGTTGTACATAGAAGGATTGCATTAAACAATTTCATCAAAAGAAAGGTCTTCTTTGAAAAAATAATGGGACCGTATGAAGGATTGTGCTTAGAAAATTTCTAGAATACAAACTTTTCTCAAAATTATGGGTTGTGAGAAAAGTTTGAAACTTCATCAAAAAAAAAAAAAAAAATATGAAATACTTACAAATTGGTGAAATTGTGTATTCTCACTTTTTAATAGAAAATTGAAAAGTGAAAACATTTGAGACCATCACAGCACATATTAATATAGAAAAACTTAATGAAAGACGTAAAAAAAGGCTAAATGCAAAGTTAGAACGTCACTTGGCAAGACCTCATACACTTCCATATGAGATCTCTGTTTATATATATATATATATTGATTGATTTGGGATTTCTGAAGCCCAATAAATCATGGCAATAAATCTCAGCGTCTATTTTGCATTAAAGCCCATTATTTTTGTCAATAAATCTATATGTACTTCTTTTCTTTTTGACCCTAAATTATGATGTCCATAACATGATTGCTTTTTATTTCTAATAAAATACCTTCCCCCTTTCAAAAATAAAATAAAATAAAATGCCTTCCCTTCCCTCCCCCTAATTTTTGCAAGGGCGACATTGGTAAATTCATTTTTAGTGTTTTTGGGCCCTGATTGGTTAATGTAGGAAGCTCAAATCATTCGCTTGGGCTCACTTTTCCTATTAACTTATGATGAGTGCAATATTAGGCTAAGCCCAAAACGTATGGTCTGGATGTTGGTTGCCTCTCTGGAGGACCTTATAAAAGTTGAAGGGCGAAATCATAGCAAAAACCTTTGATTTCCTTATCTGATTGATCCACATAATGGCGTGATTCCGTTGTTTATGAATTTCCATGGATTTAGGAAATATATTTTTTCAAGGTGAATACAAGGGCCTCAGACAACTAGCAAACTAGCAAAGTTACTTTGGGGTGGAGCTTTGCAAACAAATTGAATTTCAATGTGGAGGGAAAAGTAGTGGGGAATTATTGTTTACATATTGGCCAGTTTGCATCATTCAAACAAAATCATCTTTTCGACTCTTGTTCTTCCTTTTTCCAATCTTATCATGGTGATCTTGAGCCCACAGCAAACCTTGCCACTTTGGATAAAATATGCATATGCTGCCTCTCCTTGATTTTTTTTTTTTTTTTCCTCCTTTTTTATTTTTAAGTGGAAGGTATGGAGGACTATTTGATCAGCAAGAATATATGAAAATATGACCCTAGGTGGAATAGAATTAGAAAAGAAGTAAGAAGTTTCCTTACCCAAATTCAAGTCCATGAGAATATAATTTTGTTGAATCCAATTGAGTTTGATGAGTGAACTAGGAAAACAATATTAATTTTCATTTTGTTTTCACAACTGGTAACATAACAAACTATGATCAAAGCAATGTCACTCTATATATGTAGAGACATACTTTATGTGCCCAATGGATATGTGTTCAATTATGTTATATTAATCATTCATTTTTCTCATCATTATTCAATGTGAGACTTTACTCACACGTGTATACTTAACAATCTACCACTCACGTGTGAGTCTCTGTCTCTTTGTGGATTTCAAGACTTCTCCTTGGGCTATAAACGAGTCCTACTTGCTCCCCCTTGCCTCATGGGCTTTTTCATTCACTAGTGCCCCCATCCATGGGCCATCTCATGTCACCTCGCACATCTTTTTATCCTCCATGTGAACCTCGCTCCTCACCATTTTCTAGAACCATTGGTAATAGTACTCATTTATTGGCCTTTTCCAAGATCGTTTGTGTGAACTTGATGGGCTTGCTCGTCCCTGCTCCAACTGTGAAAGGGACTTGCTCTACTCCATTTGCAAAAGGACTTCAAGTACACACAAACCGTTCCCGCTCCAACTACAAAAGGAACTTAGATAAACTTACCACATTTTCCCCACACTACCATGGGCTCAGATACTACTTGTTGGGAAAATAAACACTTTGGGGAGCTTCCTTGAATAATTAATATAGCACATGGAGACATATTTTAACCCAAAAGGTCTAAACCCAATGAATATGTACTCAATTATATTATCTACCACTAACAACCTATCATTTAAAATTTGTTGTGAAAATAATATTTATACTATTACTCATATAGATCGTGATGCGGCTATACTTGTTGGCAATGAAGGATTTCGTGAGATTGATTCTCATAGTCTATGCGTTGACAATGTACATGTTGAGAAAGCTTAGGGTCAACCAGCCTACACTGCCTTTACTTTTTTACCGTAGGGATGGGACCTTGGAGAAATTCGTGAGGTTGTTATTTAAATACACTCAATGATTCGTATAGAAAGCTTTTATCTTTGAAGGAGAAGACCTTTTTAGTGTTTCTTTTACCCTTTTCCCAATTTAATGATCATTAATTGAAAGGAAATGAGAAGCATTGTTTCGTTAGCGAGTTGTGTTAGTACTTTGGCTTAGTCAAGTCCCTTCTTTTAAGGAGACGATGTTTTTGATAAAGTTTTAAGGATACGAAGTTGATCATTATATCTACATAAGATTACAAAGGTGCCCTGGCGGGTTTCCACACCCATTAGAAAACCAAACAAGTGCACCTGCGCATGCTCATCTACAAGCCTTTGCATTGAATGTTGAAATAAAAGACGAAGATAAGGACTCCCAACAACAACAGTAAAAGACGTTAAAAGACAGTCTGTTACATGCCAGCAATTTTGTCAAAGAATGTCTTAAATAGTATTGGTTTATTATTTATTTTTTAAAAAAATTTACAAAAAAAACAATCAATTGATTTTTTTTGGAGTTTGTCTTCCCTCATGTAATTGATTTTTTTTGGAGTTTGCCTTACTTCAAGTACTTTTTTTAACTGAACATCTCCTTTTATTTTAAATAACAATAGCAAGAGATAGTGGGTTTTAATATCTACATTTTATTTAGTTAGTCGGTGATTTGTCAATTTCTCATTAAAATAAAAAGAGATTTCAATTAAAAAAATACTGGAAGTAAACCAAACTTTTTTTTTTATTTCAGTTTTTTATATTTCTCATAAAAATGTTATCAAAAATTTCTTAAAATAATCCACTAATAAATGTTTTAAGAGCACTCATTAACCGAATCTATTATTCATCGTCATGATCCTTCATTAGCAACCATACCAATATGTCCATTTATTGCCTAGCTAGTATGGAAATATCCTTCTTCTCACTATTTTGGCAATGCAATTTTGCATTCAGCGCATGATTTTAAA
The DNA here is from genome assembly GCF_002906115.3 of Quercus suber. Lineage (NCBI taxonomy): Eukaryota > Viridiplantae > Streptophyta > Magnoliopsida > Fagales > Fagaceae > Quercus > Quercus suber. The sequence continues at coordinate 1,197,559 of NW_027069592.1, read as the reverse complement.
AATAATATTAAAGGATATCGTGTTTATTACTGTGAGGGGTAACAATCCCCATTGTGTATTGGGCCACTGGCCAAGGCCCAAGGCCAGTGGCCCAATAAGGACAACACAGACTGGGCCTAACCCACGAGTCCACGAGTTGGCCCAAGGAGTTCCCTTAGATCTAAGTGCATTTGCCAAGGAGACCATGTCAGAGAATATAAGCCGAGTCAGCATCCTCTATCTTGGATGGCGAGGCATGCCGTGAATAAAGGTGGCTCTACATTGATGCCGAGAATAAGGGTGGCTTTACATTGATGCCTAGATGGTCATAGGACTAGTCTGACCCAAAAAAAAATAATTATTACTTTCGTCCTACTTTATTTGTCTTGTTTGAAAAGTTAAATTTTTTAAGGAAACATTATTTATTATCTTGTCTACCTTTTAAAAATGTATAAATTTTCAAAACTACCCTTAAATAAATTTATCAAAAAATTGAATTACTTAATTAATAGGGGTATAATAGGAACATTAGTAAATTAATGGCTTTTATTTTTAGAAACAGGACAATATTTTGGGACATCTCAAAATGGAATAGAGGACAAACAAAGTAAGACAGAGGGAGTATTATATATAAATTTTTAAAAATTTATGACATTTTTACCTTTTAAAAATAAAAATTTGTAACCACCCTAAATATTTTTAGGCCCAACATAATTAAACTTTAGACAAAATTTGACAACAAACTTGATTGTAAATTAAGGTTACAACTCCACTTAATTTTTTTATTATTATTATTGAATGTAAATTTTGACAAATCCACCGTTAGAATGCATTTTCTTCATATATCTTTCATGATTACAAAAATATCAATAAAATAAAAAATTAATAACTATGTCATCAATCAAATATTTAAATTTTTAGTTTTTGTAGTCTAGAATTATACATAAAAAAATAAGTTTATGGATTGAATAGTAAATAACATCCGATTGGCATGAAATTTGACATGTGTTCTAAAAACATAAATAACATGTAATTCAACTGTTATATTTTCAAAATATGTAGCCATTTTAATTTGTTTAGTATAAAGCTACAATTAAGTTTGTAGATAAACTTTGTTCTTAAATTTATGTTCCTTTAACAATATATTAGACCCTTACAAACAAAAAGGAAAAACCCAAGAAAATTTTTATTGAACTAAAATTTTGAAAGATATGTAACTTGTAGCATTAATAATGAGACTATCATGCAACAATTTCAAAATAAGAAACTCATAAAATGAAATTGTAAGATTTCATATATTTGGGTGTTCTGTTTTTTTGCTTTTTTTGCCAATAAATAAAATTTTCTTTTTATTATATTTCGTATAATTTAAGTTTCATAATGACAACCCTGAAAGAAATTCCTAGAGCCACTACTTGCCGAGAATGCTTCCCAAGGTACGGTAAAAATTATGAGGGACTATCAACAAGTCACAGAAGGCAACATCAAAATAAGGCAATAGTGACCTCCGCTTTAATTGTAGAATGATCAGCCTGAACAATATCACAGACCCAAAATCTCACTCAAATCCACAAAAGGGAGAAGGAGACACTTGATGGGGCAACCACCACCTTATCTCCATCATCACATCCCACTAAAGATGGAAAATTCCACCACTATAAATAGGACCTTACCCCCAATTAAAGGGGGTTTAAAAAAATTATTAGGAGAATAGTGAGAATTTGGTGAGAGTATTGTAAGTTCCATAGTGATCCAAGAAGGCCTAACAATAACTTCGAATCTCCTTAATTTTGCTCTTGTTGAATTATTATCAGAATCTTTTTATCCTTTGGTTTCTAGGTTTTTTTTTTTTTTTTCCTTAGTTCTCCTATTGTAAACTTTGTAAGGTTGAATTCAATTAACCATTTTGTTGGCTTTATTCCGTGCCAATTTGCTTGTAATTCTGCATTTAGAAACCCTGTTTTTAGGTAGGAATCATGTAAGAGTAGTGTGTGAGAGAGTGTGAAGAAAAAGCTCAAGAGTGTGCACTCAGCAGGGCCCCGCGACTGGATCTCGTTATTGGCTCGCAACTGGCAAGTCGTCAAAGGAGGCACACGTGTGAAGCATGCAAAGGAGCTGAAGAGTCACGCCAGCTGGAGCACTACAGGACAAAACTTCCAATCTAGACATTTTGTTAGCTCGCAACTTAAACTCGCGACTCAGTCAAGTCGCGAGGCCAAGTCGCCAGACTACTTTGTTTGGGAAAAAATGACATTTCACATTCCAAACACACACCAGTATAAATACCCTTTATACCCACGTATTGTAAAGAGTTTCTAGAGATAATTTTGAAAGAGAAATCCTAGAGAAAAAAAGATTGACTCATCCACAATCTTCATCCTTATTTCTCCAAATTCCTCTACTCTTTTCCATTGTTACATCCTTAAGAGGTACATTAGCCAAATCTTAATTGTGTACCTTAGTCCTCCTTTTTCTAATGGTAATTGAAATACTATGTTTTTATCAAGAATGTATCCGACAATGAGTCCTCCTTTTTCTAATGGTAATTGAAATACTATTTTTTTATCAAGAATGTATCCGACAATGAGCTGGTAGGGACTGTCCACCGTACAAATACAACTGGTGCACACAATAATTTTCCATTTGCTTATCAACTTTTCCTTTTAATTCACGTTTTAATCCTATATCCAATTCGTGGGTTGTAGGGTTTGCAGTTACTGAAATAATACAAGATCGAGCTCCGAAGTAAATGAGGATTTGGATTACAATACCGTGAGGCTTTTAAATAAATTTGGAATTTCTGAAGCCAAATAAATCATGGCAATAAACCTCTACGTTTCTGTTTTGCATTGAAGCCCATTATTTTTTTCAATAAATCTATATAAAGTTATATACTGTACTTCTTATCTTTTTCGGCCACAAATTATTATGTCCATAACATAATTGCTTTTTTTATTTCTAATAAAATACCTTCCCTCCCCGTAATTTTTGCAAGGCCAACATTGGGGCCAAAATGGCCCTTTACCATCAATTTTCGAAATATTTGGCAAAAAAACATTGTTTCGGAAATAAACAGGAATCTACCACTTTTTCAAGTACTCGAGTTTGGTGAACTCGAGTACCCTATTTTATAGTTCCACCGTGGTTGCTGAGCTGGAAAATGGTGATTAAAAAAAATTAAGTGGTACTCGAGCTTGGAAAACTCGAGTACCATGCAACACAATACTCGAGTATACCAGGCTCGAGTACCTTTTATAAAAAAAAATACAGAAAATTTTTTTTCTACAGTACTCGAGTTTACCAAACTCGAGTACTGTGTAATTTTTTTTTTTTTTTTTTTTTTTTTTTTTTTTTGCTTGAGGATAATTGACAAATAAACATAAGGATAAAAATAAGTAGCTTTTCTATCTTTTTATTTATTTAAATAGAAGCATTGTAAGATATAGAGATTTTAATTTCGAAATATGAATTTAATTTCTACATTGATTAAAATTGTTCATTGTTTTCTCATAAAAATTGTTCA